>NC_049169.1:133818788-134156288 GCF_009769625.2 Cygnus olor | reverse complement strand
TTATAGCTGTTAGGGAAAGCAATCTGAAGGTGAAAACTGGATGTCTTAAACTGAGAGGTAAAAACAGGAGGACTTCATCATGAATGGGAGACAAATTTGTCCTACAGATTATTGAATATATTGAATGCAGTTATGAACCAGAAACATAATTCAACATCTATGTTATTTTAGCAGGCATACAGAATGGATTCTTTCCTCTCTCTATATATATATATTTAAAATTTATTTCAGAAGACTGTATTTAAGCTAAATCTCTAGAATGTTTTTCATAAATGATGTCCTTGTACACATCCTGTATGAAAGTCCTAAAAGGGGGGAGGTAAACTACTGACTTTTAATGAAAATATCCATTATGAAGAGAGGGATTTTTTTTATTTTTATTATTAGTATTATTATTTTCAGTTAATAACTTTATAAAGGGGGTTATCCAGTCATCAACACTTTTAGAAAAATAGAAGACTAGCTAAGCTTGATTCTCTCTCATTAGGCAAAGGCATGGCTAGCTGGCATCAGTAGGCACTATAAAGATGTCAGTAAAATTTGCTTGCATCTGAACCTTGACTAAAATCACATGAAAAATCAAATAAATGAGAGTCCATAAGTTTTCAATAAAGCACAGGTTTTCTTCCTTGATAAAATAGCCAACTCTGTACATCTGACAAGCAGCAAATATTTACATGCAACAAAAGAAAATGATTAAAATGTCTTTCCTTTAAACACACATTTTTAACATTTGTATATGCAGATAAGTCCATTTCTGAAAGAAGGGGAAAAAAAAAAAAAAAGGCATAGCACATCTGCAGAAGATACAAACAGATCAGAGCAGTCAGGTTGCAAGCTGGAAGTTGCATTGTACCTGCATTATGAGGAGTGTGAAAGCAAAGCTATTCAGAAGGTTCTGGATCTGCTTGTGCCAATCTGACAGCCTCCAGCAAAACAGAAGGGAGGCTCTTTTTCCTGCATACTTTAATTATTTCTGTGGCATTACCAGTTAGGAGCAGCAGTCACAGGCAAGGACAGCCCTTGCATTGGATAAACCAACCGTCAGAAAGACAGTTACTTTCCCAGAGACTTTACAATGTAAATTGAATAACCATGTTCAGAGATCCTCATTATGGCTGGACAGAGAAAAGCAATTTACTTGCTTACTATTACTCTTCTACTATGAACAAACAGGTTTGCTCCATTTATCAACCTATAACACAGGTTAGAAGAAAAGGGAAATCTTTTGCTTCTTTAAGAAGTCTCAAATGAAGCAATGTAATTCCTCTCAAGAGCAAAGGAAAAGTAGAGATGAAATTAGGACCTTATGAGTCATAGCTTGTTTTCTGTTCTATTCTAGGAGTACAACATCTGCAAGCTACCCTTTATTCAAGGATATTCAGAATTGAATTCCTTGTATTTTCATCAATACAAGTCTATGCTGAAAAACAACTGAGTCTAGGGTATCTGTATTTAACCAATGCGTGTTTGATTCCTCCTGTTTTCCACAGTAAGATAAAAATTAAAAAAAAAAAAAAAAGAGAGAGAGAGAGAGAGAAAGAGAGAGAGAGAGTGAGAGAGAGAGAGAGAGAGAAAGAAAGAAAGAAAGAAAGAAGAAAGAAAGAAAGAAAGAAAGAAAGAAAGAAAGAAAGAAAGAAAGAAAGAAAGGATTATTTTTCCCCTTTGTAAAAGCAACAGGGGAATATTAGCGATAAAAGGAAAATTATGAAGAAGTTCACTGACAAATATTCCAAAGGATTACAATAACTAAGTGATCTGAACTAAGTCACCTGTGCCAACAGAATAAAGCTTTACTAGTGATGTTTTTCCCTAAAAGATTCCCAACGGAAGGAAAGTGTAATTGATTGTGTTTTAGTAGGACAAACAAAATTTCATTGAAAGTAAATGGGTTTGAAATTTTTGTCATGATTGGTTAGTCTTGATCTGGTATTGGCTGTGGACTAGACTGTCTTCTGTGAAAATCAATGTATTCTTTTATAACTTTCTACTGTTTTGAAACATATCATAGAATCACAGAATCATAGAATATCCTGAGTTAGAAGGGACCCAAAAGGATCATAGAATGGATTGGGTTGGAAGGGTTGGAAGATCATCTACCTCCAGCCCCTCTGCCATAGGCAGGGATGTCACAAAGTATCAGCCAGTCTAAATCCTGGCTCCACACAAGACCTCCCAAAAATTAGACCACATGTCTGAGAGTGTTGTCCAAGTACTTCTTTAACTCCAGCAGGCTTGGTGTCATGACCACTTCCCTCAGGAACATGTTCCTGTGTGTGCCTGACCACCCTGTCAGTGAAGAACCTTTTCCTAATGTTCAACCTGAACCTCCCCTGATGCAGCTTCATGCTATTCCCTGGTCCTGTTTCTGATTACCAGAGAGAAGAGATCAGTGCCTCCCCCTCTCTCACCCCTCATGAGGAAGCTGTAGGCTGCAATGAGGTCTCACCTCTCCTCTTCTCTAGGCTGAACAAACCAAATGACCTCAGCTGCTCCACATACATCTTTCTCTAGACTTTTCACCATCTTTGTTGCACTTTGAGTGACCTTTAGACACTGTCTAATAGTTTTATGTCCTTCTTATATTGTGGTGCCCGAAACTGCACACAGTACTCCAGGTGAGGCCGCACCAGCACAGACTAGAGCAGGACAATCACTTCCCTCAACCATGTAGCAATGCTGTGCTTGATGCATCCCAGGATACAGTTGGGCCTCCTGGCTGCCAAGGAATACTGTTGACCCCTATTCAACTTGCTGTCAACCAAAATCCTCAGATCCATTTCCGCATGGCTGTTCTCCAGACTCTTGTCCCCCAGACACTACATATATCCAGGATTGCTCCATCTCACGTGCTGAATCAGACACTTGTTGTTGTTAAACTTCATGTTGTTTGTGATTGCCGAGTTTTCTGACTTGTCAAGATCTCTCTGCAAGCCTTCTCTCTCTTCAACAGAGTTAACAGCTTGTCACAATTTAGTGTTGATCATAAACTTATTTAGTATGTCTCCATGTCCTGCACCCAAGTTGTTTATGAAAACATTAAAGAGAACTGACCCTAAAATGGAGACCTGAGGAACCCTACTAATGACTAGCCACCAGTCTGATGGTGGCTAGTCATTAGTAGGGTTCACCATTTATCACCATTAAATTACCATTTATTATAACCCTTTGAGCTCCACCCATCATCCAATTGTTCACTCATCACATAATGCTTTTGTCTTGCTGTGTGCTGGACATTTTGCCCAGAAAGATACTATAAGAAAAAGTATCAGAAGCTAGGCTGAAATCCAAAAGATTGCATCAGCTGGCTTCCCTTGGTCAACTAGGTGAACTAAAAGAATATTAAATTCGTTAACCAAGAATGTGTGTTGTCTGTGACCAATGTCTGCATTCCCTTTCAGGTGTTTTTCAATAATTCCCAGAACTTTCTTCTCCGTAATTTTATCAGGCACTGAAGTGAGACTGATAGGGCTGTAATTACCAATGTCTTCTTTCTTGTTCTTCTTGAAAAATGGAACAACATTTTCCAGCTTTCAGTTGACTGTGGCCACTCCAGATTCCCAAGACCATAGAAACATAATTGAGATGATGTCATCTCATGATGACATCAACCAGCTCTTTGAGCACCCTGGGATGAATCTCATTGAGTTCCATAGACTTATATACATCTTGCTGGAGCAGCAAATTCTGCGGGTCCATCGTCGGTGTTGAAGACAGAGGGAAAGAAAGCAGTAAACATCTCTATTTTGAGTATGTCCCTATATTTGAGGTGACCATCCTCATCAATTAATAGACCAGTGTTATCTCAGGTCCTCCTTTTGCTGTTAACATATTTTTAAAAGCTCTTTTTATTATCCCCCACAGTACTGGCCAGCTTCAACTTTATCTGAACTTTGGCCACACAAATTTTCTCCCTACAATGCCAAACAGCATCTCTGCAGTCGTCATATGTCACTTGACCTCGCTTCCACTGGCCGTACACTTTCTTTGTTGACCTAAGCTCTAGAAGACTCCTGCTCAGTCAAGCCAGCCTTCTGCTCTGAGTGCTTGACTTCCGCCATTTTGGAATTGCCTGTTCCTGCACTCTTAGGAGGTGGTACTTAAAAAATGACCAGCACTCATGGACCTCAATGTCTTTCAAAGCAGATTCCCAGGAGACCTCACTAACTAGTTCCCTGAGCAGTCTGAAGTCTGTTCTCCCCCATTTTGGTAGCAGTTTTCCCCTTATCACCAAACTTTTTAAACTCAACTACTTCATGGTCATTATGACCAAGATGGCCACCAATTGCCACTTAACCCACAAGACACTCTCTGTTTACAAGTAGCAAATCTAGGAGGTCACTTTTTCTGGTCAGCTCCCTTAGTATATGTACCAAGAAGTTATCATCAAGTTGTTTTATGAATCTACTGAACATGTTTGTATCAACTGTGTGGTATTCCCAGTTTATGTCTGGCAAATTGAAGTGCCCTATAGGGACAAGGCTGCCTGGTCTAGAGGTATCTCTTAGTTCCTTAAAGAATAATTCATTGGTGTTATCATCCTGGCTCGGCCTACAGTAGACTGCCACAATGACATCTGCTTTATTTGTTTGTCCCTTAATCCTTAACCAGAGGCTCTCAACCATGTAATTGTCAAAGTATTTTCATAGAAACTCAATTAGCTATGGATGAGATTTGTAGGCAATTAGGTAACTACTTGCTATTCAAACATAGGAACATCATTTTCACAGAGCACAAATATTTACAATCAAATGTTATTTGTTATAAATGGAGCACAACTGAAAGTGAAAAAATATATATTTTTGATAGTATATCAAACATAGAATCACATAAGTAAATGTTAAAAATTGCTTTAACATTTCTAGAAAATGAAGACACAGACCTATGCAACCTACTTGGAGAGATGTGATTTTTTTAAACATACAAGATCTGATTTTATGTAACCTAACGTTATATCAATGAAGAAAACTGTGTTCCCTCTGGTTTTAGTCTCTTCTCTTAAATTTTGATAAAGGCTATATGTGTTTATTTTACCCTTTCCCAGATCCCGAAGGGGGTACTTAGTTTTAGGCAAATATATAACACAATCCACAGATGGCTTGGGAAACAAGAAACAAATAAAAATAGAAAACTCTGAAACCATTTTTTTTGTTGTTATTATAAGTCCTCCCACTTTTCCTACTGCAATTTTATTACATCTTACATCATTATATTTTTCTAATCAATCTAAGCTCTAAGTGAACCAGTGTTACCATAGGAGACCTGGGACTAATGAATGCCAAAAGAACACATTTTTTTCAATTCCCTAAATGGAAAACATTTAGAAGGCAGAAATGAAAAGATGAAAATTGATGATTTTTGTCAACTGCTAACCTTTACCTGAAGATATCTACTGAATAACTCACTTAACATCCATCACCTAAGCTTTATTCATTTAATACCCTCAGATTCCTTGTATACGCCTTAGGAACTATTCAAGGAAAAACTTCATTGTCAGTTCTGAAACAGAAGCTCCAAAAACACACAGGGAGCTTTTTTTTTTTTTTTTTTTTTTTTCATATGTTACCGTAAGCAGTTAAAATATTTGTTTTTCTGTGCCCATCAATTTGTGATTACAAGGAATGACAAGAAGGTCTGAAATAATTAAAGCAAAAATGTGTTTGTTTTGTGTTATCCTTCCAAGAGTACATCTCACTGGTTGGTGAAAGCATGCAACTTTAACTCTATGACCAGGGGACCACAACTCTATGACAGGGGAGCACACTGCTCCCCTGCCTCCTCAGAAAAGCATACTGGCTTGTTACAGTGGGTGGTGAGACTGAGTAACACTTCAAATTTTTTCTTTTAATTTATGTATAAACATTGCAAAACCCTGCAAACAGTGGAAGACTTCATATAAAATGAAGGTTTTCCCCTGATTTTCTTTTGGTCAGAATCTTTATAATACTATTAAATTGAAACATTTAAATATAGTTCCAGTCTATAAGAAAGGTACCTGCAGGGGAAAAAAATCTGTGGGGAAAAATATATATGTATATATATATATATATATATATAATTTATATATATATATACATATTATATAATAACTAAATAGATATACACTAAGAAAAAAAATTCATAGTCAATTTTCAAATCATAAATGTGTTTATATTAATCTAGATAGAGCAGCACTTACCTTGATGTTGCTAGAAATGCTCAAATGATGACTGCTACTCAGAGAATTACCTGAAATCCATCTTTTTAAACTTTTTATTTTTATTTTTTTTACAGCATCTTTTACTTTTTTGCTCCATTTGGCAATATAGTTTATGATTTAAAAAAATATTTTATGAGAGCGTACTTGACTAGTTCAATCAGCTGGGTTAATCCATCAAGCCTGGAAGAGGTAGATCACATTGCACTTGAGTAACAGGAACTTTCATTCAAAATTGCTAAACTCCAGTTTTAACAGTCACATTTCTAAGAATGTGCCCCTGACTACTGAATTAGTTACCTAATCTTGTCAAGAGTTTTAAATTGTCAGATGATTTCAGGTGCTAAAGAAGTAATTCACATGAGAGCAGAACAAGCTATTAAGAGCTGTTGTGATTATAAGACATAACCATAGTGCTACTGTGCAATCTCTCTATGAAAGGAGTATATCTAATGTTAGAAACTCAATTAGTGTACATATAACTTCTGTTGATACTGTAACTTATATACTTGTCGCGTCTCATGGTTGAAGCAGAAGATGTAGTGGCATGACAGTCTAAAAACAATGGGATATGGATGTGATTTCTCAGTTGCATTTGTGCAAATCCAATTTTGTGACCTAACAATAGATTTTAAATAGTAGAACAAAATAAGATTTTAAATCAACAAATAAATAAATAAATATCAAAGATTATAATTCTGATGTACACAAAAAATGTGTTGGTACCAACAGAAATATTTATCCATCATTGATGGGAACTAGAGTTTTACTAAAGCAGAAAAACACTGTGGTAACACATTAGCTGACACAGTTTTTGGACAACTAACAAGAGAGGCCAGGGACCAAAATAACCAGGGAATAATGTGCATGAAGCTGAAAGATGTAGGCGACACAATGTAGTGATGTGTACATTGGCATCAACAATGTAAACAATCATTATAAGTTAAATTGAGTTTAAACAAAACTCCTTTCTTGTGTAAGCACTGAACTGTGATTTACTCAGCATGCTTCAGCTCCAGGGTCATTCCCATGAGTACTAATTTACCTCTGGTGCTTTATACCAGCAGATCACCTTTAAGTTTCTTGTACTAGTGGGCACACACTGGAGATAAAGAAGGGTGGCCTGGAGGCACAAAAAGAACAGATCTGCATGTCTTAATTAAAAAAAAAAAAAAAAAAAAAAAAAAAAAAAAAGGCAAACAAAACCAAAACTAAACAAAAATACACACATAAAGGAGTCACTTTGCTCAACAACTACACTGGTGAAGATAAGTCTTGATGTATTGTATAATACTGTACAAACACTGCGAATATGAAAGAAGTCAGTTCTGTTCTAGGTGAAAAGTTAGGTCATATACTACTTACTTCCGATGATTACCTCTGTACAGCTTCCAACATGTATTTTTCACAAACTAACAATATGTAAAGGTACTAATTAAAATGTTACCTTGAAGGTTAGACATATTAACAGTTTATAACTGCTTACTTCATTCATGTTACCTGGAAAAACTTCTAAACTGCTACGAGGAACCTGGTGCTTTATTCAAGGTTTACCTGAGTAGTCACTGACTCATTAACCTCTCTGTTTCAGTAAGTTAAATTATCCCATATTCTGCTTACTTAAACTATAGTGACTTTTTAAAGAATCTGTAACCTACGTAACATTTTACATCACACTTTGCAGTTCACAGATGTGCCTCTGGTCAGCCGAAACCTAAGCAGTTCATTTACAATGTACACTGTTTCAGTGTATTAATGTTCTAACCTTCAAACCAAACACTTAGTGAAGTAAAGAAAGCTAAAGTTCTCTATAACTTGCGTAAGGAGAGAGACTCATTGTAAAATAAATTCTGATTTATATTACATTGCCTAATATTTATAGAGAACTCTAATTACATGTGGATATAATTTCTGTTAAAAGGTAGCCCAGTCTTTCAAGACAGAGTACTTAAAATGTATGTTTATTGCCATAAAAGAAGGAGAGATAAGAGAAAGTCTATTCTTATCAGCGTGATTTGGAATTCTAAGAGGAAGAAAATGTTAAATTCTAAATGGTGTCCATAATGCTAAATAAATTTTATAATTTTGAACTCTGAGTGTGTCTCAGTTACTACATTAGATGTTTCATTTAATTCTGGCTTACAAAATATGATTCATATTTCTAGAATTCATCTCAGGTTTTGGCTGTAATAGCTCACACAAGAACATCAAGTTCATATTTGAATGTTATTTTTTTCTGAAGATTGCTGAAGATTATTTCTTCCATGTTTATAACACTGCATCTGAATTTAACTGCAAAAATAATTCTTGGGCATTGGGGCTTTGCATTTTGCTGTTGTTTGGTTGGATGGTTGGCTTGGTTTGGTTTTGGTTTTGTCTTGTGATTTTTTGTTTTTTTGGTTGGTTGGTTGGTTTGGGGGATGTGGAGGTGGGGGAAGAAGGGAGGCTAGATTTGTGGCTTTCTTTCCAGAATTCTCACTCCTATTTTTCCAGATTTTGTTTCTACTGTTACACAAGCTAAACTGGGGCTCAGCATATTCAAGTGTCCCCAAGAGACAAACAATTCAGGTCACGCCACAGCAAAACAATAGTTTTGCTAGGGGAACAAAAAGTCCCCGTTCTGTGTTTTTGTCTGTTACTTAACCTTGTAAAAGATGCTACCACAATATTGATAGCTAGGTTGTAAATATATAGAGCATACCCATTAAGACTAAGAATTTGAACAATAAAGAATTAAGCAATATCCAGAACAAGTGAGTCAAGTTGTTCTAACCATCCTTCTTCTGTAATACTATAACATTATTAGAATTAGGATATCTATTTTGCCCAATCATCTCAGTCTTTTGTATTTCTACTTTTTTTTTTTTTTTTTTTTTTTTTTTTTTCAGTTAAATTAAGTCCTTAAGTAGTTTGGGATTTTTGAAAATTCAACTGATTTTTTTTTTTTTTTAATAACTTAAATATTTTATATAAAAAACACCATCCTACACATTGCTCAAAGCATGAGTTCTGGGCTGGAGGGGCAGCAGGTTTTAGTATTTCTGTGTGGTACGATGCAGAATTTATCACAATATAGGAGCACTGCCTTGCAATTTCAAAATTTGCAATTTCCTTTAACTTTAAGAGTGTCTTCTCTCAGCACTGTGGTGATGCATTAGGGGGAATGAGAGATGCTGGGTTGGGCAGAGTCAGGATCCCCCCAAACCCTAAAGTGTTGTACAAGGACTTAAATGTGGCACAGCAGCACTCCATTGTGCATAGTGCCTATATACTGTGTAAAAAGGAAAAGCTAAACCTCTTCTATTTTATTGTCCCAAAGGATCCTATCCAGGAGATATATACTCAAAGGGAAAATATGTCTTTCTAAACAATATCTGCAACCCATATTACGACTGTATACATGCTTAGGGGTCTAGAAATGCCAATAAGAATACCAGCAGTACTTTTATCCAAAGGAATCCAAAAAGGAATAATAAAAAAGTTGGAAAGTCCTGTGTCCACCTGTCTGCTATTTTGCCATAGTGCTACTTGAACACAGAGAAAAAATTGTGGTACTTTTTCACAGAGCAGCTCTGCAGTCCTCCAAAAGAGAGAACAGCATCTCTTATGTATTTTGGAGATACAAATAAATACTACTCAGAGCACAGTCCAAAGGCTTATGCTTTAGTCAGATGCAATAAGAAAAGATAGAAATGAAGATATTTGTCTCTCTCAGCCAGTTATAATTATTTATAGATCACCATGTCTCAGCTACTGCAATTAAAGTCTTCCTTTTCTGCCTGGGATGCCTGCTTTCTGGTTATAACTTAAGACTAGAAGTTTCAGTATCTCTGTTATAGCCAATAGACAACCAGACTTTAATCTATAAAGTATTATCTCCACAAAGATGGGGAAATCTTGTCATTGTGGTGCCTGATAATATTTAGTTTTAAAACTTGAATAATGGAGTGCCATCTGTTATTAAACACAGATCTTTCAAGACTTTCAATAACTTATAAGATGACCACAGATTAATTATTAAATATAATTAATCAATAATTATAATAAATATTATACATTAAATATATATGCATCATATATTTAATTATATATAATTAATGATTATATTATATCCTGTAGTAAAAGAAGCAAGTATAGTTTATATTCTATTATGTTGACAAAAAAATCATAACTATATATGTATTTCTAGAGGCCAAACACCTTGTGCCAGTGAAGAACAGTCAGGTAAAGCAAATGGTCCCTAATAATTTAAATTTCCCCTCATCTACGAAGATGCATTTTCAAAATACCAGTTTCTTAAACATGTGCAAACACTGTTAACAATTTGTTCTCTGGTTTTCTGTTACAGATAAATTCCCAGGACCTCAAGCTGAAATTTGTCTGGCTAATATTGTACAGTGATCATCTACATAGATTTTCTATCTGCTGTTGTTAATGACACAATATAGACTGAAAGGAAAACTACTAAATATACCTAAATTATAGAACTAACATTTATGATAATAATAATAATACCTGGGTACATTCAGGTGCAATTTTTCCAAAGGAAAAATACATATATAGGGGCTTCAGTAACTCATTATGATGTCTGACCAATGCAGTGTGTATTCCCCTGTCACAGGATGTGATAATAGCAACAGAATTACCAAGTCCTGTCATTTTTGTCATGTTTGTATGTGTACTTCTATGTACAAACTCACAAATGAAAAGGGTTTGAAACAAACTTACATAAATAAACATATATTTCATAAAGAATCACAGAGTCATAGAGTCATAGAATCATAGAATGGTTCGGGTTGGAAGAGACCTTAAATACGATGTAGTTCCAACCCCTGTGACATAGGCAGGGATGCCACCCTGGCATCAGGTTGCTCAAGGCCTCATCTAACCTGGTCTTGAACACTTTCAGAGATGAGGCATCCACAACATCTCTGGGAAACCTGTTCCAGTGCCTCACCACTCTCTGAGTGAGAATTTCCTCCTAAAGAAGATAAACTTGTGCTAGAAGAACAGGATACAAATACTGCCAATCTCAACATGATATTTGGCAATAATTATACAACTTTTTTTTTTTTTTTAATGAATAAACATGCTTGTCTTCCATATGCTTATTTACTTTATTTTTTTCTTGTAGTTTTTACTTTATATATATATATATATTTTTTTTTTCCTTATAAAATAGGAATTCATAAAAGAAAATATTGCAAACTTCTATTTCCTTTAGATGGGTATGTAAAAGCTGGACAATCAAACATCTCAAGCAACATCCGTATCCTTGAATAATTTTAGTTAAAAAAAATATATATATATATAAAAAACTTTAAATAGAGTGTTTCAATAAACTTTTTTGGTGATAGATAGCTATCACCAAGATCCTTGGGCATACACTTTTATTTATCAAACAAACAAACAAAAACAACAAAAAATGTTTTGTTGAAGCTTATATACATGTACATAAAAAACCTGTCAAGTGTCTTTTTTTTCTTCCCTCCCCGTTTTTTTTTTTTTTTTTTCCTTCTTTTGGGTGTGTTTCTGAGTACCATGACTGCAGGTATAAGTACAACAAAATATACTTTTATCTTCCTTGCTTTATGTATAAATCTGCCTCTAACTTTGAAAAAAAAAAAAAAAAAAAGTTCTTTTGTATTTGAACAAGAGTCAAATTCAGGAACAAAAATAATCTCAGTGCTGTGATGAGATAGAACATTGCTTAATAACTCAACAAAAAAGATTCTTCTATTCCAAAATAGTACATAACAAGAACATAGATCAGCTTTGCTATCAAGAATAGATTTAAAATCTTTGTAAATAAAAAAATGCACAAATAAATTGCTTCCTAAAATGCCGGAAATATAAGCATACAAGCAACAAAAAAATAGATCTAAAGTCTGCCATGATGAGCAAAATTTTAGCTTAGTTTTCTATGGAAAAGAAATAAAGAAATGAAGCCTCATTAAATAAAGCTTCATTTGGAGAAAACCTGCTTTTATATTGTTGTTTATCCAGGAGATGGAATCACGGAGAAAGCAGATAAGATTTTTCATCTCCCGTCATGTGGTATACCACATTGATACCAATGCTGTTCTAGCTACAAGTGCAGAACACAGCACTGTATGGGCTGCTGCAGGAAAAGTTAACTCCATCCCAGCCACACCCAGTACATCATGGATCTAAGGATATTCTGTTATTCCTGATAATGCTGACAGAAGGAAAAAGTTTGAAACTTAGAAGTATTAATTAAATGTTTGAAAGACAGAAGTGTTAATTCATTTTAACAGTATAATTCATGTTTATAATGTTCCTTATATTTAGGAAGATAATTCTACATCACTCCTTGAAACCCCTTGACTCCATTTTACCTGTAACACAAATGTCATCAGTTTCTAAAGCCTCTTTTTTTTTTTTTTTTTTTCTGTATTAGCTGCCCTAAAACAAACAAATATGCCTACAAAAATTACAAATACAGATAAATAGTAACATCCTTCTTCCTAGTATTAGCAACTGTTTTGAAACAGATAAATATTCATTCTTGATTAATTTTCTCCTTTTTATGAGGAATTGAGGATATCTCAATGATAAATAGATACAATTTCCTAAAAGTTGTTGAATACTGAACAAAGAGCATATATGATACGATAAATTGAAGAGAAACCAGCACTAACTTCATTACAAAAGTCCAGTAATTTTTGTTTAAGGTGAAAACAGCCAAGAAGACAGCTTGGTCTGATGTAGCTTGGTCCCCAGAAAATACTAAACAAAATTCGAAATGAATATAATGCAGTCAAACTATCCACTAGCAAGAATGTTCTGTTTATAAATAAATAAATAAATAAATAAATAAATAAATAATGGTTCGAGGATTTATGATTGATCAGTAGATCTAATAAACAATCAAATATCTCTATCTGACTGGCTATTTAATGGAAATACCATCTAACTACTTCAATATATATATATGGTGATGAAGAAAAGTGACACTTACCTAAAACCCCCAGCCTGTAATTGAGGGTGACAACAATGACATTTCCATAACTTGCAAGAATGCTCCCATCAATCATGTTGCCAGTACCCTCCATGTAAGATCCACCATGGATATAGACCATAACTGGTTTCTTGCTGTTCTGATCATGAATGTCTGAAAAAATTCAAGTAAGGAAAACATAATAAAGTAATAAAAAATAATGAAATATAGCGTTAGCAATTTATAAAACTGCTAAAACTATTCTTAGCTGTTTCTCATGTTTTCCATGTCATTATCACCACTTAAAACAGCTACCTTACACAGTTCCTATAAGCCTAATGTTTATATTTTGAATATTTCTCTTTGTTACTTCAAATACTATTTTCTATTAAAGATTTTCAGAATGCCCTTAGAAGTCTTTAATATTACAAGAAATTAATTCAGATGTAAACGCTGAAACGCCTAAACAGAAAAAAAAAAAAAAAAAAGGCGGAATAATCTTGTAATTTTTTAAAGTATTCCAAGTCAAATATGTTCCAATTTAGAAATACTGATACATAAATAATAACAAAATTACAAAAATGATCCATACTTTCCTATTCCTCACTGAGATACATTTGTTGAAATTATATATCCAATAGTTCAGTATCAGATAATATCAAAAAATCAAATTGTTCTGATGAAAGTAAACATAGCAAACTGTTCATTCTTTTTAAATAGCCCATGAGTTAAAAAACACAGAGAATTTAACTGAGTTTATAGCCCAGATTTTTTTTTTTTTTTTTGTATGTAAATCAATCACTGTCTTCTATGTCGTGGTTTACCACATTGTAGCAGCTAAGCATTAAAGAAAATCATTAAATTTATGACCCTGAATTATATAGCTAATCTTTTGTACACACAGAAAACCTATTTACTACTGTGATACAGATAAATGGATCTCTCTAAAATAAGTTAAATGAAATTGATAGCAATATTTTTATACTTCAGAGTGAGTCATAAAGATGCACTAACCAATGATTTGGAGTATATTTAGGACTATATTCATATCTCTTCCTCTAATAATAAAAAATGTAGGCTCCTGATTCCAGAGATCAGACTAACTAAATTAGGAACTTATGCTCTACAGAAACAGTGGGAGCAGGGTCTAAGGTCCCTTAAAAAACAGAAGGCATTTCATCAAGCAGCTGTTAGAATTAACTGTACACCTTTACAAATAATTTAGCATATCTGCATGTGGAGTAGTGGCACTTCTTTCAATCATATAGTACAACATGTTAGGGAAATCAGTGTCTCTGGTCATTCAGTCAGGATTAAACAAACAAACAAACAAAAACTCAATTCCCTTCCGGGTAGGATAGGCATATGCTGAGCAGTGAAAAAACGAAGTGGAGGAAGAAAAAGGTGAGCTAAATACATAGATGTGAGGAATGTAGCTTTGAAAGCCTTCTAAGACTCATACCTCCCTCCGGTTTGTTAGGAATTACTCTAAGCTAACAAAAATGTAAACAGAAATGAGGCACTACATATGTAATATTTTGTATATGTGGAATTAATTTGAACATACTTAAAGGTAAATTAGGGCTGGTCATATTTATACAGCCAATTATTAATTTCCTCATGTGGATGCACAATCCTAAATGTAAAAAATCATCAGTTGAGTGCAAAGAAAATATGGTTGATTTCCAATGTACATCTACCTAGACATAAGAATCTAAGGCTTGTTATAGACTCCACCTTGTCGTAAATAGATACATACTCTGCATGTAATATTTTATATGTTGTACTTGAGCAGGAGAACAAAAAGCTTTGTAATTATTTTAACTGCAAGAGTAATGGTACTATTAAACAGGTCATGTAAAGCAATGAAGTACATTTTAGTACATGTATTTTTCTATTTGTAACATTCACAGAAAAGTACATGAAAAAGTGTCTCTTCTATGAATTTTAAGTTAAGCTCTCAGTAAATGAAAGCGATGATTATTTAAAACAATTATTTGTGTTACAGAGTAACCTTCACTTTCTCTCCCCAAAGTCTCATGGCATGATTTGTTGTATTTAATCTTTTCTTATTACATAGTTCTTACTCAGAGTTGAATCTTTCACTACTGAATTCAATGGGAGATTTCCTCTTCTCCTTCAGTGGGAACATGATTAGCTTCAACATAAAGGAAATAAGTTTCATGTTTCATGTGTTTAGATCTAAACTGGATGTCCTTGTTGATCAAAAAATCCTAACTTTTTATGAAGTTTGAAAAAATCTGAAAAATGTGTTCATCATTAAACATCTAATGTTTTTAGAGCAATTTTATTTTCACTTGCTATTTATCTTTAGCTTAAAAATTAGCTGCAGAAATTATTATAGCAAATAATGATACTGTCATTATAAAAAAGCATATATTGAACAGAAATAGGAAGAAAGTCAGAGAATAATGGAGTAACTTTGCTCTGTTCTGCAGTGCATTTTTATATTATAAGAAAGAGTGTAATTCAGCAATGAAGATTGTACAGTAGAGGGTAACAAGTCTGAATTGAAGACCAGAGATTTTTATTATGGTATTTTATATATGGATAGAATAGCTAGAATTGAGCTGAACTGCCAAGAAAAAAAGGAGATTAAAAAATAACCTCAACACAATACGTGTGGTTCTAAGGGGAACCAAGAGGGTAAACGTTCCAAATGTACTTGAACTGATGTCAAATTGAAGAAAAATATAAAGGCACTTTGGAATGGCCAAGCAGGAGAGGAATAATAGATGGATTACTCCGAATCCAGAACAATAAACTTCCCAAGGCTGCTATCTGCTCATTTAATTTGAAAATATTTTTTCTTAATTTGGTAAGTACAAAGAGTGAAATAAAATGACAGTGTAACTTTAATGAAAAGGAAGGGTGAGAATAGAGGAAGATTTCTTGACTTCTTTCTAGTTTAGTGTATCCTGCCTTTGCTGTGCCAAGGCAAGAAAAAAGTATTTCCTTGTAAAACTTTTTTGGGGGGTACTTCATTATGAACTTTAACATTTCCTTTCAGGGAATCCAATCCAAGACTGAAAGATGTCAATGACAAAGATTATAATTGATTTCAGTGGGAATCTGCTCATAGTTGGAATGAATGTATCTCAGAGGCTAGCTGATTACAGGGAAAAAAAAAAAAAAAGAAAAAAAAAGAAAAAAAAAAGCTGCTTTTACTTTTATGTCCTACAAATAAGTAAATAAGTAAATCACATCCTGTGAGAATTAAAATAAAATAAAATAAAATAAAATAAAATAAAATAAAATAAAATAAAATAAAATAAAATAAAATATCAAAGATGAACCATGATGCAACAGCATCCAATGTACAGTATGTGCACGGGAGAAATGATGGAAATGAAAGAAAGGATACATGTGAGGTCTTTTCATGATTTTCAAGCACGTGAATTTACAAAATGTGTAAGAGAGAAAAGAACACATGCATGTTTTCAAATTCCATTTTCTCACCTAAGAAAGAACGGTGGAGGGGGACAATGACAGTACATATTTTTAAATAATATTTATTACTCACTTCACACAAATTTAGGAATATCCTTTACACTTATTTTACAGGGGAATTACAGTCATATGTTAAATTGGACTTTAAAAAGAAAAACAAAGTAATTTTTAAAGAAGAAAATAAAGAAGAACACTGAAGTGTGCTTCTGCAAGTGACTAAAAATCATGTTGAAATAACAGTAACAACAATAACAATAATAATTAATATTATTAAAATAAAAAATAATAATAAAAAAGTTTATGTTCATGCATCAGGGTTGAGTTTTGAAAAAAAACAAAAAATACCTTCATCTTCACCACGATCATTACTGGTTATATCATCTGCGCTTTTCTTTGTGTTGGCTCCTGGGTTCATATTGAGGAGGAGAATAAAGGGAAAAAAAGAGAATTCAAAAACAGCAGGTTCTCAAAAATAAAAATAATTAGAAAAATGTTAGTTAAAAAAAAAAAAAAGAAAAATGTAACAAAAATGTCAAAATCTGTTACATTTGAAATTGAAAAACAAAAAGGATGCAAACTGCACATAAACATAAAATGTCAAGAAGAACAAATTGAAAATATTTGAAAAAATGTATTATATTCTGTGACAATGCAGTTACTTCAGTTAAAAGTGATTGCTGCAAAAAAAAACACAAAATTAATGTGCTATTAAAAAAGAATAATATAAACCAAAAAAAATATATTAAAAAAATCACTAAGTATGGTTTCTACATAAGAAATGCAATTGATTTCTGTCACTTTGAAGAAATAATGGCTTCAGTCACTGTCTTCAATGGCCACATGTTATTAATGCTCATGAAGATTCATTAACAATTAGCCACAACCTGAATTTTAAACAGACGCAATTCAAGTAAAATTGGCATTGAGTCTTACACAACTTGAATGGACTAAGGCAAACCATATAGAACTCCTTAAATTTTAATTTTTCTTCCCAAATGAACAAAAAAGATATTCAAAAAAGCAAACTGAAAACACAGGAAAAACACAGTTGAGTCAATCCCAGACACGAAATTTGTCAAAAAGTAGTCCTGGTTTATATTATACCACATACCATACTCTTAAATTAAGTGAGAAAATAACTGAAAATAGTTACTTACCATGGAAAAGAACTTGCATTTACTCATTTAAAAATTTTGCAAAGAATAAATTTTAATTTTTATTTAATGTTCTTTCACAACAGACTTTTGAGGTGTATACATGCATATAAGCACATAGCGCAGCTCCCCCCAGTCCACACATGTCTGCATTTATGGGACGAAGATGAAATAAGCATGATAGTTTTCCCCACGCCTCTCCTTGGGCAATATATCTGTTTTCTGACTTTAAAAAATGACACTAAGCTATGTTTGCAACCCATGTCTCATTATGTTGTGCTTACTCCTGTAGCAAGTAGCCTTCTGTAAAGTAAAAGGTTAAATAACAGAGTGAATTATGAACAAGCACAATTTATACGTTAGTTTAGAAATGAAATATGGCTACTAAATACATAATGTTATGTCACCACTTTAACCATATGTTTTTTGATTTGTCTTTATTAGGAACTGTGTTTTCAAGATGGACTGAAAAGGAACAATATACTTGACTTTGAGTTTGTATATGAAGTGTGAATATGTCACAGATACATCAATGCTATGATGCGATATTAAAAACCTTTAAACTCTGTATTTATAATATTAAATGTAAATAAAATTATTTAAATTCTGTTTTATAATTCTGTATAATGGTTGGTCATTTGACACTGTGCCTTTCCCGTGTAAGGCAAAGGGTATGTTTTGCTGATTTGAATGAACTCAGGATAAACTCAGGCCTTTTGTATGGATATAAAAGACTCTTTTAAAAATTATTTATTTTAGAAAAACTTACATTTTATTGCTAAATATCTTCAGGTATTCCACTATTAATTTTTTAAGAATTTTTAGGAATTAAGTTTTATTAACATAGATATTATTTATTTTTCTTTTATCCATGAAGTTAATAATGTTGAACAAAAAATGTAGTGTCCTTTGGTCTTACAAGCTGTCTAATCATATTACTTGGGGTGGTGGGAAGTGGACTTTATTTTTAGCTAAGTTAATAATTTTATGACTTCCTTTTACTCTTCTAGCCCTTATAGCCCTCAAAATTCAAGGTTCCAAGTAAATCTCAATCCATAATTGTAAATAAGAAAGAATGTGCTTAATGCTTGTTAAAGTACTTAAGACATGTTAGTATACATAGGTTTGGTTTATGTTCTGTTCACTGGTTTGCTTGTGTCTTCTTGATACAGCCAGCATACAAATTTTCTATAGAAATAATCTAGAACCACTGTTGTTATATATGCTAACTGAAAATTGAAATAATCCAATTGTAATTACAGTAAAAAACGTTTTTATTTTGTTGATTAAAGTAAAGGATTAGTAAAGAGAGTGCTAATCAGTTGAATGTGAGAAGCAGGAGATGAAACTCCTGTACACACAAAACCTGTATCTTCAATTAAGTTGTGTGAGAAACAAAGATATGATATGATATGATGATATGATATGATTGAATATGATTAAAAATCTCATTCAGAAGTAGATTTTCTGAAGTTGCAGGTTTTCTTAGACGTATTTGTAATTCATGTTAAATCTACTTCCAATAAGGCAATATATATCATATACATATAATGCAGTCAGGTCTGGTATGTATGCAGTTTACCAGTGCTTGCATTTTAGCCACCCATTCTGAAGATTCTAATGACAGCAAAAAATCATCAACTGCTGTTTCAGCTGAAGCCCAGCTTTTTCTTTTTTTTTTTTTTTTTCCATTTTATATGTACTTGTTCCATCTGTCACATGGTAGACCTTTTGACACCATGTAATTTTGGGAAAGCACTCAGTTTTTCATAAATCACACAGCACATTATAACATGACCTCCCAGTTTCACACAGAACATGTTCAATCTTCTGGAAAGTTCCAGCTCAGACTCGATTAATACAGGATTTAATAGTCATTCTTTCTGTGATATGTGATATTTCTTATTTATGCAGACCTTTCAATAGATCTCTAAAGCTCTTGGTTTCCTATCCCAGGAGAGCTGTTATAGTTTTACAATCAGCTCAAGTCAACAGTTCATTACTGTCTCAAGGGAGCAATAGGAAAGCAGAATTATATTTTCTACATTTATCCCAAGACTGGTGGGTTAGCTTTATCTTGATTCTCACTTAGTGTACAAGTGTTAAATCCCTGGCCCACAACTATGGCCAAGACTCCCTAGCTACCTTTGTAGATGTACCAAGAAGCTCTCATTTGGCAGCTGAAGAAAGATCAAATGAGGCATGTAGGCATTTCAAATAAAGGTGGAAGAAAAAGATTATTGACAGACTATTGAAAAGATTATTGACGAAAAAGACTATTGTCTTAGAACCTGTCTGTGGACCCCCTACACTAGAAGAGATATCAGAGAAAAGCAATAATCTCCTTAGGTATCTGTATTTTAAAAAGCCTGTTGAATTTAATTGGAGAGAAATATATGCACACAATTAAATGTCCTTTAATTCTTACTAGATACTGCCAATGTGTGTTTGCGTTTATGTTTGGGTGTATATATGTGCAAAAATATATACGTATATATACATGAAAATGCTCTTCATAGTTAATAGACATCCAGAAAAAACACAGGTTTATTCTCTGGAACTCCCTTCTCATAATGGTGCTAAAATGAAATTTAAATCTGACAATTTTACATTTAAAAAATGTTTTTGCACTAATTGTCCACATGCATAACTAGGTAATTTCTTTTTATGTTCTGAGTTCAAAAGGTAAAAGAAGACAAACATATTTTGGAATTCTCATTTTCAGAAATGAGACAGAAAAACAGAAAATATATATTAACAATAGTTTCTTCTACTGTTCTGGACAACTTTTTCTTTAGAAAATTTATCTGGTTAATGAAACAATAATTGAGGTAAGGTAATTTTTTTGTATACTTATTTTAGTAACAAAAACAAATCACAAAGTAGAACATAGGGCTTTTATAATTGATTGTCAGCCACATTTTTTCTTGATGTAAATATTTGCAAACCTGAAGAAAACATTGCAGGCAACTCTTCTACACATGCAATTAGCTTCCATTTTAAAATACAATACATCTTTAAAATAGGAGAGTTTCTGCTTTAGTTTATGCAAATGTATGAAACAGTATGCTAAGTGAAGATTATTTGTATATCTCTAAGAAAGGTTATATTTCTTTCACAGAGTTGTGTCTCTTCTGTATGAGGTTGTACAAGTGTAGGACTGAGGACATATTAATCTTCTATCATTTCTCAGAATAAATAATAATAATAATACCCATTCCATTTATTGTTTTTCAGATTATTGATTATTAATCTGATAGTAAAGATTCTGACTTCCTTGCAAGAATTACCTGCCAAGGGATAGAAAATGTTGGATTTGTAGTAGATTGCTTTGCCTTAGCTGGAGATAATCTGACAAATTCAAAAATCACAGGACAGGCAGGTAAGCAGGCACACTAGCCATCATCCTTGCTTGCAGGAGTCCAAAATTTTCAAAATATATGCAAGATCTCAAAAGACTTCACAAGTGTCTTGGTACAGAGTTTTTACTAAATGCTCAAATCTTGTCTTCAGGGACAGATAGTAAACAGTTGTAGCAAAAAATTTACTGCAGTAAACAGACAGTAAACAATTGTAGTAAACAGTCAAGGGACTCAGAGTTTATTCATGATATTAAAAGAAAAATAAATTAATAGCAAGTGATAACAGATATCTGTTACATGTACATCTTCTGGAAAACTTTAGGTTTAAAGCATAAGGGAGGATTAAAAGAGAGACAAGAAATAGAAGAAGCTGTGATCTCACTGATTAGTAAGAATGTACTCTTTTCCTGTTTTGTGAGGAAACTTGGATTCAAGCATTGTTTTATGAACTTGTAAACATTATCACAAACTTATGTTGGATATCATGATACAAATTTTTAAGAAATACATTTTGGGGTAAGAATTTGCATCAATAAACTGTATTTTATTTATTTATTTACTTATTTGGTATAGATTTTAAAAATTTTAGAACTTCTTCAAGTATTTTTTTTTTATTTCTCCTTCCAGAATTTAATCCTTTATACATTGTATGCAACTCCTACAAATAACTTCATTCAATTATTCCAAAGCAGTCATTAGCCATAAATTAGATGTCTCCCATCTCTCCTAGTTAATAAGACTTAGATTCCTACTATTCTAGATATTTTTTAGTGTGGTAGTCAATGAAAGCTTAGAATTTCACTTAATTTTTCTGGAATTTGATTTGTTTGGTTTTGTTGTAACTCGTACATTACCACTGAATAGCAGAAGACACAAGATTACAGTGGCCATTATTTTGATACCATTAACAATGAAAACAGCAACAAAAAAAAAAAAAAAAAAACTTGTATTGAAACAGTTAGCTCTGTACAGCAGAAACATTACCTAAAGAACACGTAACATAATCAGATTTGTTTTCCTCCACAGCATTTTCTTAATGGCTCCAGCTGCACTAAAAAAGTCAATAGAATTTCAGACCTCAGCAAATGTGTATCTGCTGCTATATAGACATGAAAAGGTGTTTGTTTGTTAGGTTGTTTGTTTTTCAAGAAAAAAAAAAAACCTAAATGACAACTTTGTGTCATATTAAAAACAGGATGGACAGAAAGAAATTGCAGCAAAAATCTCTAAAGAGTTTTGTGTTTCATGAATTGGTGAGGATTAAAAAATAAAATAAGATGCTATTTCACAGTCTTCTTACAAATGTGTTAGAGAAAAAAAAAAAAATCCACACAAAGACTTCTACAGAAAAATAAAATTTATCAGGTTGCAAAATAGATTGCATAAAAAATATGAAATTCTAATATAACCTCAGCTCTGTACTATGCATTGTGTATAGTTTTCAATTACATGATTACCCATGCATTTGTTTAAGAAAGATTGCTTGCATTTTTCTGTGCTGTAATTATTCCATATACAAAGATTGAAAGTGCAATGAAATTCATCATATTTAACACTTCAGTATTGTCTATATTGTTCCTTCCAAATAAGACAGAAGTAATGACTCCTCCATGCCCTTATTATGTGTTCCCCACAAGCTGTTTCCCTGGGTAACAATAACTACATTAAATCAGACCTTAACTAGCTTTGATACGCTTTAAAAGAGGTTATAGAATCATAGAATCACAGAATATCCTGAGTTGGAAGGGACCCATAAGGATCATTGAGTCCAGCTCCTGGCACCACACAGGTCTACACAAAAATTCAGATCATGTGACTAAGAGCACAGTCCAAATGCTTCTTAAACTCCAACAGGCTTGGTGCCATGACTACGTCCCTGGGGAGCCTGTTCCAATGCGTGACAACCCTCTCAGTGAAGAACCTCTTCCTGATATCCAGCCTGAACCTCCCCTGTCACAGCTTGACACCATTCCCTTGGGTTCTATCACTGGTCATTAGAGAGAATAGATCATCACCTGTCCCTCCACACTCCCTTCGTGAGGAAGCTGTAGACCGCAATGAGGTCTCCCCTCAGCCTTCTCTCTTCCAGGCTGAACAGGCCAAGTGACCTCAGCTGCTCCTCATATATCTTCCCCTCTAGGCCCTTGACCACCTTTGTAGCCCTTCTCTGGACACTCTCCAAGAGTTTCACATCCTTTCTGTACTGTGGTGCCCAGAAGTGCACACAGTACTCGACGTGAGGCTGCACCAGCACAGAGTAGGGCGGGACAATCACTTCCTCCGACCAACAATGCCATGCTTGATGCGCCCCAGGATACAGTTGGCCCTCCTGGCTGCCAGGGCACACTGCTGGCTCGCATTCGTCTTGCTATCAACCACAATGCCCAGGTCCCTCTCTGCTGGGCTGCTCTCCAGTGTCTTGTCACTCAGTCTGTACGTATAGCCAGGGTTGCCCCGCCCCACGTGCAGGACCCGGCACTTGCTCTTGTTAAACTTTATGCAGGTGGTGATTGCCCAACTCTCCCATCTGTCCAGCTCTCTCTGCAAGGTCTTTCCACCCTCAACAGAGTTAACAATTCCTCCCAGTCTAGTATCATCAACAAATTTACTCAGTACACCTTCTAGTCCTACACCCAAATCATTTATAAAAACACTGAAGGGAACTGGCCCTATAAAGGAGCTTTGGGGGACCCCAGTGGTGACTGGCTGCCAGCCTGATGCGGACCCATTTACCACAACCCTTTTAGTCTTGCCCGTCAGCCAGTTATTCACCCATCGTATGCTGTTTTTGTCCAGCTGTATGTTGGAAATTTTGTCCAGTAGGATCCTATGGGAAACTGTGTCAAAAGCTTTACTGAAATCCAAAAAGATTACGTCAGCTGGTTTTCCTCAATGAACTACATGGTGATATAGAAGGTTATATCTTCCAACAGGTTAGTACAGGGCAATGAAATATATTGTCACACAGAGTGATCATGTTGTTCCATAAAGTTTCAGAGAAGGAGGCAACCACTTTAGAAAGATAGGAACGTTTTAGACATAATTACTTACTAGTGTTTAATTACAGTTACTAGTTTTGATTGATTGATATGGGAATTCTTTTCCTTACAAGTTTATTCCAAACCATTGTGTTGAAACAGATTAATCTCAGTGAAGAAAATAGTATATTTATGCAAATGTCAGTGCAGGGAAAATCTTCAGACTATCTGTACAGTTGATATGTGATCCTGACCACTGGCTAAGACCAAAAAAAGCTTACAATAAATAGTAAAAATAGTTGTCATTCAGGAGCTATGTCGTTACAAAAAGTTTTGGCCTGAGTGCACTCTGATAATACTATTCTGTATTCATATTAGCAGCTCATTCCCATTAACCATTATTTATAAATTTCAAAAGATAAAGTCCTCATTTATGTTACTTTGGACAAATAGAGTATCCATTTCTTTCAGTCAAAGTTTCCGGAAAAGTAAAAGCTTGTGGGTTGAGATAAAGATATTTTAATAGAACAGAAAAGGAAGATAACTATTAATATTAATATTGATGATGATGATGACGATAAATATACAAAGCAAGTGATACACAATGCAATTGCTCACCACCTGCTGAACAATGCCCAGTGTGTCCTCGACCAGTGCCGCCCCACCCACCCAGGTCAGCCACCCCATATAATTGTTCAGAATGATGTCATATGGTATGGAACATCATTCTATCAAGTTTGGTTCAGCTGTCCTGGTTCTATCACCTCACAGTTTCTTCTACGTCCCCAGCCTCCTCACTGGCAGGGCAGCATGAGAAGTTGAAAAGTCCTTGACTTAGTGTAAGAACTGCTCAGCAACAACTAAAAGATCAGTGTGTTATCGATGTTATGAAGGGGCACTTCTTTACTGTGAGGGTGACAGAGCACTGGCACGGGTTGCCCAAAGAGTTTGTGGAGTCTCCTTCTCTGGAGATATTCAAAACCTGCCTGGATGCCATCCTCTGCAATGTACTCTAGGTGATCCTGCTTGGCAGGGGAGTTGTACTAGATGATCTTCAGAGGTCCCTTCCAACCCTGCCCATTCTGTGATTCTCTGGTTCTGTGATTATTCTCATCCTAAATCCAAAGCACAGCACCATCTACTAGGAGGAAAATTATTTCTATCCTAGCTGAAACCAGGACAATAATTTGACATTTGTCGTAGTTACTAAAAGAAACACAACTAAAAACTATTTCTTATTCTGAAAATATTCTCATTTATTTAGATTGTATTTATTCATTCTGGAAAAGGTGATAAAGCTAATCAGCTTCATCTTTCATTCTGTGTTAATACATATGACTGCCTAGTTCTCTCCCACCAGGTTTTATGAATAATTCATCATGTTACATATAGAAATACTTTAAAAAATCTAAACAAAAATCTGTAAGAGATTTATTTTAATCTACAAAAAATAAAAATGTTTTGAACAAAAAATAGTGAAAATAGTTTTTAAAAATATTAAATCACATTAAATCACAAAAAATACTTTTTCGATAAATTTTAATATATAAATCACTGTTGTTTTTGAAAATTAATAACTATCATGGAAATGAATTAGTTACATATGTTCAAGAAAAAAAAAAATGTCTTTGTTATGCAGTTACACCACATATAGAACTTAAATTCTTCTAAATAAAGTACATTGCTTTGACAAAACTGTCTACAACTGCTCAGAAGAAAGAAGGCTTTGTGTAGCCAGCTTATCCTTTCAATGACCTCCAACACATAAGGGTAGTTTTTTTTGTAGTTCCACTGTAACTGAATCTGCTCTGTTTGACTGAGGACTGGACTGAGCCCGCAGTGCTTAATGATGGAATAATGAAACATTCATTAAAAAAAAAAAAAAAAAAAAAAAAAAAAAAAAAAAAAACATATAGTTATTTAAATTAATTCAGGCAGAAGCACTTTTTTTTTTCTTTTTTTTTTTTTTTTTTTTTCTGTACAAGCATCAGGAGCAACATAGTCAGTATGAAAGTGTGGCAGTGACCTCAGACAGCTTACATGTCTCTCCTGAATTGGTGCACCTGATGAGGTGTGAATGTAAAAATGCTAACATGTCTGTGTGCACAATACTGCACAGCATTTGCTTCCACCCATCTCACCCCTCTCACCAGTGAAGTCATCTTGCAATTCAGAAAAGATACCTACATGCTACTTTCTTGAATCACAAAACTGCAAATCTAACAATCAGTTCAATATACTGAAATATTTAAATAAACACCCTTTCCTTTTCTGTTATATGTGTTGTCTCTAAGCTGGCAAAACTCAGGTTTTTAGCATATGAGCAGTCCTGTTGACTTCTAAGAAAATACCAGTATGCACTGTGATGAAACTGACTTCAGTCCTGTCTGAGGACCAAGAAGATATTTTTGCCAACTTTGCCTGAAAAACAAAAACAAAACCAAACAAACAAACAAAACAAAACAAAACAAAACAAAAGGTCCAAGAATATGAAAGCCCCTGTAGGATATATAAATCTTACTGCAGAGTTTGTCCAGAAGTATATGTAATATACTATACTGGCAAGTGAGCAGGTATAAGATATAGGTAATTCTTTCTCCTTGCTGCCCTCAGGATCCTAAACTGCACCATTGCATTGTCACTGCAGCCAAGGCTGCCCTTGAGCTTTACATTCCCCCATCAGCCCCTCCTTGTTGGTGAGAATGAGGTTCAGCATAGCACCTCTCCTCTTTGGCTCCTCTATCACTTGGAGAAGGGAGTTATCATCAACGCATTACAGGAAATCCTACCTATGCCCTGCTGTGCTGTCCCTCCAACAAATATTGGGGTGGTTTAAGTTCCCTATGAGGACCAAGGCTTGTGAATATGAGGCTGCTTCTGTCTGTTTATAGAAGTCCTCATCTGCTTCTTCCTGATCATGTGACCCATAGCAGACTCACACTATAATGTTACCTGTCCCTGCCTTCCCTTTAACCCTAACCCATAACATTTCTGTCAGCTCTCAGCTATCCCCAGGCAGAGCTCCATGCACTCCAGCTGCTCATTGACATAGAAGGTGATGCCTCCTCTTCATTTCCCCTGCTTATCCTTCCTAAAGAGCCTGTGTCCTTCCATTCCAACACTCCTGTCATGGGATCCATTCCACCACGTCGCTGTAATGACAGTGAGGTCATAGCCCTGCAGGCATGCATATATCTCTAACTCCTTTTGTTTATTTCCCGTGCATGCTATATGCATTAGCATAGAGATATTTGAGTTGAGCCCCTGAGGAATTTGACTTGCTGGTTGTAGTGGCTGGAATTCCTTTGTGCTACTCTTCAGGTGCTCTCCTGCTAACCTGTGACCATTCTCCAGGCTCTGAGCATCTATCACTGACACTGGCATCAAACTTGGAGGAGCAGGATGGACTGAGGTTCCCCTTCCCCAGCAGCTCTAGTTTAAAACCTTCTTCACCAGCTTGGCAAGCCTATGACCAAATATGCTCTTCCCCTTCTCTGCTAGGAGAAGGGGAAGAGCATCAGCTGCCAGCAGACCATATTTCTCAAAGCAAGTCCCATGGTCTAAGTAGCTGAACCACTCCTGTCTGTGGCACCAGTCCTGCAACCATCCATTGATTTGCCAGAGCAGTTGTCACTTTCAATCCTTCCTTTTGACTGGGAGGACTGATGAAAACTACTGCACCTCTGAGTCCTTTACTGCTGCTCCCAGGGCTCTGTAATACCTCTTGATATTCCTCAGACTGATCCTGGCTGCATCACTTATGCCTATGTGAAACAACAGCAGTAGGTAATAGTCGGACTGTACAAGGCTCGCCTTGGTGGCATCCCTGATACAAGCCCCTGGTAAGCAGCAGACTTATCTCAAGAGAAGGTCAGGTTAACTGCTATATGCCTCTGTACCTGAGTTCCAAGATTTTATCTGTTTACAAACATTAAAGCTGAAGAAGGATTGTTTGAATTCATGCATGTTATTAAATTATTAGTTACATTATGCTAACCTCAAAACAGATGGCCAGAATCATGATTTAAGCTTTTATATTTCAACATCACAGCATTTCTATCACTAGTATCTGCTCCAAGTGATCTCCATAACTCGATAATATCAGTTAGCTGATTTTGATTCATGTTTGTGGATTATATAACTGCTCTAGTGGAATAATCTTTTCTCTGTTGAACAATGTTAATGATAATTCATGTCTCAGTTTAGTTTTCCATTCTGCTTTCTAAATTCACTTGCAGAATTTAAGCTTTGTATTTCCAATGATGGTTTCATGCTTTACTAAAAATTTAGAAAAGAACCACAGTAGCTTGTAAATTTTCATTATGTGACAGAAGTACAAGATTAGAAACAATTTTTTATTCTTTTATTTTTAAGGAGTACTTATATGGTATAATTACTACATTGCATGTTCCATATGGCAACATATAATATCATATATTGATATAATAATTATGTTAAGTAATATGATTTTACTATTTGGCTTGAAGAAAGACAAGTTGAATTTTGCATTTAAAGGGAATCATAGGAATCACAGAATTATATGTTGAATAACAAGGCTTGTACATGCAATGAGTTCTGAGAAATCAAATTCCAGTATTCTTTGGATAAACATAAATGAATAGTTCTTACCAAAAAGAACAGGTCAAACTTTTCTTCTTTTGGTTTCTTTAAAGAACATTATTGTATGCGTACTGGTGAAATCTACTGCCATACTTCAGTTCCTACAGGCAAAAAATAGAACTTCTGCATTTGTATTCAGCTGTAAAAGAGTTCTGAATGTTTTTTGACTCAGTTAGTGCAATTTACAATTTTAAACACCTACCGTCTATTTGACGAAATTAAATATAATTGGGTGTTTTGCTGAGGAAAATAAGATACTGGATGTAAGTGTGTTGAAGGTCACTGACAAAGTGAGCTAGCAAGGGTGTTCAAACTATATCTGCCTGTCTGGTTTTGTTACTCAGCCACTCATATCAGTACTAAAACACACTTACAGAAACAAAACAGACATATGGGCACCACAGCCAGCTTCCTACCACTGACAGCATCAAGAAGAAAATATCACACTTAAAAATCCAGAAAAGAATGAACGGAAGGAAGGAAGGAAGGAAGGAAGGAAGGAAGGAAGGAAGGAAGGAAGGAAGGAAGGAAGGAGTCATCAAATCTCTCAGGGTATATCTTTATTTTTTTTTCCTAACATCAAAAAAAAAAAAAAAACAAACAAACTTTTACAGGCATAAAGCCTACTGACACAGGCCAAATTTTGTTAATTTTACTGTGTGCACGCATGTGTGTATATGTGTGCCTGTGTGGCATTTGCCATGTTCTCCATGCTCCTTTTAACACGCCATACCTGGACCTTTTAGCAACATGGGAAAATGATGAGAATGCTCATTTCTTTGCTTTTTTTTTTTTCTTTTGGGTGCCACCAGTATTGTCAACAAACCATGATTAAAATAGCCATAGAAAGCAGAAGAAGAGAACGGAAGAAAATCAGCTTATTGATAACCACAGTCATTGAATCCCTCAGAAATAAGAGAAGCTGTGAAAAATTGGGTGTCTTGCATATTTTTTGTGTGTAAAATTTTCTGTTTTGCTTGAATTTCAACATAAATTCTCTAATAGATCTTCATGTAATCAGAACAATGTTTATATAAAGATTACCAACAGCTTCTCATAACATTAGTGATGGGTGTGCTTTGATTTTGCACAGTTTCTAACAACAGAAGTTGTACCTAAAGTTCAGTGCAAACATCCTTCTGATTTCAGCATTTAAATATAGCTTTGCTGTCATACACATTTTAACTGATATAATATTCATAGTGACCAAAGTGCACTGCCCCTCTCCATCCCATATAGACTTTACCACATTGTATCTCTTTTCACAGGTCTCTACATGGCGTCCCTCTTATTATTAATTTCTGCTATTAAAAAAAAAAAAAAAAAAAAAAAAAAAAAAAAAAAAAAAAAAACTATTACAGTAACAACCCTTAATTTGTGATTCGGGCTCCTGCCTTTGAAAATAGGTTGTAAATCCATTAACATCAGCGGTATGGTATAAAACAGGCCATTAAAATAAGTGATAATGTTCCCTATCTAAACAGTAGCTTACAGATTTCCACATAAAGAAACTGACATCATCTGACAAGTTATTTTCTTGCAACTCTTTCTTCATTGTTCTTCATGATATTGCATCCTCTAGCATCATACTTTCTTCACACTGGGCAGCTTTCTAAAATGATGTTTTTACAATCAAGACTTTCTTACAAGTCTTTGATCCTTCTCTTCATTCATGTTTTTATTCCATGATGTTTTTTGTTTTTTTTTCCCATTTTTTTCAGTTAACTTTACTCTAGCTTTATGCTTAACTACCCATAATACATATTCTACTACCCTAGACTATCAAAATAATTAGAGCCCATCCTGTCTTCAGTTATTGCCCATCTTCAGCAATTCAGTAGTAACTGAATGTTATTTCAGTTTCTGTGATTTCATATTTGTTAATTTAACTTTGTTCTTCATTTACTCTCTATTTCTTCTCTGGGTATCTATTTTTATAATAAAAAATAACAAGATAACGTTAATTTATCTTATTAAAGTAATTTAATTAACAACGCATAAGAGAGAATCAAAATAATTTACATTTTTGATAAACTGAAGTGTCAGAAGAGGAAATGCTAGCACATATATCCTTAAATTCATTAAGAATAAACCAATATTGTATTCTCTAAAATGTTTTGAGGATAAAATTGTTGATTTGTCAGGAAAACAGAAATACTTCAGTGGCTAATTAAATTAAGCTATTATAATAGGAGATTAGTAGAAACAGATAATGTTCATATTAAAATCAAGAAAAATAATGTTACTATAGACTAAGGAAAAAAGAAATTAAAAGCATCATAAAGCATTCAGATACATTGATAGAACCCACAGCTGTCTTTAAAGAAAAAACATGGCTCTTTGATATGCTAGAAATCTTTAAGCATCTCTAGAGAATACCAGCTAAAAAGAAACTTACAGATAAAATTTACTGAGATTTCATAAAGTTTTTGATAAACTCATTTTGGTGGGAAGATGTTGAGAACATAATATTCACAAAGAAAGACGAAGTAATATCATGGATTAAAAAAAAAAAAAAAAAAAAAAAAAAAGCTATACAGAGTATGTTAAATTGTAACCAAAAGTAAATTTTCAGCGTTGCAAAAGATTAATGGTGTAATGAAATATTCTCTACATTAATCTCACACTGTTTAACATTTTGCTAATGATCTGGAAAAAAGAAGATAAATGATGGTATCTTCCAGGAACAGAAACGACATGAGTCAAGACCAGAAAGAATACGAATATCTTCATATTAGTTTATGAAGCTAGATAAAAGATGGATGACACATAAGGTGCTGCTTTTCAAACTGAAGTCAACATACATCTAAATGCCTATGGAATATGACCTATTTACCCCAGCAATTTTCTACAGTCAGTCAAGAGAAAGAATGTCTGCCCAAGGTTGAGATGAATTGCAAAATTGTTGTGTGCTTTTTTCTCTTTCTTGAACAAAAAGCAAGACTAGCACTGAGATGGAGGTTTAAGTAGGAAGTTTACAGTAGGAAGTTTAAAAATGAATCACCATGCACAGTGGAAACTACTTGAGCTAGAAATACAATTTCTAAGTTCCAAAGTATCCACAACTTCCAAGAAAAAAAGACTTGAGTGTTACTCTAGTCGTAGCAGTGAGAACTGTTAAAACAACAACAACAACAACAAAAAAAAAAACAGTCCTTAGAATGTCAAAGCATATTATGAAGTAATTCTGAAAATATAGTAATTTTGTACATTAAAGCATAATAACCAGATACGGCAGGTCTTATCAGAAATGATTGTAGTGGGTTTACGTGGCAAGGTTTTGGTAGCAGGGGGCCATGTGGGTGCCTTCTGTGAGAAGAATCCAGAAGCTGCCCCATGTTAGATTAGGGCCTCGTCTCTGGCCAGAGCCGGGCCAGTAAGCGATATTGTTTGTGCCTCTGTGAGAGCATATTTAGGAAAAGGAAAAAAAAAAAAAAAAGAAAAAAAAAAGAAAAAAAAAACTGCTGGGGAACAGCAGCTGGGAGAGAGAGGAAAGAAAAACAGCCCTGCAGACACCAAAGTCAGTGAAGGAGGAGGGGCAGGAAGTATTCCAGGTGCTAGAGCAGAAGTCCCCTGTGGCCTGTGGTGAAGCAGGTTGTCCCCCCTGCAGACCATGGTACACCACGGTGGAGCAAATTTCCATGCTGCATCCCATGGAGGAGACGACAGTGGAGCAGGTGGACCTGCACTGAAGGAGGTTGCGGCCCAGGGAAAACCCCTGCTATTCTGGGCTGGAGCTGCAGCCCGTGGAGAGGAGCCCATGCAGGAGCAGGGGATCTGGGGGGAGCTGCCACCAGTGGGGCACCCATGTTGGAGCAGTTTGCTCCTGATGGGTGGACCCCATGGTACGGACCCATATCTGGAGCGGTTCTTGAAGACCTGCTCCCTGTGGGAAGCCCCCGCAGGATCAGTTTGGGAAGGATGGCATCCTGAGGGAAGGACTCCACGCTACAGCAGGGGAAGAAAGTGACCATGAAGGAGTGGCAGAGAAGAAGCATTAGGGACTGACTGCAGCCCCTGTTCCCTGTTCCCCTGCACCGTTTGGGGGGAGGAGGTGGAAGAGGGTGGATGGGGGGAAGGTGGTTTTGGTTTCATTCCTTTGTTTCTCACTTTTCTAGCTTGTTAGTAATAGGCACTGAATCTTACTGTCTCCTTACTCTGAGTCTGTTTTGCCCGTCACAATAATTGTTGAGCGATCTCCCCATCCTTATCTCAACCCCTGAGCCCTTCGCATTGTATTTTCTCCCCCTTTCTTTTTGAGAAGGGGGAGTGAAAGAGCGGCTGTGATGGAACTCGGCTGCCCACCTGAGTGAAACCACCACAATGATACATTCACAATGAGTTTTATTTTCACACAGAATATAGCAAAAATATATAAAGTCTTACATCAGTACTCTAAATTTTTAGAAGAAAAAATTGACTTATTATTAAAAGAAATTGAAATGAATTTGATCTAAAGAGCAGAAAAATAAAAGGGATACTATTATTGTTCCCCTATATTATGTGTGAGGTAAGACTTAGAGTAACATTTCTGTGAACACAAGTGTTAAACTCCTCTAAATAATTTGGTATGTTTAAAATTTATTCATCTTCAATAGTTCAACAGCTTTTTTTTTTTTTTTAAAGCAATGAAGTCATATGACAAAGAAAGAAATACAACACGTTTAACATTTTGTATTGTTTTAAGCATATTACACTAACTGACTAACTACTCTACAGAAGACAAAACATAGTTATGATTGTTTATTTTATTGACTTAAGTGGACTGCTTTATGCTTAACATTATTCTTATAGGAAAAATCATGGATTGTATGTTTCACAAAATAAATCAACCACCAACTACCAACTACCTGGGAAGAAAACTGCAGTGAAGTTTAAATGTGACAAAATTCTTTTTCACTATCAGGATTCCTTATTCTGGCGCATTATAAAGCAGCCAGTTTGAGAGAAGGAGAGAAAGGATCAGGATAAAAATTAATGGTGTAGTTTTATACAACAATTTAAACTTCAGGTTTAATGATGGCATAGACTAATTTGACTTTTGCAGAAACATACTTACTCAACATGTAACAACAGTGAAACTAAAAGCAAGTGCTAGAGTGATACTAGGACTGAAGACAGGACCTGTTACTGTCCCAAGTACTCACCTGGAATGACTTTTCTAAATTTGGTTTTCAGTGAAAGAATGGGAAAGGGAACTTGATACCAGCCCCACCTTTTTTTTTTTTTTTTTTTTTTTTTTTTTATCACGGGAGGATCCTTTCTGCCTTCTCCCAGTCAATCGTCAATCTCTTAGAGACTGCAGCAACAGAAAATCAGCTCCTCTATTTCACTGCCATCCCCACAGTACAACAAGCAACACCGCTTCTCTGGGCAACATGTTCCAGTGCCTCACCACCCTCAGAGTAAAGAATTTCTTCTGAATATCTAGTCTAAATCTCTCCTCTTTTAGTTTGCAGAAGTTACACCTTGTTCTATCTCTCCAGTATCTCACCTTACTCTCCAGTAAAGAGTCCCTCTCCAGTTTTCTTGTAGGCTCCCTTTAAGTACTGAAAAACCATTGTAAGGTCTCCCTGGAGCCTTCTCTTCTCAAGACTGAACAACCCCAACTACCTCAGACTGTCATCACAGGAGAGGTTTTCTAGCCCTCTGACCATCCTCATGGCCCTCCTCTGGACTCACTCTACCGGGTCGCTGTCTTTCTTATGCTGGGGGCCCCAGAGCTGAACACGGTACTCCAGGTCAGGTCTTATGAGAGCAGAGCAGAGGGGAAGAATCACCTCCCTCCACCTGCTGGCCATGTTTCTTTTGATGCAGCCCAAGATAGCTTTCAGCCAAGCCCAAGATGGCTTTCAGGGCTGCAAACACACACTGCTGGCTCATATTCAGTTTTTCATTCACCAGCACCCCCAAGTCCTTCCCTGAAGGGCTGCTTTCAATCCAGTCATATCCCAGCCTGTATTAGTGCTAACGATTGCCCCAGTCCAGGTACAAGACCTTGCTCTTGGTCTTGTTGAACTTCATGAGGTTCTCACAGGCCTGCCTCTCAAGTCTGTCCAGATGGATGGCATCCCTTTCCTCCAGTGTGTCAGCCACACCACTCAGCTTGGTATTGTCAGCCAACTTGCTGAGGATGCACTCAATCTCACTGCCCATTTCACCAAAAAAAGACATTAAATAATACCAGTCCCAATACCCAATAGCCTGAGGAACACCACTCATCGCTGGTCTTTCCCTGGACATTGAGCCGTTGACCTCAACTCTTTGAGTGCGACCATCCAGCAAATTTCTTATCAACCAAGTGGTCCATCCAAATCAAATCCATGTCTCTCAGTTTTAGAGACAAGCACGTACTGTAGGGCAGTGTCAAATGCTTTGCAAAAGTCCAGGTAGATGAGGTCAGTTGCTCTTCCCTTATCCGCCAGTGCTGTAAGCCTGCTGTAAAAGGCAACCAGATTTGTCAGGCACGATCTGCCCTTAGTGAAGCCATGATGGCTGTCACTAATCACCACTCTGTTCTCCATGCGCCTTAGCATGGTTTTCAGGAGGATCTGCTCCATGATCTTGCTGGGCATAAAGATGATAGCAACTGTCTTGTAGTTGCCTCATTCTTCCTTTTTCCCTTTTTAAAAATGGGGGTTATGTTTCCCCTTTTCCAGTCACTGGGAACTTTACTGGACTGCCACGACTTCTCAAATATGATGGACAGTGGTTTAACTTCATCTGCCACTGCCTTCAGGACTCTTGGATTCATTTAATCGAGTCCCATGGACTTGTGCACATTCAGGTTCCTGGTGGATCCAGACCAAACTGGATCTTCTCCTACAGTGAAAGATTCTTCATTCTCCCAGTCCCTGCCTTTGTCTTCTGGGACTTGGGCTATGTCACTAGGTGACATAGGTGCAGGTGAAGACTGAAGCAAAAAGTCAATGAGTACCTCAGCCTTCTACATATCCCAGGTAACCAGGTCTCCCGTTTCCTTCTGGAAAGGGCCCACAGTTTCCCTAGTCTTCCCTTTATCACTGATATACGTATAGAAGCCCTTCTTTGTTGCCCTTGACATCCCTGGCCAAATTTAATTCTAATAGGGCTTTAGTTTTCCTAACCTGATCCCTGGCTTCTTGGACGATTTCTCTATTCTTTCCAGGCTACCCATCTTGCTCTCTGTAGGCCTCCTTTTTCTGCTTGAGTTTGGCCAGGAGCTATTTTTTCATTCATGAAGAACTCCTGGTATTTTTACCTGACTTCCTGTGGTGGTTTTACTTGGGTGGGCAGCTGAGTTCCACCACGGCTGCTCTCTCACTTCCCCTCCTCAGAGGGGAATGGGGAGAAAATATGACACAAAGGGTTCAAGGGTTGAGACAGGTTGGGGAGGTTGGTCAACAATTATCGTGATGAGCAAAACAGACTCAAAGTAGGGAGATAGTAAGATTTATTGCCTATTACTAACAAGCTCTCACAAGAAGTGAGAAACAAAGGAATGAAACTGAAAACGCCTTCCCCCCCATCCGCCCTCTTCCACCTCCTCCCCCCTCGAGTGGCATAGGTGAACGGGGAATGGGGGCTGCGGTCAGTTCCTAATGCTTTGTCTCCACTGCTCCTTCACAGTCACTCTCTTCCCATGCTCCAACGTGGGGTCCCTCCCACGGGATGCCATCCTTTCCGAACTGATCCTGTGGGGGCTTCCCACAGGCAGTAGCTCTTCAAGAACTCCTCCCATATGGCTCCGTAACATGGGGTCCACCCATCAGGAGCAAACTGCTCCAACCTGGATCCCCCATGGGCAGCAGCTCCTGCCAGGTCACCTGCTCCTGCGTGGGCTCCTCTCCACGGGCTGCAGCTCCAGCCCGGAATCTGCTCTGGCAGGGGTTTTCCCCATGCCGCAACCTCCTTCAGTGCAGGTCCACCTGCTCCACTGTCGTCTCCTCCATAGACAGCAGCCTGGAGATCTGCCCCACTGTGGTACATCATGGGCTGCAGGGGGACAGCCTGCTTCACAATAGTCCTCACCACAGGCTGCAGGGGACTTCTGTTCCAGCCCCTGGAGCACCTCTCCCCCTCCTTCTTCACTGACCTTGGCACCTGCAAGTCTGTTTCTCACTGCTCTCTCTCTCCCAGCTGCTGTTCCCCAGCAGTTTTATTTCCCTGTCTTAAATATGCTCTCATAGAGGAGCAAACAACATCGCTTATTGGCCCGGCTCTGGGCAGCGGCAGGACCCTTATCTAACATGGGGCAGCTTCTAGATCCTTCTCACAGAAGCCATCCTTATGGCCCCCTAATACCATGCCATGTAAACTCATTACACTTCCTCTTTGTAGGAATGCATCATTCTTGAGCTGTGAGGAGGTGATACTTGAATATTAACCAGCTTTCCTGAGCTACTGTTCCCTTCAGGGCTTTATCCCATGGTACTCTACCAAGCAGATCCCAAAGGCTGATCTCCTGAAGTCCAGGGTAGCAAGCTTGCTGCACTCCCTCCTTGCTGCCCTCAGGATCCTAAACTGCACCATTCCATGGTCACTCCAGCCAAGGCTGCCCTTGAGCTTTACATTCCCCACTAGCGCATGTCTTTCCATTCCAACACTCCAGTCATGGGATGGATCTCACCAACGCCCCGTGATGCCAGTTAGATCGTACCCTTACAAACATATGCACATCTTTAACTCCTCTCTATGCTATTCTCCTTGCTATGCTCATTTGCATAGAGTCATTTAAGCAAATGTCCCTGATGAAAATGTCTTTTTTTTTTGGATAACGAGGTTGGAATTCTTTTGTCCTGCTCTTCTGGTGCTCTCCCACTGATCTCTGATCCTTTCTGTGGTTCTGGACATCTATTACTGGTGCTGGCATCAAACTGAAAAGAGTTGGGAGTTTTGAGGTTCCCCTTCTCTGGCAACTTAATTTAAAGCTCTCTTCACCAGCTTGACAAGGCTGTATCTGAAGATGCTCTTCCCCTTCTCTGACAGATGAAACAAATCAACCCCCAGCAGACCAGATTTCTCAAAGAGACTCCCATGGTCTAAAAAGCTGATTGCCTGGCTATAACACTAGTCTTGCAAGTATGCATTGATCCACCTGCACATTTCAGTTCTATGAAATATTTTTAAAGAAAGCATGATTCCATTATTATTATTATTTTCATCAGAAATCTATGCTGTCTTATAAATAGCAACTGTACCTACATGGTATATGTAGAAATAAATATATGACTCAGGATTGAGACTATATTGCCCATATTAAGAAGGGAGGCTGTTAATGTATATAACAATAACAAGACATGAGCATTCATATACTGGCAAATGGGATGGGTTGTTAATTCCTGGAAGAAGAAGAACAGCTAAATCCTGCAAAGAGGAAGAGGGACAAAAGGTAACGTTGATGTTTCTTTAAATCTCCAATGTTTCACGACGCTTACATCATGCTGCGTTGGGTTACATCATGTTACGACTCGTGATGTAACCCGTCGCAATGCAATGCACACATCGCATTCAGTCAGCACTTTTTCAACCTGTCCAAATGATCACCATAGCCAAGAAAGATTTGGGTAATGTTAAGTAAAATTGTTGCATTCCTATAGTATTTCTATGTGTTCATGAATAGAAATGTCCTTGTTTCATGAAAAAGAAGGAAGTCAAATAGAAGTAAAATATTTTCTAAATATATAAAACAAGTGTTTAGAGCATGCAGATAGGCTCATTCTGATGATATGAAAGGCCATCTACATGAACATATTATACAGTAAACTTAGAAGCATATAAGTCGGGGAGAAATGTCAGATATTTCACTATCACTATAAATATTTATTCTTTAAGTATAAAATATAACTTTCTGTTTCTTGTTTGTTGTTCTTGTTGTTTGTTTTTGTTGGTTCATTGGTTGGTTTGGTTAGGTTTTAATGGAATGCATTAAACAGAACTTTAAAGTTAAGGGTTTTTCTGTATGACAGTGGTATAATGGTCATATACTGCCACATCAAGTTTTGGCTTTAGGTGAAGAAATTATTTCCATGCAGCAGCAGACTGCTGAAGGCATCGAAAAAGCACCACTGCCAGGGCTTACATTGCACACATGGAGTCTGTAGCAGTTAAACTGGGTCTGATGATGGAGTTGCTAGAGAGCAGGTTATTCAGGTAGCTGGGGCAGAAGCAGCAGTTGTGATTAGAGCCAGATATCACACACCAATAGTAATCATTGCCTATTACTACAACTAGAACAAGAAAGTTGTTGTTTCACCTTTTGACAGGTAACTTTTACAGCTATCTCGATTTTGAAGTGTGATAGATATTGGAATGCAGTAGTAGCTTTTCTCTGTCATACCACAGTAAATTTGTTATATTCCACTTATATATTCCAGACAAATTTTTCAGAAACACTCCTTTTAGATCTTTACAACAGAAGAGAGATGACCATTATATTCATAAAAGCATCAACATTTTTTTTAATTCTACATTCACAAATATTCAAGTTTAGATGGACAAAACGCCTCTAGCTTAGGGTACAAATAATATGGAAAGCAGATTATTACAGTATATGACAGTATAATTTTGATTTTTCAGTATTCTTTTCCTCCTGCCAGACTTAAGTACAAAATATATCTAGTAGAAAAAAAAACAAAAAACAAAAAAAACCCTGCATTTTCTCTGTTGCTTTGCTCATGTTCAGTTAACAGATCACCCATCTACTTGATCGAGGAAAACCAGCTGACGTAATCTTTTTGGATTTCAGTAAAGCTTTTGACACAGTTTCCCATAGGATCCTACTGGACAAAATTTCCAACATACAGCTGGACAAAAACAGCATACGATGGGTGAATAACTGGCTGACGGGCAAGACTAAAAGGGTTGTGGTAAATGGGTCCGCATCAGGCTGGCAGCCAGTCACCACTGGGGTCCCCCAAAGCTCCTTTATAGGGCCAGTTCCCTTCAGTGTTTTTATAAATGATTTGGGTGTAGGACTAGAAGGTGTACTGAGTAAATTTGTTGATGATACTAGACTGGGAGGAGTTGTTAACTCTGTTGAGGGTGGAAAGACCTTGCAGAGAGAGCTGGACAGATGGGAGAGTTGGGCAATCACCAACTGCATTAAGTTTAACAAGAGCAAGTGCCGGGTCCTGCACGTGGGGCGGGGCAACCCTGGCTATACGTACAGACTGGGCGATGAGATGCTGGAGAGCAGCCCAGCAGAGAGGGACCTGGGCATTGTGGTTGATAGCAAGACGAATGTGAGCCAGCAGTGTGCCCTGGCAGCCAGGAGGGCCAACTGTATCCTGGGGCGCATCAAGCACGGAATTGCTAGTCTGTTGAGGGGAGTGATTGTCCCGCTCTACTCTGCGCTGGTGCGGCTTCACCTTGAGTACTGTGTGCACTTCTGGGCACCACAGTACAGAAAGGATGTGAAACTCTTGGAGAGTGTCCAGAGAAGGGCTACAAAGATGGTCAAGGGCCTAGAGGGGAAGATGTATGAGGAGCAGCTGAGGTCACTTGGCCTGTTCAGCCTGGAAGAGAGAAGGCTGAGGGGAGACCTCATCGTGGTCTACAGCTTCCTCACGAAGGGGAGTGGAGGGACAGGTGATGATCTATTCTCTCTAATGACCAGTGATAGAACCCAAGGGAATGGTGTCAAGCTGTAACAGAGGAGGTTCATAATCATAGAATCACAAAATTGATTGGGTTGGACGGGACTTTAAAGATCATCTAGTTCCAACCCCCCTGCCATAGGCATGGATGCCACCCACTAGATCAGGTTGCCCAGGGCCCCATCCAGCCTGGCCTTGAACACCTCCAGGGATGGGGCATCCACAACCTCTCCGGACAACCTGATCCAGTGCCTTACCACCCTCAGAGTAAAGAATTTCTTCCTAACATCCAATCTAAATCTCCCCTCTTTAAGTTTAAAAACTTTCTCCCTTGTCCTATCTTTATTTACACAAGTAAAGAGTCCCTCTCCATCCTTTTTATAAGAACCCTTTAAGTATTCAAAGGCCGCAATGAGGTCTCCCCCAAGCCTTCTCTTTTCCAAGCTGAACATCCCCAGCTCTCTCAACCTTTCTTTGTAGGAGAGGTGCTCCAGCCCTCTGATCATCTTTGTGGGCCTCCTCTGGACCCATTTTAACAGTTCCACATCTTTCTTGTACTGGGGGCCCTAGACCTGTACACAGTGCCCCAAGTGGAGCCTCACAAGGGCAGAGTAGAGGGGGGGACAAACACCTCCCTTGACCTGCTGGCCACGCTTCTCTTGATGCAGCCCAGGATATGGTTGGCCTTCTGGGCTGCAAGCTCACCCTGCTGGTTCATGTTGAGCTTCTCATCCACCAGAACCCCCAAATCCCTCTCTGCAGGGCTGCTCTCAGTAAGTTCTTCTCCCAGTCTGTACTCATGTCTGGGATTGTCCCGGCCCAGGTGCAGCACCCTGCACTTGGACTTGTTGAACCTCATTCGGTTCACGTGGGCCCACTTCTCAAGCTTATCCAGGTCCCTTTGTACGGCATCCCTTCCTTCTGTTGTATCAACTGCACCACTCAACTTGGTGTCATCTGCAAACTTGCTAAGGGTGCACTCAGTCCCATCATCTATCTCATTGATGAAGATATTGAAAAGCAGTGGTCCCGAGACAAACCCCTGAGGGACACAGCTTGTCACCAGCCTCCACCTGGATGTAGAGCCATTGACCACTACTCTCTGGGTGCGTCCATCAAGCCAATTCCTTATCCACCAAATGGTCCACCCTTCAAATCCATCTCTCTCCAGTTTGGTGATCAGTATGTCATGTGGGACCATGTCAAAAGCCTTACAGAAGTCCAGGTAGATGACATTGGTCGGTCTTCCTTTGTCACCTGATGCAGTTGCTCCATCATAGAAGGCTACCAGATTGGTCAGGCACGATTTGCCCTTGGTGAAGCCATGCTAGCTGTCTCAGACCACCTCCTGGTCTTGCATGTGCCTTAACATTGCTTCCAGAAGGATCTGTTCCATGATCTTGCACAGAGGTGAGGCTCACCAGTCTGTAGTTCTCTGGGTCTTCCTTTCTACCCTTTTTAAAAATGGGAGTGATGTTTCCCACTTTTTCCAGTCACCAGGGACTTCACCTAACTGCCAAGTGCCATGACTTTTCAAATATGGTGGAGAGTGGTTTGGCAGCTACATCAGCCAATTCCCTCAGAATCCTGGGATGGAAAACCCCATGGTAGCAGCACGGGGGGGGGGGGGGAGGGGGGAGGTTGGACAGGAGATCCCCACATGCCTCCTGGAGCCCGTAAAAGTCCTGTGCCAGATGAGGCTCGAACTCACAACCTCAGCATTGCTCCACGTACTGCCCTAAGTACTGTGTGCTGACCGATTGTGCCACTGGAGCGCCCCAACATTTTTTAAAGTAGAAAATCTGGGCTGCCGTGTCCACTGGCTTGGCCCCCCTGAAGATGGAGGCCATCTGGCTGGACTGCAGCACGTGGGCCACAGAGGCCTTCTCCTCGGGCACGCTGCGTGGCTTCAGGTTCAGCTGCTGAAGCAGCAATTGTCGCAATCTTTATCCTGAGCTTGATCAGCAATGTCCACTCATATCTTTCTATTCCCTAGGGACTCTTCATTGAGGCTCAGAGCCTGGAGCAAGGAGTCTATGTCCTTAAACTCAGCATAGCCAAACCCCTTCAACCTCTCCAGGTTGATAGGCTCCCACAACAAATGCACAGCACTTATGTTGAGGCCTCGGAAGAAATCCTTGATGGACTTGAGTAGACGAGGTTGGCCCCCTCAGAGCTGATGCAGCCGAAACCGCAGTGCTCGTCCACAAGTTACAGGGGATTTGGGGCCCTTGCTTCACCAGGGATGGCCCGGAATAGCAGCACGACAAGGCAGCACCCGCCAGCTCTCATGAGAGAGGCTGACAGGGAGTAGATGTTGCCAGGGCAACGGTGACTGCACCCACTCCCTCTGCCTAGAAAAAGCATCCAGGAGGGAGGTGACAGTGTCACATTGCTGCTCACCAGGCACGGGGAGGGATGACCAGCATGTGAGAACCAACCACAGCATGCTGCAGTGGTGGGCGTGAGAGCTTGTGTGGCGGGGCACTGGAATTCTGCCCCTCTTGGCTTGCAAGTCCATCCTATCTACTGGCAGTCTCTGTGACCACAGTTTTTGCCATGGTCTCCACCAGGCAGAGAGATTGTGGTGACCCAAATGGAGGGCCTGTCCAGAACTGTGGCTATACAGGTCTCTGGCTGCAGGAAGTGCCAGAGTCTGCTGCTGCCATGCAAAGGCGGCAGGTATTCCACCTGTGTGAGGTGCAAACAGGTGGAAGATTCAGTTAGCATGGTGGCAGAGCTGAAAGAGGTTGAGAGACTGAGGGCCATCGTGGACTGTGAGCAGGAGATCGACTGGTGGAGTAGCTTCCTGGTGTGCCAGAGGGAAAGGCACCAGGGAGATACCCCACAATTAGTGCTGGACCCCCTGCCTTTTCCCTGTTGGGCAGAGAAGGGGGACCTGAGGGAGGGGGAGGGTTGGGAACAGGTCCTTGCTTGGCATCATGGGTGAACCCCCACTCTGCTTCTCTTGCATCCCCAGGTCCCCCTAAGCAATAGGTTTGTAGCATTGGACATTGATGGGGAGGTAAGTGGGGAGGCACAGAAAGGTTCCTCAAAGAGGTTACCAAGGATGAGGCAGTCAACTCCACACATTCAGACTGCCTCTGCCGCGAAAGAAAGAAGGGTGGTTGTGGTAGGTGACTCCCTTCTCAGAGGAATTGAGGGTCCTATTTGCAGACCAGACCTGAGCTGTATGGAAGTGTGCTGCCTACCTGGGGCCCGGGTCAGGGACATATATAGGAAACTCCCAGAGCTGATTCACCCCACTGATTACTACTCATAGTTCAGGTGGGCAGTGATTAAATCACTCAGAGAAGCCTCTGAACTATGAAAAGAGATTTCAGGGGGTTAGGACATATAGTTCAAGGAGTGGGAGTGCAAGTGGTGTTTTGTTCTGTACCTTCTGGGAAGGTGAAGGACATGGAGCGGGCTAGGAAAACACAGGCAATGAATAATTGGCTGAGAGGCTGGTGTCAAGACAGGAACTTTGGGTTCTTTGACCACGGGGCAGTTTACTCGACCCCTGCCCTATTGTTGATGAATGTAACTCACCTGTCACAAAGGGGGAAACGAATCCTAGTGCAGGAGCTAGCAGAATTCGTTGAGAGAGCTTTAAACTAGCTATGACGGGGGAAGGGGATAAAATGGGGCTCACCAGAGAAGTGCCTAGGAGCACAATGCTGAAGCTGGGGGTGAGGCAGATGTCTCATCTGAAGTGCATCTATACCAATGCACACAGCATGGGCAACAAACAGGAGGATCTGGAAGCAATTGTGCGACATGCTAGCTTATGACCTAGTCGCTATAACTGAAACATGGTGGGATCACTCCCACGACTGGAGTACTGTGATGGATGGCTACAAGCTCTTCAGAAAGGACAGACAAGGAAGGTGGTGTGGCTCTTTGTCGTCGTTGCCATCGTTGCTGTGCATGGTGGTGGAAACGTCTGCCTCCAGGTCGTCGGTCTCATCAGGCTAGATATCAGGAAGAGGTTCTTCACCAAGAGGGTTGTCTCACACTGGAACAGGCTCCCCAGGGATGTAGTCACAGCACCAAGCCTGTTGGAGTTTAAGAAGCATTTGGACTGTGCTCTTAGTCATATGGTCTGGATTTTTGGGTAGACCTGTGTGGTGCCAGGAGTTGGACTCAATGATCCTTATGGGTCCCTCCCAACTTGGGATATTCTATGATTCTATTGCTTATATTGTCTACCTTTACAAAAGGTGTATACAGTGGATCTATAGAGCTATATGATCCTGAAGACAATGGCAGATGAAGTTGCTAAGCCACTGTCCATCAAATTTGAGAAGTCATGGCAGTCAGTGAAAAAAAAACGGTGACAAGAAAGGAGAAACAATGTGCGCTTGCAGCCCTGAAAGCCATCTTGGGCTTGGCTGAAAGCTATCTTGGGCTGCATCAAAAGAAACATGGCCAGCAGGTGGAGGGAGGTGATTCTTCCCCTCTGCTCTGCTCTCATAAGACCTGACCTGGAGTACTGTGTTCAGCTCTGGGGCCCCCAGCATAAGAAAGACAGCGACCCGGTAGAGTGAGTCCAGAGGAGGGCCATGAGGATGGTCAGAGGGCTAGAAAACCTCTCCTGTGATGACAGTCTGAGGTAGTTGGGGTTGTTCAGTCTTGAGAAGAGAAGGCTCCAGGGAGACCTTACAATGGTTTTTCAGTACTTAAAGGGAGCCTACAAGAAAACTGGAGAGGGACTCTTTACTGGAGAGTAAGGTGAGATACTGGAGAGATAGAACAAGGTGTAACTTCTGCAAACTAAAAGAGGAGAGATTTAGACTAGATATTCAGAAGAAATTCTTTACTCTGAGGGTGGTGAGGCACTGGAACATGTTGCCCAGAGAAGCAGTGGATGCCCCATCCCTGAAAGTGTTCAAGGCCAGGTTGGTTGGGGCTTTGAGCAACCTGGTCTAGTGGAAGGTGTCCCTGCCCATGGGCGGGGGGTTGGAACTAGATAATCATTAGGGTCCCTTCCAAATCAAACCATTCTATGATTCTGTGACACTTTTTGAAAATTGTGATATCTGGACTAAATCTCATCCTTTCTGCACCTTCTTTCATTCTGTCTTCTTACTAGAAGATAATTCAACTGCACATTTGTTTTCTCCAGTGTTCATCTCAGACAAACGTGTGTCAGGTTAGCAAAAAAACCACTGTTTAAACTGATTGAGTTAAAAAACGGTTACTGAAATGGTCTAGGAGAAAATCATCTGAGTAGTTTGTCTAACAGAGGCAGCAATTAATATCTTAGAGTGTGACAAGCAGTGACTTTTTTTGCTGCCACAGCTGCAATAAAAAAGGATGTATTCCTTGAAATATTTGAGCAGGTGAGAAGTCATTAGCAAACAAGGAAGGATTAAGATTTTTTTCTGGAGAAAGATAAAACTAATTTTATCTCTAAGAACTGAATCTGAAAACATTATGTAATCAGGAAGCAAGAGCTACAACTGATAAAAGAGTAGATGCCTGGGAATGACAAGCCTTTAGACACTTAATACAGTTGATTCTCAAAAATCTCTGATTCCAAGTTGCAACAGAAAAAATATCAACCGATTTCCACTCATATTGTTCCTAGTCCTTCTTCTATAATGACAAGCCATGCCATACAGATATAAATCAAGTAACCCTATTCTTCAGAGCATCTTAAAAATGTTAGTGAAGTATCTGGAACCAATTTACAACACAGTCAAAGTGACTTACTGTGACTGAAATAAAAAGACAAACACATTTCTGGAATGGGGTCATGATTCTGGTATTTTTGAAAAGTGTATGTATGTATTAGGCACATAGCTCCTCTGAAATCAGGCCAATTTACAGTCAATTTTTCTTGAAGTAAAATTAGTGCAAAGATTTACATCTTCAATGACTGTCCTGGTTTCAGCTAGGATAGAGTTAATTTTCTTCCTAGTAGCTGGTATGGTGCTGTGTTTTGGATTTAGGATGAGAATAATACTGATAACACACCCATGTTTTAGCTGTTGCAGAGCAGTGCTTACAAAGAGTAAAGAACTTTTCAGCTTTTCATGCTGTGCTGACAGTGAGGAGGCTGGGGATGCACAAGGAGCTGGGAGGGGACACAACCAGAACAGCTGAACCAAACTTGACAGGGTGATATTCCATACCATACCATATGACCTCATGTTGAACAGTTATATGGGGTGGCTGACCAGGGTGGGGGAGACCACTGGTCGTGGACACGCTGGGCATTCGTCAGTGAGTGGTGAGCACTTGCTTTGTGCATCACTTGCTTTGTATATTCTATTATTATTATTATTATTATTATTATTATTATTATTATTATTATTATTATTTCTCTTCCTTTTCTGTCCTATTAAACCATCTTTGTCTCAACCCACAACTTTTACTTTTTTTTCACACCCCATTCTCTCCCCCTCCCCACTGGGAAGGGGGAGAGGGTGAGCAAATGGCTGTGTGGTGCTTAGTTGCCTGCTGGGTTAAACCACAACAATGACCCATTCAAAAAATAAATAAATAAATAAAATAAAATAAATACAGTGGTCAAGTCAGAGAAATTGTATTAATGTCAGTAGGTTTAAATGGAGAATACAATATTTAGATGCTGCATTTTAACAGCAATCAATGTTTACCTCTGCTATGTTAAAATAACTGAATTGCTGCAGGAATTAGGGAGCAAAAAGGAGACTGAGCTTGCAGGTTGTCTCTGATCCACTAGACAGGCTTATTCTAGGGCTCTTTCTGGGACAATGCTAATTATGCATCAGCTGTCACTCAAGACTTTTCTTAAATGAACAATCTGGCCATAAGTAATTGTTTATATCATTGACTCTAGCAAATACTCATTCTTTTCTGAAGCAAAATTGTTAAACTCAGAACCAGCTCAGAATCCTATAAACATTGAGTAAGCTGAAAAGTCTTCCCTTCTATATTAAGCAAAACCTTTAAAGGAAAAAAATTGCGTTAATGGATTAACTTCTTGCTCTAAGGTTTGTGTTAAAACATCTAAATTTCCTTTTCTTAGAAGGATAATTTATTCTGGAGTTTTGTTTGTTTGTTTGATTGGTTGGTTGGTTTTGCTTTTTCCCCCTTTATCAGTAGGATAATTTATTCTGGAGTTTTCTACCATCTTTGTTAAAACCACTATGCCTTCCCTTCATCAAGCAGCAAAGATTTATGACATGACAGGCAAAGTCATAATAATAAAACTTCTGTTAATGAAGGCATTGCTGTTTTGGCTTATGAAGTCTGTGGCATCATATTTCACATTTGCAATGGAAATAAAAAAGATGGAACATACAGTCTGCGAATAGACTTTATGACACAGAAGTTACAAAATGTACCTTGGCATATGAAAATCAACTGTGATTAATCATCGAATCATTTAGGTTGGAAAAGACCTCTAAAATCATCTGGTCCCACCTTTGAGAAGCATATTCTTTCTTGTACTGATTTAGCTTCACAGATACTTGTTTATAGACACATTCTCATATTTACAAACTAACTACAATGTCAAAATTTGATGAAAGTTAAAATTAAGTACATAACCAGTTGAGAAGCAAGAGGGCTATGTGAAACCTTCAAAAAGTTCCATGCACCCCACCCCACATTTTTTGCGTAACATGATTTACTGTCTTGTATGTTGTAGATATAATCTTCTTACCTCATGCATTCTGAATAGACACGGAAAATTATTTATCTTAATGCATTACGTTGTCAATATTTTCACTGTTATGATCCTGAAGTCCCAATCCCTGTTTTAAACATGACAGTCTTACTGTCATGCACTTGTAGTGTTTATTGCACTTGTAGAAATGAATCTTCATATTCATCGTTAAAACAAATATTGACCTTAAGATAGTTTTGGATTACATTCAATAGTATTGCAAAACAATATGTCTCTTTCCTTATAAAATCTCATTATTATTTTGTGGAGATGGAATGAGAGGAGACTATTTTACAGTATTAATTTGCTGTAATAATGAAACAGCAGGGAGAAAGTGTGCCTTCAGCAGCTTTGGGAAAACGATCTAGAAAAGGACAAAATTACTACATTAAAATCCTTCTTCCTCAGCCCTCATTAAATTTATCATTCTCTCTTTTCTAAGATGGATTCTATTGTGCATGCACATGAGTCTGCTTGTGGGTCCTAAATATTGTAAAAGGATCAGCAGATAGCAGAGAGTCAAATAGGTTATTTAGTTGTTGGTCTTTGTTTTACCCTCAGCATGCCCAAGCATAGCACGAACTTTGCCAGAAGATGTGCTAGGCTAGCTGCAGTGTTTATTGTAACAGAACCATTTTAATGACAAACCATAAATATATACCCAAGTACTGCTTCTTCCATTGCTTATACACATACTATATGAAAACCTGGAAATGATACAAAGGAAGGCATGAATTTAGCAGAAAACTAATCTCAAAAACACTTGGTATTTAAGAGAGAAAAAACACATAAACAACTGTCCATGACATGCCACACCATATTGTTCATGCAAGTTACCCTCAGCAGTGTCAGAATTAAAGTCCGTCTCCAAAGTTGCCAAATGTGACTGAAAGACAAATCAGACTGCAAAACCTACCAATAAAAGATTCATTAACAGTCCAGAGGGGGGGGAAAAAAAAAAAAAAAAAAGAGTTTATCTGAAACCTCTGATGGGACTTTTATTACTCCCTGATATATACAAAAGAAAAAAAAGTATAAAAAGAAATAAATGTTTGTTCTTCAGGAATATGTTCCTTTATTAACATGCTCCCTCAGACCACACTATAAGACACTACCTTAAATCCTGTTCCCTTGGGAATTAATTCTGAAAACTTTGTGATGGCTGTGGGCCAAAAGCTGCTGTCAAATTTACTCTTGAAAATCCAGGACAACTTAGTCGTGGCCAACGTGACTGAATAATCTAGCTGCATGTCATGTTGTATAAAGTAGTTGTATTGCCTTAGGGTTAGGAACTGAACAGAAAACCAACAACCTATCAGAAATGTTAGAGGAACAACAAAAGTAACCATTGCAGCAAAATTCAGAATAGATGGGCCACAGCTGAGTATCTTCATTCCTTATGCTATGTTCAGAGGTATCAGAAAGAGTCAAAGAGCAGCAAAAGTCAGAAATCACAGAATCACGGAATGTTAGGGATTGGAAGGGACCTTGAAAGATCATCTAGTCCAATCCCCCTGCCGGAGCAGGAACACCTAAATCACATCACACAGGAATGTGTCCAGATGGGTTTTGAATGTCTCCAGAGAAGAAGACTCCACAGCCCCCCTGAGCAGCCTGTTCCAGTGTTCTGTCACCCTCACTGTAAAAAAAAAAAAAAAAAAAAAAAAAAAAAAAAAAAAAAGTCTCATATTTAAGCAGAACCTCCTGTGTTCCAGCTTGCATCCATTGCCCCTTGTCCTATCATTGGATGTCACTGAGAAGAGCCTGGTTCCATCCTCCTGACACTCACCCTTTACATGTTTATAAACATTAATAAGGTCACCCCTCACCTTCTTGAACTGAGGGGCCCAGAACTGGATGCAAGATGTGGTCTCACCAGGGTAGAGTAGAGGAGGAGAACATCTCTCGACCTACTAACCACACCCCTTCTGATACACCCCAGGATGTCATTGGCCTTCTTGGCCACAAGAGCACAGTGCTGGCTCGTGGTCATCCAGCTGTCCACCAGGACCCTCAGGTCCCTCTCCCCTTCACTACTCTCCAGCAGGTCAGTCCCCATCTTATACTGGTATCTGGAGTTGTTCTTGCCCAGATGCAGGACTCTACACTTTTCCTTGTTATATTTCATTAAGTTTCTCCCCACCCTATTCTCCAATCTGTCAAGGTCCCTCTGAATGGCAGCACAGCCTTCTGGCATGTCAGCCACTCCTCCCAGTTTAGTGTCATCAGCAAACTTGCTGACGGCGCACTCCATTCACTCATCCAAATCATCGATGAATATATTGAACAACACTGGTCCCAGTACCGACCCTTGAGGGACTCCACTAGATACGGGACTCCAACTTGACTCCGTCCCATTAACCACAACCCTCTGGCTTCTTCCCTTCAGCCAGTTTAAGGTCCACCTCACTACCTGATTGTACACACCACACTTCCTCAGTTTAGCTGCGAGGATGCTGTGGAAAATGGAGTCAAAGGCTTTACTGAAATCAAGATACAACACATCCACTGCTTTACCATCATCTATCCACCTGGTTATATCCTCATAAAAGGCTATCAGGTTGGTCAAGCACAACTTCCCCTTGGTGAAGCCATGTTGACTGCCCCTAATGACCCTTTTATCCTTGATATGCCAAAGACAAGGCCAAGGATAAGTTGTTCCATCACCTTGTGAGGGATGGACGTGAGGCTGACTATTCAATAGTTACCCGCATCCTCCTTCTTGCCCTTTTTGAAGGCCGGAGTGACATTTGCTTTCCTCCAATCTTCAGGGATCTCTCACGATGCCCATGACTTACCAAAGATGACGGAGAGTGGCCTAGCGATGACTTCCGCCAGCTCCCTCAGCACCCGCAGATGCATCATGACCCATAGACTTATGGATGTTCAGCTTGCTTAATCCCTCCTTAACCCAGCCCTCATCAACCAAGACAAACTCCTCCTTTATTCCAACTTCCTCTGGGGCCTCAGGGGCACGGGGCTCCTCAGGAGAGCCTCTTGCATTCTAGACAAAGAAGGCATTCAGTAACTCTGCCTTCTCTTTATCTTCTGTCACCAGGGCACCCACCTCGTTCATTAGTGGTCCTACATCGCCTCTAGCGCTAGTTTTATCCACAATGTATTTGAAGAAGCCCTTTCTGTTGTCCTTGATCCGTCTCTCAAAGTTTAATTCTAGGGAGGCCTTAGCTTTCCTAGTTGCCTCCCTACATTCTTTGACAACTGCCTTATATTCCTCGCAAGTGGCCAGCCCCTCCTTCCATGATCTGTAGACTCTCCTCTTCCACTTAAGTTTGCCCAGCAATTCGCTGTTTAACCATGCAGTTTAACCTGGCTCTCTTTCCTGACTTCCTATCTGTTGGGATGCTCTTTTCTTGAGCTCGGAAGCAGTCCTTGAATGATAACGAGCTATCTTGGGCTCCTTTTCCTTCAAGTACCTTGTCCCATGGGATTTCCCCTAGCAAATGCTTCAAAAGGCCAAAGTTGGCCCTACTGAAATCTAGAGTTGTGATTCTGTCAGTACTCTGTTCCTGCCACACGAGATCCCAAACTCCACCATCTCATGGTTGCTGCAACTAAGGCTGACCTCAACCTTCACCACTTCAATCAGCCCCTCCTTGTTAGTGAGGACAAGATCCAACAGCACTCCTCTCCTTGTTGGCACATCCACCATTTGCATCAGGAAGTTATCATCAGTGCACTGAAGGAATCTCCTGGACTGTGGAAGGATGGCTGAGTAGGCCTTCCAGCAAATGTCAGGGTAGTTAAAATTCCCTACAATAACCAGGACTTGTGTTCGCGAGGCTGCTATCAGCTGCCTGTAGGAGGCCCCGTCAACTTCCTCATCCTGGTCTGGTGACCTGTAACAGACACCCACAACAGTATCCCCCATGCCAGCCTGCCCCTTAATTCTCACCCACAGACTCTCAACTTGCTCCTCATCCGCCCTTGGACCGTACTCAGTACAATGCAGTTGCTCTCTCACATAAAGAGCAACTCCGCCACCTCACCTTGCTGTCCTGTCTTTCCCAAGCAGGACATACCCATCCATGACGACATTCCAGTCACATGAGCTGTTCCACCATGTCTCTGTAACTGACACTAGATCATAGTCTCCTGACTGAACACGTATTTCTAACTCCTCCTGCTTATTCCCCATGCTACATGCATTGGTGTACAGGTACTTCAGGGAGCGACCTAAGCATGCCAATTTCACCCTAGGGGGGTGGGAGGTCTCCCGGTCTTCAACACTGCTATGGCGCTGCCCTATCGCTGCAAGCCCAGCTACAACTCCCTCCTCCTTCAGATCTAGTTTAAAGCTTTCCAAATGAGCCCTGCCAATTCCTGTCCCAGAACCCTCTTGCCGCTGTGAGATAGTCTTTCATAATTCCCCTCAGACTACGGGATGCAGCTTCCTCCCCTCTTATCTGGAAGATCAGTAGCGGGCAGTAGTCTGTCGAGCACACCAGGCTGGGGAGTGTCCTGATGATATCCCTAATCTGGGCTCCAGGGAGACTACAGACTTCCCTTCGATGAGGGTCAACTCTGCATATCAGGTCCTCTGTTCCTCTCAGAAGGGAATCTCCTGCTACAATTATCCTTCTTTCTTTCTTTTCGGAGACTGTCTTGATGCATGGTGTCAACTGCCTCTTCCCGCGTGACTTCATAGGCGGACCTTCCACCACATCCTTACCTACCTGTCCTTCAAGATCCAGGGCCTTAAACCTATTATGGAGGGGCACCTGGGGAAGCGACGTAGGCAGGGAAGGGGATTGCCTGAAGCACCGAACTGGGACTCGCTTCCAACCCTCCTCATCTTTTTGGTCCCCTCCCTCTGCCCCCCCAGCGACTGGCGGGGGCTCCACCACACTCTGGGGGGCATCCCCCTAATGCCCTTCTCTCTGGCACATCAGGGAGTTACTTCACCAGTCAATCTCCTGCTCACAGGCCCTGATGCTTGTTAATCTCTCCACCTCTTCCTTGAGCTCAGCCACCATGGTGAGCAGACGTTCCACCTGAGAACAGGCAGTCTCCCCGTTGCCCTCCTTCCCTGGCAGTGGCAGGCTCAGGCACTCCCTGCAGCCAGAGGCCTGAACAGCCATGTCTCTGAGAAGGTCCTCTGTCTGGGTTTCCACAGTCTTTCTGGAGAGAGCTCTCTGCCTAGCGGAAACCATGGTAGGTATGTGATCTCGCAGACTGCCAATACTGGGTGCAGAGGTCCCATGCCCTGTCACACCAGCTGCACAGCAGTGTGCACTTGCTGCTGGCCCCTCCCTCCTCACGATGGGCAGGGACACGTCACCACCCTCACAGAGGCTGTTTTTAGTCAGAGGGAGTGGGTGCAGTTGCTGTTGCCCTGGCAACGCCCACTCCCTGTCAGCCTCTCTCTGGATAGCTGGCAGGTGCGGCCTGGTTACGCTGCTGTCCAGCGCCTCACCTGGCGAAGCAAGGGCCCAAGATCCCCCTGTATCTCATGGTCGAGTGCTGTGGCTACAGCTGCACCAGCTCCGAGGTGGCCAGCCTTGACTACGGTCCATGTAAATGCACATATAAAAGCTCATTCAAATGAACTGAAAACCTGTGAAGTATTAATTTCATGAGAATGAATGAAGAATATCAGTAAAGTAAATATATAGACAAGTTAGAACAACAAATAGGCATACTTACATTATTTGTCTACAGAAACCTAAACTGCTACACAGCTTGTGACCAAAATTCAGAATTTTTAATTTGCTTTAAAAATGTAAGTTGCATATTGTTAGATCATGTAGATCTGTGACTCGGGGTAACCCCCAGTTAAAGTTATGTTTCTGTTCTCCTGTTTACAACTGTTGTACCAAATGTGACAACTAGGAGTAGCCCCAAGTCCAGGCTCCAGATTTTACATCCTTAGCTCCTTTGTAGTTGTTTTCTATACACAATATATTAGTCTGTGAACAGGTGAGTTAGATTTTTGCTCCTTTCCCACATAATATATGCAAAATACTATTAATAGCCTAAAATCAATATAATTACTCACAGAAGTAAATACTCGTACAATATTAGATATAGAGCAGATAACCAGGAAGCAGAGAATTAAACCTTAGTTATCTACATATACTTAGAAGACGTAAAAATTCATTTTGGCTTCCAAAATCCAACTTAGGGCACTAAAGCAAAGAATGAACAGAGAGTCAGTGATCAGTGGAGAGAGGAAGCCTCTTCAGGAAGGAATTCATACTACCAGTGATAGGCAGTTTAGTACAAAATTTCTCTTGTAAACACAGTTTCTACAGTCCAGCTAGAAAATAGATTTAAGATCTGTCACAAAAAAAAATAATAAAATAAAATAAAAAATTGAAATGTAATAATAAAATCCAAATTGGCTTTCAGAGCAGTAACATACTTGTAAAACAAAGAAGGATGCATTAATAAATATACAATCTAGGCAATGTACAAAGATTTCAATTATGAAAAAAAAAAAAAGGCTTTTATGAGTTCATTAGATTTCTTCTATCTGTGAAGTAGACAGATTTATGGTCTGACATATCATAGGATCTATGTGTGTACAGAGATCCCTTCCCTGAGCTAGCACCGAACAGTCTTACTGGTGACTGGAAGCAGAATAACTTATTTTACATTCCTCCTGCCCAAGCTAATAAGTTATATTAAATGGTAACACTTAGTTTGGGTGAAGCAACCCTTTATGTTCCCCACACAGCACTGCACAATATAGATACATTGGTTCATTTGAGGTAAGCTTAGCAATATTTAGCAGAGTGTAGTATTTTATACTGAAGACCTTCTGCCAAGGTTTTGCCTCTAGCAGCTGACTATTAGACTACTACCTTAATTCACAGAAACATCTTACATTTCAAAATGTTATGGTTTTCTTTTATTCTTTTCTTTTTTAATGTTTTTAGTAAAAAAAAAAATCTCCAGCTCACAAATGTATACTTTTGATGGCAACTATTTTGAATATCATGGATTTATGATTATCAAATGGCAATGTTAACATAGGGAAAAATTATATTTGTAGGATGAAAATCCTTTTTATTACAGCATTACAAATATATAATGATTGTTACAATTTAACCTAAACAATACAGTGCTGCATGTTTTTTCCATGTCAGGGAAAACTGAAGTAAATGTAGTATTAGCTTAAATGAATATTGACAAACAGAAAAATCTGTTTCTAATATCTGATATCGCTAAATTGAATTACTACTGTTTACATGAAATTAAGATATCATTTGGTTTATTAAATGAAATATTGTTTTTTTCTAATTATTGTGAACATGAAAAGTCAAGTTAAAGTTGATCAGTTCCCTTCTTTCTCTAATAAACAGAAACTGTGTTTTTAAAATATTTTACACACAGACACACAGAGTTCAGCAACCTTAGCTTGCAGTACAATTTAGATTTCCAAATAAAATTTGATAAATTCTACTTTAGGTTAGCCTTTTACTTGAATTGACTTTGAAGGTTAAAAAAAAATGTATATGTTTCATATACATATTTATTTTGTTGTGTGAACTCATCTAAAATAGTACAGGGTGACTGAAAAAACATCGCCAGTAATATAAAGAATTTTTGTTCACCTCATCTATGTCTTTCTGTTTCTGAGAGCAAACATATCATTTATTTATCTGTACTATTTTCAGATGGCTTCAGACCACTTAAGTCCCAGATGCCATACCTTTTTGGTAATTCTCAAAGCTAATCATCCTGGACTCACAATCCCTCACTGTAATTATAACCTCACACATCACAGCACCAAGCTGTACCTAGGAAATGGATCTACAAGGTGATGTGATGGAAGGACCATATAGGGGACACAAGTCCTCCAGTTCCACCCCTGAGTTACACATCCATACTTGCAATGATCACATCTCCTGTCGTGGAGCTTTCCATGCAGACTTCCAGTGAGATCTCATATATTCATCACTTCTAGTGTTGAGAAGTCGGAGGAAATCTCAAACTTTTTGATATATATTCTTAGGTAACAATGAAACACCAAATTGCAGTTCCAGTAGAGATGAAACACCAAATTCTACATCCTGGGAGATGCAATTAAACAACAGTGAAGGGTGCTGCATAGGCATGAACGGTAACACCTGCAGGGCAGCCTCGTATAAATCCATTGTGTCCTACTTTATTCAACTTTGACAAGTATTCATTTCTTCAATATTCCAGTTGAACATTTATACAATGCTACCACTCTGACAAGCTCTGAATGAGGTTGGTATCCCCATATATTATTTGATGTCTTTTCTGAGACTGGACTACCTACCTGACTGCTGTCTTCCAAATAAGTTTATTGTGGAAAAATCTTTCACTTTTGTGAGATCTTTTATAGTTTTGCTATTACACTTTTTATTCTGTTATTATAATTATGCAAAATATTTTTCTCTGTTGCTCTAATTAGAGATCTAGAAGATAAAACAATATTCCTTTTAGCTCTGTTCTATACCTAATGTAGTTATTCACATGATATTGCTGGTCTTAACTTACAGTCAAAGAGCACATTTGGTCCAGCAGAGTTTTGCTGCAATTTGTTTGTTATCAGTGCCAACCAATGCTACTCTGTATTGTAAGCATATTAACAGTTTCCTGGTACTATTTTCATCTAGTGTGTATGTATGTAAAAATAACTCTTTCATAAAACATTAATTAAGCAAGTAGCTTAGAAACATCCCATGAAAACTGGAACCAGATCTTTTTTTTTTCTTTTTTCTTTTGTGATTGTCATACACTCATCTGTTCTATTTTTTTTTTCTTAGAAAGACTATAAGATTTCTTTTGTGATTACATTTTTAGTTAAGTTTCATAGGGAAATGAACCTTGTGGAATTATGTCCATCATTCCATAAAAATAATTACATTGCTAATTAATTTCAGCTTCAATTTCAATGCTTCATGTTGCTACACATTTTGCAAACAAGCAAACAAATAAACAAAAAATCAAACAGTAGTTTGAATAGCAAAGATCCAAATTAATGTACCCATTGAGGAAAGCAAAGATTAATTTAGGAGCTCTACCTTCTCTACTGCAATAACCATCAGCCCAGTCAGCATAATCATATTAACCAGTGCAGCATGCACCAGAGGGGGCAGGGATAAGCCACTGTACTACTTTGTTCTTATCATAGAATCATAGAATATCCTGAGTTGGAAGGGACCCATAAGGATCATCAAGTCCAACTCCTGGCACCGCACAGGTCTACCCAAAAGTTTAGACCATGTGAGTAAGTGCACAGTCCAAGCACGTCTTAAATTCAGACAGGCTTGGTGCAGTGACTACTTCACTAGGGAGCCTGTTCCAGTGTGCAACCACCCTCTTGGTGAAGAACCTCTTCCTGATGTCCAGCCTAAACTTCCCCTGCCTCAGCTTAACATCGTTCCCAAGGGTCCTATCACTGGTGATAACAGAGAATAGGTCACTTGCCTCTCCACTCCCCATCGCGAGGAAGTTGTAGACTGCGATGAGGTCCCCCCTCAGCCTCCTCTTCTCCAGGCTGAAAAGGCCCAGTGACCTCAGCCGCTCCTCATATGTCTTCCCCTCTAGGCCCTTCACCATCTTCGTCGCCCTCCTCTGGACACTCTCCAACAGTTTCACATCCTTTCTGTACTGTGGTGCCCAGAACTACACACAGTACTTGAGGTGAGGCTGCACCAGCGCAGAGTAGAGCGGGACAATCACTTCCCTCGACCGACTAGCAATGCCGTGCTTGATGCATCCCAGGATACGGTTGGCCCTCCTGGCTGCCAGGGCACACTGCTGGCTCATATTCAACTTGCTGTCAAGCACAACCCCCAGATCCCTCTCTGCGGGGCTGCCCTCCAGCATCTCATCACCCAGTCTGTACATATAGCCAGGGTTGCCCCGTCCCAGGTGCAGGATCCGGCACTTGCTCTTGTTAAACTTCATGTGGTTGGTGATCGCCAAGCTCTCCAATCTGTCAATTCACATATAGTGACTCAATAGGACCAAATTAAAAGAAGGCTCTAAGATACTATGAAAACCTTTCTGTAGTTCTTTTTTTTTTTTTTTTTTTGGTTTGTTTGTTTTTCTTATCATACCGGGTGGTAGTATTTTGCTCACGTAGTTTTGCATTGATGGGCCACACGAGAGCTGCTGACAGCAAAGAAACCATAGAATAATAGAATATCCTGAGTTGTAAGGGATCCACAAGGATCATTGGGTACAACTCCTGTCTCTGCATAGGCCCATCCCAAAATCAGACCATATATCTGAGTGTTGCCCAAACTGTTCAACTCCAGAAGGCTTAGTGTTGTGACCACTGCCCTAGGGAGCCTGTTCCAGTGCCCAACCATTCTCTCAGTGAAGAACCTTCTCCTAACCTAAACCTCCCCTGTTGCAGCTGCATGCTGTTCCTTTGGGTCCTATAGCGATAGGTCATCAGAGAGGAGACCATCATCTCCCTCTCCGCTCCCCTTTCTGAGGAAGCTGCACACCACTATAAGGTCTCCCCTCAGTGTCCTCTTCTCCAGGCTGAAAAAAAACAAGTAACATCAGCTGCTCCTCATATGTCTTCCCCTCTAGACCCTTCACCGTCTTTGTAGCCCTTCTTTGGATGCAAAGAGTTTAGTATCCTTCTTATACTGTGACACCCAATACTGCACACGCTACTCGAGGTGAGGCCACACCACTGCAGAGTACAGAGGGAAAATCATATCCCTCAATCGGCTAGCAATGTTGTGCTTGATGCACCCCAGGATACAGTTGGCCCTTTTGTTTTCCAGGGCTTACTATTGACTCACATTCAACTTTCCGTCAACCAAAACCCCCAGATTCCTTTCCCGGGGACTGCTCTCCATCTTCTTGTTGCTCAGTGTGGACAAACATCCAGGAGTGCCCTGAACTGCATGCAAAATCCGGCACTGTTTAAAATTCATGTGGTTGGTGATTGCCCAGCTCTTTAATTTGTCGATATCTTTCTGAAAAATCTTGAAGGAGTCAACAGCTCTTCCTAATTTAGTGTTGTCTGCAAACCTACTTAGTATGCATTTGAGTCTTGCTTCCAGATCATTTATAAAAACATTAAAGACAACTGGCCTAGTGATTGGTCAAGAGCCTGATGAAACCCTATTTACTCTAAGTCTTTGAGATTGATCCATCAGCTAAGTGTTCACACATCGTATTAAGTATTTTTCTAGCTCTATGATGAAAATTTTGTCCAGAAAGACATTGTGAGAAAGAGTATCAAAAGCTTTGCTGAAATCCAAAAAGATTATATCAACTGGCTTCCATTGGTCAACTAGGTGGGTTGACCTTTTCATAAAAGGATATTAAGGACTTTCCCCTTGTGAATATGTTAGCTATGAATAATGACTGTGTTGTTTCTCTAGTGTTTTTCAGTAACTCCGAGAATTATCTTCTCCATAATTTTACCAGGCACTGAAGAGAGACTGACAGCCCTGTAATTACCAGGGTCTGCTTTCTTGCCCTTTGGGATAACATTTGCCAGCTTCCAGTCAATGGGGACCTCTCCAGACTCCCAGAACCACTGAAAAATAATTGAAAGAGGTCTCATGATGGTATCAGCCAGTTATTTGAGCACCCTGGGATGAATCCCATCAGTTCCATCAGGCCTTTATATGTATCCACTTGGAACAATAAATCCAGCACAACTTCAGGGTTGGCTTGGAGTCTATCATTCCTGCAGTCATGGTCCTCCAACTGAGGGCTCTAGGGGTCCCAGGGCCAATCTTCAGTGTTGAAGACAGAGGGAAAGAAGGCATTAAATGTCTCTGCTTTGACTATATCCCTATATTTCAGGTAACCATCCTCATCAGTTAACAGACCAGTGTTAGCTCTGGTCCTCCTTTTGCTGTTAACATATTTTTAAAAGCCCTCTTTATTGTTCCCCACAGTACTGGCCAGCTTCAACTTTAACTGAGCTTTGAAACTTGACAAATTTTCTCTCTACAATGGCAAACTCTGAAGTCCTCCCATGTGACTTGACCTTGCTTCCACTGACTGCTCACTTCTTTGTTGACCTAAGCTCTAGAATAAGATCCATCCAGCCTTCTGTCCCTGATACTTGACTTCTGACATTTTTGATTTGCCTGTTTCTGTTCTCTTAAGAGGTGATACTTGAAAAGTGACCAGCACTGATGAACCCCAATATCTTCAAAAGCAAAATCCCAGGGAACTGTACTAACTAGTTCCCTGGGCAGCCTGAAGTCTGCTATCCCCATATCCAGGGACGAAAATCTGCTGCTCTCAAATCCAGGATTGAAAACAATACTATCCACACAATGTAATGGTGAAAATGTATTAAATATTTGTATTAGGATGGAGTAAACCATAGAACTTTCACAAATAAATTTTCCAGGGAAGAAAGAATGCCTTACCTTTTTAGTGGAAAGAAAAGGAAAGAAGATTGAATAAGGTATCCAATGAGAATTGAGTGCATTGAATTTTTCTTGCATTCCCAGAAAGGTGTCAATAAGGAAATCAATTCTGATGAAAGTGTCAAGACAGAGAGGAAAAAAAAAAATAATAAAAAGAAAAGAAAACAAGAAGAGAGAGAGAACTTGAAGAAAGTGACAGAGTCAAAGGAGGTTAAAAGGAACAGAAATTGATTTTAGCTGTTTTTGTAACTGATAGGCTTTCTACTGAAGTATCACTTCTACTTCTTCAAAATAAACTTCTTGATGTAGCTTCATTTCCCATGCTCAGAATGAGAAATAAGTAAGTATTCATGGAAGAAGGAGTTAGAAACCCTAACTCTCCTTCCTCCAACAGCACATGAGCAAAGGTTTCTATGATGCTGTCTAGAGCAACAAACATTCGACTCTTATGTCCTCTAAATGGAAATGGATGAGAAAAAATTACTCTAAAATTGTGATAACCTTATTGCATAGTGATTGAAGAACTTTCTCTTAAGAAGAATGTGTGGGTTCATGCTCCCTTAGCAGAGAAAACAGACAGACTAGACTGCCTGCCTTACTCTTAATAAATGCCTTAAATGCCAATAATGAATACAAGAGTCTCCATTTCTCTTCTGCCTTCTTTTACTTGAATCCACCCCAGAAGACACTCTTAAAAGTTTGAGAATATTTGAGAAAATTGAGAATGTTATTATAAAATTATATATATATATATAATTATATACAAATACAGTGAAATGAAAAGTTCGCTAAAAATGTCAGGAAATACAAAAACAAAACAAACTAAATTACACAAAAGCTTTCCTAAAGGCCATCTAAATTGTCATACAACTTGGAGGGTGCTCTGCAGGCTTTGAGGCTGTTTGTTAATTTAAAAGGTTTACATCTATTTATTGCTAATGGATGTGCTATGCTGACAGCTCTAAAGACATAAATATTCTTTTTATCTACAAGATTGGTACAGAAATATATATATATATATATGTAATATATATAAGTATGACTGTACAGAGTCAGATCAAAGATTCTGGTACCCCTGCTAGTGACCTGAATGTGACTATGATCAACAAAAGTGGAACTAGTTTCTTGTAGTGAAGATATCCATAAGGGTAAAATCACATCTATATTTTACTTCAGATTACCTATTTCCAATTACTTATATGCCTGTGCTTGAAGAAACAGGTAAAAGAAATTAACTAATAATTACTACACTAATGTTAACTACTGATGTTATCAACCTTGTAAGGTCATAATTTTGTGCTTCTTTAGCAGCCCAGTGAAATCTTAAGTACATGGCTGATACAGAAATCTCTAGTGAATACAATTCTGTAATCATGGAACGGGTAAGTACACAATTAAAAGAGATAAAGATGAAAAAAATTATTTTTGTTGTTGTTATTTGTTTATTTTATAGGAACATCCATCTGGATAGTTAGAAACAATAAAGAAAAGGAAGAACAGATAGTCAGATGGCCACTGTGTGCAATAAAGTACAGCAATACTATTTCAGAAACACCAGACACATTGGAAAAGAAACTAGTGATCTGGGGAAAGAGAAGTCCATGAGATAGCAAAGCAGTAACAAAAAACGCCTTAAAATTAAAGGAACTACTAACATATCTGTAACAAAATTCGTGTAATGTATTGATGAAGTAAATCAACCAAATAAGAAAAAAGAAACAACTAAGAGTACATCTTTACATGTAATATGTACAAATATGATAACTGGAGAAGAATGAGAATGAAAAATTCAAGAGACAGAATGCACAAGATGTTCCAGGCTGCACTAAAACATGAGAAGTTTCTAATTATCCAGGTACAAATGCTCATTAATAACTGCAAAGTTAATCAATTTAAATGCAATGGAAATAGATTCCCTTAAGCTACTCAAATTTCCTGATTCAGAGTAGTCATGATCTTCTCTGAGATGGAAATCCCTCATTAGCCCTTAAAAGGGATCAAGTTGCACCCCTAACTAAAATATTTCAATTCAGATTACTAAAGTATGGGTTACATAAAAAGAAATTAGGCGAAAGTAATAGATTTTTAAATTAACGTATATACTTGGATATATTATAAATTAAGAGTTTGTTTATGTAGGAACTCTTTACCAGTTTAACTGCTCTTGAACTGAATACTTTCAATCTAATACAAAGCATTGCCTGGACCTCATTTCCACTATTGCAATATACTTAATCTTTTAAAATATGATGTAAATTCTCTTTACAAGTCAATGTCAGCCTATCGTACAGTCATTTGCAGACTACAAAACTAGTATCTGTACCTGCAGAAACCTAAGACAACATCCCAATATCAAAGCGTAGGTCAGGACTTTTCTAGAAAACAAGAATATACTTATGAATAAACAAAGGACTGGTTTTGGCCTATATTGAAAGATGAAAAAGAACTACCAAATATGACTGAATAAATGTCCAAAAGATAAAATAAAAAGACAAATGTTTAGAGAAGTAACTTATTTGCAAATAAAAAAGAAGATAGATATAACTAATGGGATCACAGCTAAGAAATAGTTAAAATGCTGTTCTATTGAAAACAAAAAAGAAAAAAAGTGGGAAAGGTTGTAATGAAATGTCTGCATCTCATCACAACCTTTCTAAACCATTTATCCTTTGGTATCTGTATTATTGTTTCTGGAAATATGTAGGTTTTCTTTAAAAGCTTACCATGAGCCTTTCCTACCAGACAGGTGAAATGATGTGCTCCACATACCCTTTGGCCTGGTAGGAATTTGGGCCAGGACTTCCCAATGAAGAATGTGGATGTCCCAACCCTGAAAGTGTTTAATGACAAGTTGGATGGGGTTTTGAGCAAGCTGGTCTGGTGGAATGTGTTCCTGACCATGGCGGGGAGGGGGGACAGGAACTAGATAATCCTAGGTTCCTTCCAAACCATTCTATGATTCTACGACTGTAAAAAGTACTCAAGTTTTTGTATGTCGCTGCTGCTTACTCCTTCAACAATTATGCTAGCAAGTCAGCCCTGCCCCATGAGGTCCAAACTAGAGAAATATATTGTTGTGGGCATTTGCTAAGTGTTAGTAATTCCCCACATCGCTAAAGTTTTGGATTGCTCCCCAAACATGCCCTGCTTCTTCCATCTTTATGCCTAAATATTTAACTTGGACACACTTTGTGACTTGGCTGCTATCAGATATTCCTTCCATGGGAGCTCTGAGAGGAGACTGGACAAGATCTGACCCACCATCTACTGAATTGAAGAAAAGAAAATGGAGTGCTTAAATTATATCTAACAGAGCATATAACTGCCCCCTCCTACCTCTCCCTCCCACCCCCAAATAAAATAAAATAAAGTAAAAGTAAAAGTAAAATAAAATAAAATTCATAATGTCTGCACTCAAAGATTTCTTTTCAGAAGAACTGAGAGGTCATCCAGCTTTCTTAAAGTAATTTCTTCCATTCTATAACACTGACAACCCTGTTCATAAAATAAAGAAACACTTTGCTTTTCTTACTCATTTCTTAAGCCAATAGCCTTACCTATGGAATATGACATTACAGAAAAAATGTGGAGTTTGTCTTTAGCTTTCCTACATGATGTTATCTATGTTACCCTATCACACAGTAGAGAGGAAAGAAGAGTAATGAGAATTATCTGAGTATACAGGTAACTTTGCAAGAAATATCCATCAAATACAAAATTAACTTTCAAAGAAATTATCAGTCAAATATGTCAGTGATTTTTCATTCTTCATGAAAAAAATCATAAGATCACACAAACTTTCTGGGTTATAGGCAAGCCAACACATTTTCGGAAAAAAATAAATAAGGCTCTTAATACTATTTCTTCATAAACTTTAAAAATGATCGTAGGCTATATGAGTGACATCATCTGACATCATCACCACTGATAAGCATATAGGGTGGTAACCCTTGCTCTATTGCTCTGTTTCACCTGAAGTTCATATTATTTTCAAAAGCAATGACTAAAATTACCAATTACATATTTATATGTCATCTTAATTACTAGATCCAACACGTTTAAATTACCAAGGTGCAAACAATTACCATTACAACTCAGATGAGATATAGAATGAAATCATGGGATGTATACCTTAAATCACAACAAACACAAAATAAATGCATTAGCTTAAATATCATTAATACTTCTTATATTTTGACTACAAGTCAGCATATTTATAATAGATTAAGAATGTGCACATAGCTCATGTAGCTGTTTCTTATACTGCAATTGACTACTCTTAGCTTTTTTCTGCCATTCTAGATCGTGGAGAAGATAGAACAATGTACCTGTCAGTAGAACGGAAACACATCCACCATGGAAACATTTCAGCTTTGAAATCAAATCAAAGTCACAGTCAAGGCTGCAGCTAACTGATAAGAAAAAGCAAATTAGGGACTACATGACCAAATTATTTTTTATTTATTTTTTATTATTAAAGAAGCGGGAACAGGCTTGCCTCTTGGGTTATCTAAACAAAGTCATTTTCTAGTTCTGCACAAAGGAAATGTGATGCATGCAAAAAGAACATAGTGTCTTTGAAGAATTAAGCTCCGGGGAGAAGGGAGAAAGGGACGTGTCGATTGCTCCCAGTGACATTTGCTTAACAACCACAAGAAAATGAAAATTGTCAACACAGGTTAAAGCCTTAGATCTACACTGTCTTAGCTCACTAAAAAAGGACACTAAACAAGTTTTGTGCTTAAAAAAATCATTTGGAATTCCAAAAGTGCTGGACCAATGTACAAGTACATATCTCATTAGATCCAGTCTGAGGAGAGTGTTTATATGTCGTGAGAAATATGCATTTCAGAATGATCTGCAAGAATTACACCAACTAGGTCACAGCCACCTGGCAGGTCTGTTAGAGCAAACACTTTATATTGTACTCAGGAGTAATTTCTTTATTACTTGAAAGACAGTAAAGAAAATTAAAAGACTGATAAAAATTTTCCAAACCATTATGTTGAATAAGCATGCAAACAGCATACTTTCTTCCAAAATCCATTTCTGACTACTTAATTTTATTATATGCTTTGCTGTCATTCATGCTTTTGATAAGCTTTGTGAAGAAAAAAAAAAGACTATTAACTATGCAACACATGTTACTAACAGCTTTTCTTTCATTCATCGTTAAGCTATCTGACCTCTTCTGACTTAAATACATTAGACTGGCATCTTATATGCCTTATCCAACCACTAAGTTTTCCCCATCTTTCAATATCTAAATGTCTTAGGATCTAGTATAAGTCTTATTTCCTATAGCATGTCTTCTATCTCTTGTAAAACAAACAAACAAACAAACAAAAAAACACTCTTTGTGAACATTGAAAGCAAAGGATTAAATGTAAATGTTGATAGCAAGCTTAAACTCCTCTATCTGTCAATGAGCCTAATCAACTTTTAGATGCCCCAGTTTTAAACCTCTACTGATATATTTTTTTAAATCATCATGGTATAATGGTAGTAAAGCCTTTTACCACCCAGAGACATTTCCTTCTTGCAATTGTTCTAATCCAAATCAGAAAAAGCCATTTGGATCCTCATTTTCTAAATGGGCAACTGAGGCACAAAGGCAGCAGATTGTCTATCTATAATTTCATGGGATAGCTGTTTGAAATACTCTCAGTTCCCCTCAGACTCTATGAAATCTGTCTACTGCATTGATTAGAAAAACTATCTTGTAAAGTTCTCACCTGTTGAGATTACTCACACCAACAAGTATAGAAATAATCTTTCTACATATCCCAAATCATATCACTTTAGAGACAAATCAAATTTTCTGAATTCCTGAAAACTCATATTTTATGGGTCTTTACCTAGGAAAGAAATCAGTATCGACAACGTTCCTGTAACAGCCTAACTTAATAGGAACTTGTTTATAGGGAAGAAAAAAAAAGATGAAGAGAAATTAGAAGCCTAAGGAATAGATTTTTTTTTTTTTTTGGGGGGGGGAGAAATTAAGCAAATATGACAAAATACTCTTCCAGTTCTTCTCCAAAAAAAAAAAAAAAAAAAAAAAGTTTCACCAAAAAAATGTTGCCTAAGGCAAACAAGACTTTAAGACAAAATAAAATAAATTGAAATAAAACAAGTCTTAAGAAATATAATAAAACAATCTTAGCAAACATGGTGCAGTGGAAGCACATACTGAAATCTGTAGATATAAAAGGTGACTAAAATCATCTCAATCAAACCCTGTAAAATACAGTACATTTGGTAGGGAAAATACATAATTAAAAGAATGAAAATTCAGGTAATTTTGCTTCACCCCTGTGTATTTAGAAATAAAGTTGTTATGAGCCTGTACATAAAATGGAGAAGGTAAATTATGAGTTGTGTATGGTACCACAAAAAATTTACACAAGAAACTTAAAATGACAAAACAGCCAAGAAACTAGCTTACTTGTGGTAAAATATCACACAAAGAAATAATTCAGTGCTTCAGGATGAAAAAAAAAATACTTTAAAATAAACCCACTTATAGTGCAGGAAAAAAAAAAAAGAAAAAAAAAAAAAGGTTTGTCGTCTGGTTTTAGGATATGATAGCAACTATCTTATTTTTGTTGAGGCAAAGAAGAAAGAGGATCGCAAGAGGCGATAGAGGCAAGGGGGGCGGTGGGTAGAGAGAGAGAGAAGCAAAACCAAAAGCTACATATTTAGATTTTTTAAAAAGTCAGTTAATAATCACAATACTAAAGCCATCCTGATTATTATTTGTGTTAACATAATTAGTATTATTAGCAAAAACAAGTAAGGTAAAATAGCATACATTTAGAAGTTTGATACACTATTCGGAAACGTGTGGAAGCAACACTCACAAGAGACATAAACTATTTCATAATATTTCTAAAGCTTGATATATGCTGGTATCTTTTACACTTATCATTACTTACTAACCTCTTCAATTATGTAAATGTAAGAGAAAATTATCTTAAGTATTACAGGCCATATTCTCAAAGGTGCAAAAAGATTAAATGACTGCTTGAATTGTCAATTGACTGCAAGATGGGTGTTACATGATGGAGATCTTTCACTACTTTCCTAGATGTATATACATTTTTAAGGCCACTGGATGCATTTAGAGAATTAATGCTTGCAATATCTGAATATTATCCCTGCCTCAAGTCTTGCAATATCCCAAATACTTGTTGGGCACATTCATACAATGGGATGTAGGACAAACATTTCATGATGACAACCAAGTTGTGAGCAAGAGTTGCTTGAATAAAAATGGAAAATGAAATAGAAACAAACCAAACCCAAACCAACAAAACCATAAGAACTAAATTAAAGAAAATTCCAATGTACAACTATGGACCTCATGAGATCCTCATAGTTTCCTGCAGTACAAATGCAGACTGCTAAGCATAGCTGCAGTGTCCCTCTGAAGGAATGCAGTACAGAGGGACTAAGATGTGAAAGAAAAGCAGGCTCCCTCGTACACCTGTTTCATTCACACCCACTAAATAGCTCATTTTCTGGTCCACCTATTTGGTAGCTGTCTCCCTTCCAAAAATTACTTAAGACACCTTACTGGTGTTTTCTCAGCTTTTGCTTCTTCTTGCAACTTTAATAAAACAAGAGATAATGAAAAAGATCTGGATAACATTTTTTGTGGAAATTGAAATTGAGGCTATATCTTGTGTACATATGACATTCACTTGTAATGTGAGCAAAGAGACCATGACAGAACTCAGTAACAACAAGAAGTTGCAACAAATAGTGAGACTGAAGAAAGAGAAAAATGCAGTTTGAAAATCCCATAGTGGTTTACTGTGAAAATGGTTATAAACAACAACAACAAAAACAACAAAACAAAACAACAACAACAAAAACAGATACAGTTAAGAATAAAAATTTACCTATTCAGTCCATATACCATATTTTTGTTCTGGGAATAGGGCTGAAGGTATTACGAATAATCCCTTGTTAATTAAAATAAAGAATAAGCCATCCATGGTGAATTGTTAGATTATTTATTTATTTATTTATTTATTTAATTTTAGTTCACATTACTGCATTTATTTGTATTCAGTTCTTTCTTCAATCTGTGTTATTCAAATAATCCCACTGAGAGACTGTCATACTAAGCTGTTCTCTTTTGTACAACATTTGTGTCATTTTCTTTGACTTAAATATACTTTGAGGTAATTCTTAGTGACTAAGCATAACAATTATGCCATATGCATAGTTTTAGATGCCATCATAGTAAACATCTGATGTGATCCAACTCACACAGACACACCCTAGTCATCAATTACTACTACTCAGCCTCCTGTACCTATTCTCTAAAGGCAGCACAAGAACCCTTACCTTACCTACAACGTAAGGTAGAAAGAGTCCCGATGAGAAAAGCATCTCAAATCAGCAAGAACACTAATGTACCAGTCCTTTTAAAGGACCTACATTATGTCTGGAAGCAGGATATTTTGGAGGGGAAACCCTTATTTTTGCAATTTGGCACTTTGCATGACTTAATATAACTTAACTCCAGTATGATGACAGTGAAAACTAAACTCTCTATATTATTAGTGAGGCAGAAACTTAGGCATGCTTTACATTTTTTGCCTTGGTGAAATAAAAGGGTGCAAAATGCTTTGGTGTTTTGCATATAAAAAAAAGAAAACGGAGAGTCAATGGCATTCATTGACAAAAATCTGACTCTGTCTAAAGCAAGGCTATAAATTAGGAGTAAAGAATGATTCCTTTTTTAATTAAAATGTTGCAGCTAACTCACCATAACTTAACAGACCAATTTTTTTTCTACTTTAGAATCAATTCTGCTATTCAATGAGTTTAAAATCAAGTAGTGTCATTTGCTATTTGATGGTTTAACTGGTGCATCCTCAGTATGCTTCTCATTTAAAACTTCATCATTTAATTTAAAAAAATAAAAATAAAAACTTTGGTGTAAATTTGTCAGTGTGAGTGCATATTTTGATTGGATAGGTTTTATTTCGTACATAAATTCCTCTCTCCACAAAAATAGAACCAACGCCCACAGTGTTATTAATTTTCAGGTTTGAAAAGGTAAGCAGGATCCCTTCTGATCTATTTTAGGGGCATTAACCAGGACCTGTCTGCATGTTTTTTTTCTACTGAATTCACCAGCACCATTTGCAAAGCTCTTAAAAAATGAGTTTGCTGGAAACTTGTGCTCCCTCTGCTGGATGAATAAAGCATGAATAGCAAGTGAAAGCAGAACCATTGGGACAGTACTGCGAATGCAGAATTAACTGCCTAAAATTTTGTAGCCACTCTAAAAATACCACATAAAAGATAATTAGATTCTAAGTTATTTGTAAGAGGATAAAATTTATATTTTTGGATTGGGCTTTCATTTGCCTAACTGAATATTTACTAAATCAGACAATGGATTTCCAGCTACGATGGCTTGTAAACATTACAAGTGATTATTAGATATTCATTTGAATCAGCACAAAGTAATTTCTCTCCATTAGATTAAATATGTCATGCCCTGTCAATTAAAAATCTATTTAACAACAACCCAGCGATAATAACTAGTTTGGAACAAGACACTAGAAATCCTATTTTTGACTAAAATTCCCTGTACATAGTGTAGGAAGTTGGCTTACCATTGCAAATAAATTTATTCTTCACTAGACGTATGCCTACAGCAAGAACTTTAAAAGATAAAATGTCCTTTTATTATAACATTTCTATACTGGATTTTTAACACATCAGCACCAGCAGATAGCTGTAAGCATTAGTTCATGTTCATGGTTTTGTGATAATTATTTCTTATTCTTTGTCTCTTTGTGTAACAGAAGAGCAAGAGCAACCTCCACACTAAAAAAAAAGCCCTAAATATTAAGAAAACAAATACATCCATATTCTCTCAGATGATGATAATATCACAAACCAAATGAAATATTTTTTTTTTTTTTCCTATTTGGCTAAAAATTAATGCATTGTCATCACAAAATGTGAACATTTAATTCCTTATCTGTCATCTGGAGAATATTATGCTTATCTGGAATTATAAGCAAGAAGCACTGAGGTGAAGAATTGAATGCTGGAGTTATTCTTTCATTTTAAAAAGGATGACAAAACAAAGTACAGTGCAATGTTGCAATGTTCAGGAGCATTTTTTTTTTTTTAATTTCTTGATTTATTTAGTAGATAATTAAATATTTATAGAGCAGAAATGAATAGTTGTTTGGTTCACACATTACCCATGACTGCCACATTGTTGTTCTTTATTTATTTATTTATTTTTCTACTTCTCTTCCAGTCTACTTTTAAATGTCCAGTGAAAGCATGCTTTTCCTCTGAGGGTTATAACAGGTCGGATCCCTGCTAATCAGAAAAAGGATAATTCCTTTAAGTATTTCCACAGATGCAGACTGATTCATGAACCTTGCTAGTTAGTTGAGCTATTCAGCAAATGTCAGTTTTGTCTGAAGCTGCACTTAATGTACTAAGGGAGAGTGAACCAAACCAGAACAAAAAGATACAAATAACTTTCAATAAGTGTGCAGACCTATGCAACAAAACAAAACAAAACAAAACCTGAAACAAGATTAATGAGATCAGAAAGCCTTATTTTTTCCAGTGTAATTTTATAGGTGGAATGAAATCAAAGCTAGTCGAAACGGTGTAATCAAGATGCCACTAACATCAGAGTATTTTTAGTATCCACTAAACAGACATCTGCCAAGGACCTACTCCACTGCTTGTAGAACAGAAACCCTCAGTTTTAGATGTCAGGTTGTTAAGTGTTTTGGAAGAAAGCAAGAAGACGCACAGTAGACAGGGCCAGCATATAGAGGAATGTTTTGCAGGAATGCAGAGGAAAATGTTAAAAAAAGAAAAAAGAAACAAAACAAAACAAACAAGCAAAAAAGCACTCTAACAAGACTATTGGGAGTCAATGGGCAGAATGAAGTAAAATCACCTGTCTGATCTGTCTCATGACCCACATGACTAAAGACTGTTGGTTTTTTTTTTCATCACAGAGCCAAATGGCACAGCCTCTACATCTCCAAAGGCACTGTTCTTTGACTAAAAGGATGATAACATTAATTTCTCTTTGTGGTAGAAGCATTAATTTTTAACATTTTAAAGGACATTTCCCCCCATCCAGCAGGTTTTTCAGCATGAGGCATGATGAGACTCTGGGGAATTCTGCCAAAAGTCCTGTTCAGATTAGATAATGCCATATTGAATCCTTAGCCTTCTTTCCAGGCTTCATTGCATATCAATTCCTGAAAAAGCCATTTGGGTACAATCCTGTAAAGTGCCTGTGGAATGGGTAACTCTTGAAAGGAAGAACAACATTTTGAAATCAGCAACTAAATCTGAGTTTATCTCTAAGGATTTAAGAACTTTATTTCATCTAGATTAGAGTCCTGCTCTTTGCTGTCAAAAGGTGTTTGTGACTGTTAAAAGCAACAATGTGAAATAAGGGCCTGGATTACCCATAGCTTTATCCTAGTAGGCAGAGGGTAGTGAGACATATGCCTTCTTCTTTCTCACAGATGCTGCAATATTTTTTTTGATTAAGAAGAGGGGATATGTTGAACCCTTGCAGTGAAAGGCTTGAGGTGTTCTGACACAATGGGAACTCTATCTTTCACAATGGAAAAAGATTTTCTCTCTGTTGTTAAATTTCGTGGTTCTTTTTGACTGGGATTATATGCAGTAATTCCAGCATTAGTATTTCATGTTATAATTGTTATCTATCATTAATACACTTTGGATAGCTACACAAGCTTTTCAAAAAGGGATACTTCTATTTGTGTATAATTTTTGTACTGTATGACTGAAATATATTTGAGTAACAAGGCAATTTTGATACTCCATATACAACTTTCCAAAGAAGACAGAGATTGACTGAAAGGTATTGACAGGAAGTGTGACAATCTTAAAAATGAAAACAAACTGTTGTTATATTCTTTTTTGTTGAAGAAAAACATTATTTGTAATACGAAAGTGTTCAAACATTATCATCCATAAATTAAAATAAAAAAAAACTAAATATATTCAAAAAAATAAACTCCTGTATTTTAAATATAACTAAATACATCAAACAAGAGAAGTAAAACTCTATGTTTCTATATCGAGTACACAAATAATAATTGATTTTAAAAAGCACATAAAGATTTTCAGGAAGTATCAAAACTACAGATATGTAAACAATAGATATTAGTTTTTGGATTTCTTCAGGATATTTACATAAAACCTGGATTTGATTTCTTACATAGCTACTTACATTTACAAAAGCAGAAAATAGAAATAGAATACGATAGAAATAAAAATACAATAGAAAAAATTGCATTTTTGAGATTACCTGATAAATTCCAGATACACATATACTGAAACTTGAAATTATATAAATTCTAGGAGGATCAAGACTGTAGAAACTTAATAAAAATTACATATATCTTTCATTCTGTTACTATTTTAGATAGGTACCTTTATTCCTCATAATAATAAAGAACCCACTGGACAGCTTACTTTTTTTTTTTTTTTTTTTTTTAATGTCATCAAATAATTGTTAAGATGACATCTTGTTGTCTTTGTCTTTCTCTCCCCTCCCACCCCCCCCCAAAAAAAAAATTAAAGATAAATTTTTGAACAGATTTTTATCAATTTAATTTTACAGGGGCAATTTTGATAAAAAGCATTTTCCAAATTAAACAGACGCTGCAATTCAATAGAAATTATGTGAAGAAGGCTGCAAACATCCAGTTATATACTGAGCAGACATCTGCCTAATACCAAAAAGTGGCACAGCATGCAAGTTATAGAAATCACCTAACACACCTCTTCTTTATTGGCTTTAATCAAGTTGTTGATTTCTTAATTGCTTATTCAACTAGAAACAGAGTCTAAAGAAGCAAGTACCTTTCCTCCACACTACTACTCAGAGAAGGAATACTGTTGATCTCTTTGCTGTTACCCAAGACTTTGTTTCTTTCCCGGTACCCTACAGTTATATACATCGCTAATCCTGGACAGCATTCTCAATTTCTCTATTCTAATGAAAAAATCATGACCTACCCCTTCAGCCTTAATATGTATCATTACCTATCACTTTTTGTTGTCACTTTAGCAGTATTTATTGTGATGTAAATGATACAGAAGCTCACAGAGTGTTTTTACTGAGCAGTTCTCTGAAGATTCCAAATACTTCAGGAATCAATCCCTAGTAGATGTATGGTGGCTTACTAGCTACCCACTTGTATAAAATGTACCCTTTTCCCATATAACAAAGTAATATATATATGTTTACAAAAAAATCCTTTTTTGTTTCGTTTTCTTTTTTGATTTGAAGAGAGAAGGTTTTAAACAACAAAAAGATGTTTTAGATTTTTTTTATCTCAACTTGATATTAATACAACTTTTAAATTTACCATGAAAGAAATCCAAATTAAAGTTCTTTTATATATATAGCTTATTAAAGTTCTTTTAAATATATAGCTTTTGCTATATATTTTTCCCAATTATGATAGGAGTTAGCAATCTCCTTCAGCATCCACAGATTCAGATGATAAAGGCCAGGGATTAAGCACAGCTGATTAACAGTCTGTGTCCTCTTCAATCTAGCATTTCTACTGCAGATAAACCTATATTCAGACTGAAGTTATAATAAACAGGCTGTCCTTAATATCATTTCCCTAGATGACCTCTGACATTCAAGTATTCTTGTGGAAAATTGCAGTTTATAGTACTGGAAAAGCAGACAATGCAACATACACTCCCCACAATTTTTTTTATTATTTTTATAAATTGTTTACTCAGAAAATCAAAGTAAATGTTTAGAAAACAGTTTGGACAGACTGTTAATTTTACTATAAATATTTCTTTCAATTATCACTTTCAATTATCATTTCAATTCCTTATGATTATAGATTAGACTTTTTTATTATTTCTTTATTGCTTATTCTTATCTTTAAAATAACCACCTATTTGTTTATACTTATTATGAGAAATATTATTTATTTATTGTTTATACTTATTATGAGAAAACAAATATATCTTGATGGATTATAGTGATAGCAAAACTCTTCCAAAGTCAAAGGAAAAAAAAAAATCAAACACCAAAATACTCTACCTACTGAAATATAAATGTTACTCTACAGAAAGTGTCAGTACAAACAATTTCTCCAGTGAATATCAGCAAAAGAATAAAATTCTACATGGACATAATTTGCATAACATTCTGTTAGGTATGTGCTTTAATTTTTACCATAAATATATTTTTGCTTAAAATGGAAAAAAGAAATCTAAAAACAAGGACCCTTTTTGTTTTTTTTTAGGAAGATTTTAATACAGAAAATTCTGACAAGTTTTTCAGCCACTGCCATTTGATGTTTGAAATCCAGAACTTATGAGTCAGGAAAAAAAAAAAAAAAGTCAATAACTATTACAGATATAAAAATGTTTAATGGACATTTTAATTCCTTTACCTAGATGCTCCAGGTATTTTAAGGAACTATTGAATTTTGTGTTGTTTAATTTCAATGTGTTTCTTTAAACTGAATCATGAGCATTTAGTATATATAATAAAACATAAAGAAATAAATATATAAAACAAAATATAAAATATAAGATTCAAATATATAAATCTTATCTATCCAGTTAAAGGGCCTGGGTTTTACTCTTGTTTCCATTAGTTTATACTGGCAGAATTCTAGTGAAATGATTCTGAAATCAGATGAATTAATGTGTGTGTTTATTCTTCAGTTCATTATTCAAAGCACATGACCAAAATTTGGTTCCCTTTGCCCAAACCACAGAAACAATCAGAAACAGGTCATGTTATACAGTGGGAAAAAAAAAAAAAAAAAAAAAAAAAAAAAAAAAAAAAAAAAAAAAAAAAGGAGATGCAATTTGGTTATTAATTCCCTGGAACTGGTTTGAAGCAAGCACTGCATGTGGCCATAGTTAATTCATTAGAGTTGTTCATCAATTCTTTTCACTGAAGGTGTTTTTTGTCTTTTTTTTTTCTTTTTTTTTTTAAAGGCATAAAATGATTCAGATTAAGTTTCATAGTCAGAACATTAATTAGGTTGTGATGATTCCATTCACCTTTATTGCAGACATAAACAGTTTCAAAGCTTTTCTAAATAAATCTGTACTTGAGAAAGAATTGGAATTGTTAATTTAACTCAAAGTCACTCACTTTGAGACTGCTTCAAAAACTAATTTCATGGTCTCTCTCTGTAGCAACATAGTTTATTTCTGCCAACTATGACTCATATAATGAAGCTTAATGTGTTTAATCAGATTGTATGGACTACAATTTAAGGCTATTTATGTTTACTATGGTTAGAAGACACAGTAACTTAGGAGGTGTGATTTGTAGGTCAGTTCTCCTTAATCATCTTTATGAACAGAAGGTTGCATATTTTCCTTACCAAAGAGCTACACTGAGTTATAATTAAGTAGTGATAAAATTTCAGCATACAATTAAAACATCATGTATTCCATATATTCATTTTGAAATTTCTTGTTCTCTGCTGGAGCTGGTTAAAAACACTTGTCATATTGTACGGGAACAATCTTGCCTTCAGCTCATTACCAACACCAAACCTTTTCTGTCATTTATTCAACTAAATACCTAAATACTCTTTTTTTTTTTTTTTTTTTTTCCCTGAGAGAGTATATAAAAGACAATTGATTCCCATTATAAGAAGTTATTTTGTGTAAATAAAATAAAATCTAAAATGATGAGAAGTTAAGTGGACATAAAGGTGTACAAGAGTGCAATTAAATTTATCAGTCCTTTTTATTTATAAGCTAACAGCAAATCTCATTTGCTATTACACACAATACAAGGAATTTTATAGGCTGTTAGTCAGTCAGCACGCAGTATTTTATTATTACCCACTTGATACAAAATATTCTTCTAAAAATTTATATATTTTTTTTTTCCATTTCTAATTTTCTGTCTTCTTTATTTAATGGAAGAAACGTATTTTTACTAGATTAGAGGAATATATGAATGTAATGACATTGGCCTTTAAAAGGACATGAAGTTAGCAGAGTGAGAACAATTAAATTCTTAAACTGAAATGTTTTCTTAGGACAAAACCACCATAGTGACAAATTAAAAGCTGCAGACGAAGTCCATAATATAAAGAATTATAGGAAATATATATGAGAATAACCTAGGAGTGAGGTACAGTGCAATGAAACTAGAAGAGGGAAATAGCCAAGTGGCTCCTTCTAGTAAATACACATGCGTGAACATAAACACACATACATATACACACATACAGAGCAGCCTACACACACCTTGTCTTTCAGAGTCCTGTGATTTAAGCAGCTTGATAGTATCTGTTTGCGGTATTCCCAGTATTCCCAAACCTTACCCCTTTATTTTTAGCTTTTAGGTTTTTGCTTCAGTTGATGAGAACTGGAAAAAAAGGTGGTATGTTTACAGCTTCCAAACAGCTTGGAAATTCTGAGTAAAGAAGCCAATCAAGTCAGAAGGATTACAATAAAGAACAAATTTGCATATTTAGAATATGGTTACTGAGAAATAACAATGCCTTAGTTATGCAAATCAAACCCTCAGCTGAAGTGAAGGGATTTGCATATCTGGGAGAAATCTGTCACTTTATGCACCAGTAACTACATTCTAAGTGGCTGAAAGAACTGGCATTTAGCAGAATATTAAATATAATTGCAGAAGAGTTTTTTATTTCCTTGGGATATAAACTATAATCATTCGAGGATTGGTGAAAACAGGTCTTGTTTTCTGTAAGAAGAAATACCATTTTGCACCTCAGAAGATATATCTAGCATGCCAAAACACTAGAATATTTAAGACTGAGATCATGAAAACTTTCAAGATGTTGTGTGTTGCCATTTGTGTTCATCCTTTTTGTGGATGAAGGTGATTTATAGTAGTCCTCCTGAGAGAGGAATGCAGAAAACATGAAAATTTAAGGACACCTGTTCAGCTCTGTGTAATAAAAAGCACTTTTACTCCATTTATATGTAATGAATGAAGAAAACCAAGTTGGACTGAAAAGCTTCATATGTAAAAATCCTGGAGTAAACCCCCTATAGACTGAACCGCTGTACAGTTTCTATCATATACTAAAATCAAACAAAGTTAACCATAAGCTCCAAGGTAATAAAATAAAATAAAATAATAATAATAATAAAAAGTAATAATAAAAAAAAAGAGGGAGAGAGGAGAATTCTCCTTTAAAATGAATATGCTGCAGCATTTGTACCATCCATGCAATGAAAAATACAAAGTTACTTCTGGTTAATGTTTATTTCCCTGTTCCTCTTTCCTCTCCTGTGTATGATACTCAGCTCTAGTTCAGAAGTAAGATTACACACCCTGCCCACTGGCTGCAAATGAAATTGTGGTGTTACACTGATACATGAAGGAGAATTCATGCAAACATGTTCGATCTGCAAAGTATTCTTTATGATGAGTATTCAGGGACATGATCCATTTCTACAGATAAAACATGGGAGAAACTGAGCAAGATGCTTTAAAGACCTAGCTACTCAACTCATGCAGGAACTGGTGAGTGAGCTGAAGTGTGTTCCTTAGAGTACTTACCATCCTCTGTGGGTACATAGATATTCAAATACAGGGCAGTCTTCATTTGATCTTGAACATATGTCACCACAGTATCCAGATTGGCTGTAAAACCAGACTGGCAGCATGTCGTTGAGCAGTGACCTCTCATCCAGGTACTGTGGGCAAACAGCAGCAAACTGTGTGGCATTTCGGACACCCGTCCAAGATGATGGAGGTTCTGGAGGTTGAAATCGCCTTTCTCCAGTTGGAGGAGAGGGCATAAGGAACACCCAGATACTGTTCCACTGGACCAAGATCTCATTGGGCAGAGGTGTTCTTAAACCACGTATTTTGCCATAATTTGTGGTAACCACTGGGTATTGTGCTTGACCATCATGAGAGTAATCTTATAGCCAGTGCAGTTATCCACAGGAGGAAGTTAGAATTCAACATGACACACACTGGGGTGAAGATCAAAGGCAGCCATAGAAGTCCCATTGGTTTCGACATTATTTAAATGAACATCAGCAGTGCTCTTTTCTTCCACAACCAGGAGAAAAAGGAATCAAAGAAAACAAAAATAATAAAATAAAAAAGCAGGCAAAAGTAGATGAAGTGAGGCAAAAGTGTAATCTTGTTCAGGCAGTGAAAAAACAAAAGCTAATGTGTGCCTCAGTTGACTGACTGTAGACAAATTCCGACATCTGAAGAAACAAAGGAATGTTTGCCCCCAGGGACCATCCCAGACTTGAGTGTTGGCTTACTCCTGGCAACACACAGCTTCTCCCAGCCAGTAGAGTGGGGACAGATCTACAGTTACTCTACTTCCCCAGCAAAATGACTCCTTCCAGTCAAGTCTAGCCCACTCAGTCAGGCCTGTAGCCAAAAGAAAGCAAACAGTTAAAATCAACAGACATTTTATTGGCATAAACCTACACAAATAACAAATAAATCAAATTCATTCTTTATTTACACAGAACGACCCACATATCTTTATGAACTATAAGCACCTTGGTTAGCTATGTGTTTCTGAAGATACACAAGGTAAGAAAATTGAAAATTGAAGCCACAAACTTGTCCAAGGCTATAAAACAAACCAAACACTCTGCTTCTGTATATACTTCCAACCAAACCACAGCCCAAATGTTAATGCTTTTAGGAAAGTTATCCCACATTTAATTGCTAGCTCCAGGGTATTTTCTGCCCTGAATAAACATCTCCTTTTAACCATACTTGTATTCCCACAGCAAATGCTCATTAGATGTTTTGCTGCATTGGATAATCTCTCTTTGTTGTTATATGACTTCTATATATATTTTTCATAGGTATGCGTAATTTTCTGTATGATAAACAATTTACCTCCACATAATTCAGAGATTCCAATGAACGTAATAGAATTATCTTAGTTCAAAGCAAATGTGACAGTAGAATTAGTTAAAATTAGATACTATGGTATTGGTTTTCATATTGTCTTTGTTTGTTCAATTTCTGACAAAAAGGAACAAGTGCAACTGAAAAATAATGTGTAATACAATCTCTCAAAAATCAGATCTTGACCTACACTGTTACAACTAGGAACTTTGCCTTCTACATGCTCCTACTTTAAATTCCTAGACAGAAGGCAATTCATAAATTAATTGTTATTTTTAATGAAAATACAAGTCACATACCATTACAAGAAGCATAAATAACAATACAACACTTGTTAATACTTACATTCTTCTCCCTAACCCAAATAAATGGAGGAGTTCCCTTTTTATATCAGTTTTTCAACTTAAAATCACAGATGGCAATTCCACCATTTGAAAAAATCCTTATTATAGGAAACTGATACTGATACTATACATTTTATAGGATGAACACAAACTAACATATAAGCCATATATATGTGACTACGAGGTTCAGTTTTCAGTCAGGAACCTGTCTCACGAAAATCGGTTTTCAAAAGCAGAAAAATCCAAGTTGAGTAGTTACTGAGAAGTGGTTTCAAATTATACAAACAGATAAACAAACAAACAAAACCAGATACACAGAGATATTTATGTTGATTCTTTGAGACAAGGACAGGCATCTGTGCAAAAGAAAACACAAAAACTAAATTCTTTCAAAACCCCTGGCATTCTTTAATGACTTTATTTAAGCATATGTACCACAAACGATGTAAAACACCTGAACACTAGAGACCAGAAAAATACCAGGTACATATTATTTCTGGTCAATCAAAGTTTCATAGAATCATAGAATCATAGAATCACAGAATATCCTGAGTTGGAAGGGACCCATAAGGATCACAAGTCCAACTACTGGCACCACACAGGTCTACCCAAAAATCAGACCATGTGACTAAGTGCACAATCCAAAATGATTCTTAAAACTCTGACTGGCTTGGTGCTGTGACTACATCCCTGGGGATCCTGTTCCAGTGCAAGACAACGCTCTCAGTGAAGGATCTCTTCCTGATGTCCAGCCTGAACCTCCCCTGTCACAGCTTGACACCATTCCCGCAGGTCCTATCACTGGTCACTAAAGAGAATTGATTGGCATCTGCCCCTCCACTCCCCTTCGTGAGGAAGCTGTAGACTGTGGTGAGGCCTCCCCTCAGCCTTCTCTCTTCCAGGCTGAAGAGACCAACTGACCCCAGCTGCTCCTCGTACGTCTTCCCCTCTAGGCCCTTGACCATCTTTGTAGCCCTTCTCTGGACACTCTCCAAGAGTTTCACATCCTTTCTGTACTGTGGTGCCCAGAAGTGCACTCAGCACTCGAGGTGAAGCCGCACCAGCGCAGAGTAGAGCGGGACAATCACTTCCCTCGACCGACTAGCAATGCCATGCTTTATGCACCCCAGGATACAGTTGGCCCTCCTGGCTGCCAGGGCACACTGCTGGCTCACATTCGTCTTGCTATCAACCACAATGCCCAGGTCCCTCTCTGCTGGGCTGCTCTCCAGCATCTCATCGCCCAGTCTGTACGTATAGCCAGGGTTGCCCCGCCCCACGTGCAGGACCCGGCACTTGCTCTTGTTGAACTTTATGCAGGTGGTGATTGCCCAACTCTCCCATCTGTCCAGCTCTCTCTGCAAGGTTTTTCCACCCTCAACAGAGTTAACAATTCCTCCCAGTCTAGTATCATCAACAAATTTACTCAGTACACCTTCTAGTCCTACACCCAAATCATTTATAAAAACACTGAAGGGAACTGGCCCTATAAAGGAGCTTTGGGGGACCCCAGTGGTGACTGGCTGCCAGCCTGATGCGGACCCATTTACCACAACCCTTTTAGTCTTGCCCGTCAGCCAGTTATTCACCCTTCGTATGCTGTTTTTGTCCAGCTGTATGTTGGAAATTTTGTCCAGTAGGATCCTATGGGAAACTGTGTCAAAAGCTTTACTGAAATCCAAAAAGATTACGTCAGCTGGTTTTCCTCGATCAAGTAGATGGGTGATCTGTTAACTGAACATGAGCAAAGCACAGAGAAAATGCAGGTTTTTTTTTGTTTTTTTGTTTTTTTTCTACTAGATATATTTTGTACTTAAGTCCTGGCAGGAGGAAAAGAATACTGAAAAATCAAATTATACTGTCATATACTGTAATAATCTGCTTTCCATATTATTTGTACCCTAAGCTAGAGGCGTTTTGTCCATCTAAACTTGAATATTTGTGAATGTAGAATTAAAAAAAATGTTGATGCTTTTATGAATATAATGGTCATCTCTCTTCTGTTGTAAAGATCTAAAAGGAGTGGTTCTGAAAAAAATTTTCTGGAATATATAAGTGGAATGTAACAAATTTACTGTGGTATGACAGAGAATGCCTTTCCACCTCACAGAGTCAACAGCTCCTCTAAGTTTAGTATCATCAACAAATATTCTCAAAACACCTTCAAGTCCTACATCCAAATCGTTTATAAAAACATTGAAGAGGACTGGCCCTAAAATGGAACCCTGGGGGACCCTACTAGTGACCGTCCGCCAGCCTGATGCGGCCCCATTTACCACAATCCTTGAGCCCTGCCCATCAGCCAACTGTTCACCCCATTGTGTGATGTTTTTGTTTAGCTGTATGCTGGACATTTTGTCCAGTAGGATCCTATGGGAAACAAAAGCTTTACTGAAATCCAAAAAGATTTTGTCAGCTGGTTTCCCTTGATCGACTAGATGGGTGATCTTCTCATAAAAGGAAATCAAGTTAGTGAAACAGGACCTACTCCTTGTGGACTCGTTTTGTCTGGCACCAATGACTGCATTGCCCCCAGGGGTGCTTCAATAACTTCAAGGATAATCTTCTCCGTAATTTTAACCAGGCACTGACGTGAGAATGACAGGCCTGTAATTGCTAGGGTATTCTTTCTTGACCTGCTTGAAAATTGGGACACATTGCCAGCTTCCAGTCTACTGGGACCTTTCCAGATTCCCAGACCATTGAAAAATAATTGAGAGAGGTCCCGCGATGACATCAGCCAGCTCTTTAAGCACCCTGGGATGAATCCCATCGAGACCCATGGACTTGTATGGATCCAGGTGGAGCAGCAAAACCTGCACACTTTCAGGGTCGGTTGGGAGTTTATCATTCCCACCATCACGGTCCTCCAGTTCAGGGCACCCTGGGTCCCGAAGCCCATGATCAGCATTGAAGACATAGGCAAAGAAGGCATTAAACGTCTCTGCTTTGCCTATGTCCTTGTCTGTGAGGTGACCTTACCCATCAAGAAGCAGACTTATGTTTTATTTGGTCCTCCTTTTCCTGTTCACATATTTAAAAAAAAAAAAAAAAAACTTTTTATTGTCTCCCACAGACCTGGCCAGCTTCAACTCCAATTGGGCTTTGGCTGCACAAATTTTCTCCCTACAAACGTGAACGGCATCCCTGTATTCCTTCCACATTGCCTGACCCTGCTTCCAGCAGCCATACACTTTCTTCTTCTGCTTAAGCTCCAGCAGAAGTTCCTTGGTCAGCCAGGCCAGCCTTCTGCCCTGCCTGCTTGACTTCCGATATTTTGGAATTGCCTGATCCTGTGCTTTTAGGAGGCAGTGCTTAAAGACTGACCAGCACTGATGGATGCCAAAACCTTCAAAAGCAGTTTCCCAGGGGACCTTGCTAACTAGCTCTCTGAGCAGCCTGAAGTCTGCTCTCCCGATATCAGGGCTGAAGTTTTGGTGGCAGTTTTCCTCCTGTCACCAAAAATTTTAAACTCAACCACTTCATGGTCACTATGACTGAGACGGCCGCCAATTGCCACGTCTCCCACAAGACCCTCTCTGTTCTCCAGCAACAGATCTAGGAGGGCACCTTTCCTAGTTGGCTCCCTTAGCACCTGCACCAGGAAGTTATCATTGGAACTTTAGGAACCTTGTGGACCTGCTCATGTCAGCCGTGTGGTAATCCCAGTTGATGTCTGACAAGTTGAAGTCCCCCATACGGACAAGGGCAGTTGATCTCGAGGTATCTCTTAGTTCCTCAAAGAATAATTCATTGGTGTCATCATCCTGGCCAGGTGGTCTGTATTAGACTACCGCAACGACATCCCCTTTGTTCATCCCTTAATCCTTACCCAGAGGCTCTCAACTTTGACATCGCCCCTCCTTCACGTACATCACCACCCCACTGCCTCGCCTGCCCTGCCTGTCCCTTCTGAGGAGCCTGTAGCCATCTATTGCAACACACCAGTCACAGGACTCATCCCACCAGGTTTCGCTTATGCCAATGATGTTGTAGCTCTGGGACTGGGCCAAGACTTTTAGCTCATCTAGTTTATTCCTCATACTGCATGCGTTTGTGTAGAAGCACTTCAAATGCACCTCATTCTACACAGCACCTTGTGGAGCAGACCAAAGGATCTCACTAGCACACAGTCCCTCTGATTCTAGCATGTCATCCCTTAGCTTATCACTGGTGGGCCTGGTTTTATCCCTTTCACCCTTCGACTTTAGTTTAAAGCCCTATCTGTCAGCCCTGCTAACTCCTGGGCAAAAATCCTTTCCCCCTCTGAGAGAGGTGCATCCCATCTGGTGCCAACAGGCCTGGTGTTGCGTAGACCTTCTCTTGATCAAAAAAACACAAAGTTCTGCCAGTTTCACCAGTCTCAGAGCCATGTATTGATGAGCTGAGTCTGCCTCTCAACACTGATCCCTTCTATCAGAAGGACAGAGGGAAACATGACCTGTGCCACTGATCCTTTAACCAGGTGCCCCAAAGCCCTAAAGTCACTTTTGATTGCTCTCAGACTTTTCCTTGCTACTTCATCATTACCAGCCTGAAAAAGCAGTAGTAGGTAGTAGTCGGTGGACCATGCCAGGTGAGTGACTTTCCTGGCAATGACTCTTACCCGAGCCCCAGGGAGGCAGCAGACTTCCCTGTGGGTTGGGTCTGGTTGGCAAATCAGGCCCTCTGTCCCTTTCAGAAGGGAGTCCCCCATGACGATAACACTTCTTTCTTTCTTGATAGAAGATGCAGTGATGGGGGGGTGGGGGGGAGGGGGAGGTTGCCTTCCCTTAGGCACTCCTTCCAACTGGGATGGGCTTTCTTCTACATCGTTTTGACTGTCATGTTCTAGAGCCTCATACCTGTTATGTAAGGGCAGAAGCGAAGGTGAGGTGGGCTGAGAGAGGGCTCGCCTACCACCCCGAGCAGAAACTTGCTTCCATTCCCCACCTTGATCTAGGCCCCTCCTACTGCCTGGCAGGATGGGGGAACTTTTGTCCTTTTGTGTAGTGGCTGCCTGGTGGGATAAGGGAACCTTTGTTACTTGTGTTGTGGCAGGCTCATGAGTCTGTCTCAGGGTGGGTAGAGTGTGCTTCCACCAGTCAATTTCCCTCTCTGACTCCCTGATGTTCCCCAGCCTACTCACCTCCTCCTGAAGCTTCACCACCAGGCTGAGCAATTCTTCAAGCTGGGCACACCTCTCACAGGCACACCCACTGCTGCTGCTGTCAGACACTGACAGAAGACTCGGGCACACCCTGCAGCCCAAGACCTGGATGACTGCGTGTTTCTCCGAGACCTCTGTCTGGGTACCACACCGGTGACTGTGGCTGGAGAGGCCGCAAGAGATGCGGAGGCCATGGCTTTCTGCCGGGTGGATACCATGGCTGGGCTCTTCACGAGCAGGTTACAACCACTGTTGGAAAAGACCGTTGGAAAACAGCAGTGAGGCACCCTGCCCTCCCTGCTTACCCTGCGGTGTGCACTGCCACGCCTCGCCCTGACTGCCATGCCACGCCCTGTTTGCCCGTCCTGTCCACAGCTCTCCTGGTCCCTTGCAGTCCCTAGGGGCTGTCTTTTTACGGCCAAGGAGGGGGCGCTGCTGGCTCCACCCATGCCTTGTCAGCCTCCCTCACGAGGGCTGCCAGGTCCTGGCGGGTCCTCGTGGCTTCCTCGGCTGCCTTGAGTGGCCTCAATGCTGGAAAAAAAACCCTGGCCGCCTCAATCCCCTGCTCTGTTGCAGAACGTGTCTGCCCCGGAACCGATCAAATAATGTTTGTGTTTCTGATTCATTGCATGCATGGATCAGAAATGAATGAGAAATTTTGATTTTAAGGATATTGAATGCATAAAGAAACACACTGCTGGGTAAGACAAATAATATAACTAGTTATCTCAACCCCACAGTCTGATCCATAACAGCCTGACCCACAGCCTTTGCCAACCAGTGCAAAGATTTAATTTAACTAGGGAAATTGCCATTTTCATGAAGTCAATTTTACACATACACATTTATACACATAGAACGACACATGGAAAAAAAAAAAAATCTGTAAAATATCAAGACATAAGAGAAGATATTCCAGGTATTCATGAACTAGCTGATGTTGCTATGTACATCCTTAAAATTTTTGGAGGAGGTAAACAGATAATCAGAAATTGCCATTAGATTAATCTTAAGTAGAAAAATGTATGCATGTAAGAATGTCTTAGATATTATGACAAAAAGTTAGATGCATATCTATATTCATCCAGTCAACTATTTAATACACCTTTACATGCTGAGTCTACATTAAGAAATGTAACTTATCTTCTTTATTTACTAATGGTAATAGCTGCTGGGACTTTTGAAGACATCACTCCCAAACTAGGTGCTAGTGACATGAGTAGTGGGTTGCAGTAAAAGCATGTTTCCTTTCATCCCATACTGATAACATGGTGACTTTCTTTTCAAAGTGTGATCATTTTTTCCTCTGTTAATTACTGCATGGAATAAAAGCAAATACCATTTCTGGGCCTACCTCTGACTGGAAAGAAGTGTAATTGGGTAACAGAAAATTATGCATCTTAGACATATATTTGGGATGAACTAGATAAGAATAGACTTTAGTGATGCACTTACTATGTTAATTGCCGAGAACCACGAGAATATTGTAATTATTCACTTGTTACATCACAAATACTGCCAATAAATAAATAAATAATAAATTCCAGACTTTATAATAACCCTAACTCAGCGTTATAAACCTCAGTATGGACAAGAAATTGCTGAAATCAATTGAAGAACTTTGAACAACATATCTACACTTATTAATGGATCAACCAAGCTATATGTCAGTGTGATTAGACTGCTGTTCAGTCACAGAAGTTCATCAGATAATAGGGACTGGAGGGGCTTTTTAGTAATTCACAATACTGTCATATGACTTTTACATCACATTCTAATGCATCCCTCATTAATTCACAATTAATATTCTCTTGCGGATTTAAAAATTTGGTGACACAAAATAATAATAATAGTAGTGATACAAAAAAATATATTAGGCATTTGGATTTAGTTATAGGTGAACAATCACAGATTAATGGTCTTCCCTTATTTTTCCCTGTAATGTAAAATGATAAAAACTATTGTTACCCAGGAGGACCCAAAGCTAACAGGACATGCGCAGTTAGACAGTTTGACTTCTTCCATTGATATTTATACTGTATTTTAACTACGATTACACACGAGCATGGAGAATTTTAATGGGTAGGCGATTCTCATGATTTTATCTGCTTCTTGAAATAAGTTGGTAAAGATTGCAAATAATTGGGTCATCAATTATGCCATGGAGTGACAAAAAAAAAAATCAATTGTTTCAATGCATTGAAAAAAAATACAAGGTATAAACTGTTTAAACTCTTTAAGTTACTAATTATGCGAAAATTCCATGCGTGTTCTATTCAGGTCAAAATTTGACTATTCATGACATGAATTTAAGCTTCTTATGACTGAATTGACACTAGCTGTTCAAATGCTTGAAGCTAGAATTTAAGAGAAGTCATAAAAAATACATAGTCATGAAAAAATATATAACAACATGAAATGTTATTGCAAGGCAGTGTGACAGGGTACTAAGTCTTTTTTTGTTCAGAAGGAGTCCAATACTTGAAATATGACCATAGGCATTGATCACAATGTACATTTAATTTATTTGTTAGTCTTTGTCTAATTGTGATTACAAAGTCTAAGAAAATATTATTCGTCAAGTTTATATATTCAGGGAAATGTACAAAAATATAATCAGTACAGTCTAGCATGGCTGCTGACTTATTTTCCAGCTCTTACTTCTGTTATGACCTTGTAAAAGAAATGTTGTGCCCTATGGGTCTCTCTATTTCTTTTTGCCACCTCTGTTTTAGGAAATTCAGATGTGTTACTCCAAAAGAAAAGGTCATGATCTGAAAGAGGATGTTCAGCTCTGAGTTTCTTTATTGAAAAAATCTCCTGTAGAGTAAAATTTCTTATGCCTTCAGTAAAATTTAGAATTATGGATATAAAAAAAATAAATAAAAATGAAAGAGGTTCATACACAAAACCTTTATTTTATGCATTTCTTAGGTTTGTAGAATTGACCTTTATAATTCACATAAAACCTCACATATGTCAAAGATCATCACCTACTACCACTTCAAGACACAGAAAATAAACATTCCTGAATGAGTCTGACTTCTCTCCAGTAAGTAAGGTCAAATGACTAAAAGGGAAAAATCCTGAGGGAATGAGGGAATCTTTTTTTTTATCTTTTTTTTTTTTTTTTTTTTTTTTGGTCTACCTATGGATCAGGGCTCTTTCTGTCTTCTCCATTAAGCCTACATGTGTGTCCTTTTCAAGGATGCAAGAATCTAAAACCCATGTTGGACTAATTGAGAAAGGGACTCAGACCAATTGTTAGGCAATTCGATCTCTTGAGACTATTTAATGATTAGAATTTGATATCTTCCTGGTGGCATTCCAGTCCAGGAAGAAGAAACATTACAAGTATTATAATTACCAAAAACAGGGTGAGAAAAGCAATTTAATCCGGCTGAACACATAGCTATCTCTACCCTAATACATTATACAGCAGAAAAACAGTTGCTGCTCTATTACACACATTCATAAAACTGAATACGCAGGAGACAGGCATGATATTTTCATTGTATTACCTAGTTCAGTTACCAGGTGGTAATACTGTCTTCATTTATATGATAATGTCATTATTATGTGCTCATCTTAGAAATGGGAGAGTTGAGTGACTACCCTCATTAACCTGAAGAAGTTTAAACCCACACCTCCCAACTTTAGTGTTACAAGCATTAGATTTCAAATAAGGCTGGGATAGTTGTGAGGACTATGTGCAGCCTTTTAATCCTAAATTCAAAGACTTTTACCCTGGGAATTTCACCTTTGAACTATGAGAAAGCTATGACTTTGCAGCCTCGTAAAGCTGAAACTCCACGAGATAGATATTCTCTCTTTCAAGCAAGCCTTAATACAGTTTGTGGTAGAGTCATTTCATGAAGCACTCTGAAAATGAAATTGGGACTCAGGATTATTTTACAATGCTATCACATCATCACTTTTTCTCACTTACTCTTCCCCTTAAATTTTGTATTTGCTAGAAAGTAGACAAATTCACAAACAGAAGGGAAGAATGTCTTCCAACTTCTGTTCCTGTGCTGCTTTCTTTCTAACTTAGTCGTCTTTCTTCTGGCAAATGCTGGGTTGAGCCTCTTATCTTTAAGAGGAGAGACAGCTTGCCTCAGCAGTTCAAGTCTCCACAAAGTGTTATACAGGATGGGGTCACCAGAATCACTTGGGGTCACCAGAATCACTAGATCTAGGAGACAAGAGCAAGACAACCGTTCCTATGCTGTCTGCTGCCTTCCACACTCTCCATCAAACAATGAGCTTAAGAATCCACGCAAAAGAAAGTCTATGACATATAATCTGCTTAATGTCCTGCTTATGCTGAGTTCACAATGAAGTGTGATCTTCTCATTAGTTTGACTTAAGAACTTGAATTCTATTTTGTAATTTGGACCCCTAAAAATTAAGCATGATATTAACATAGGGAAGTCTGGTTAAGGATATAGATCTTTGTTCTCAGGCCACTGCAGTAGCACTGGAATTTAGGTGTAAGCAGCAAACTAAACAGGGCTAGAACATGGGCTACAGCACTGTCCTACCAAAGCATTCATTCTGTGTGGTTGTTAGCAAACTTCCAGGCACAGTGTTACCTTTCAGCCAATGCCCAGGCATGATCAGAGAATAGCACAGGCCAGAAGTTTTCATAGTTAATTATATTTTCTTGCATGAAAGATTTTTCAGAACTTTAGCATAGTATATTTTAGTTACTTTGCAGTAAGTAGAACTGGTAACGGAGTAGAAAACAAAAGCCAACAATGAATGTTGAAATTGACATTTCTCCTCCTTGCTCACCTTGCCACTCCCATTACTGGAAAGGTTCCATCTTTGCCTACCACAATGAGAATATACCTCCACTAAACTAAGCTCATCGGTGAAGCTCATGTTCTTCTCGCTCAGATGTGAAAATTTAGATATTCTGTCATAAACAGAAGCATACACTTCAGGTAGCAACTCCTCTTACTGTAACATAAGTATTTGACATTAAAAATGTGTTGAACCCAGCCACCATAAAAACATCCAGAAGGTTATGTGTAAGGAGTACAAGTACAGCTGAAATACAGAACTATGATTTCTTCTCTTACCTCTTACCAATATATACAGTTATCCCCATGACCATGACATACAGTATTAAGAAAAGTTGTAATTTTCCTGTTATTTTCATACATGAATCAAATTATCATGAATAAAATCAGAAAGAGCATATTCTGCTTTCAGTTTCTAATTTTTAGAATTGTTCTTTGACTAGTTCTACTGGTGGTAAATTAAAAATGATGTGGCATCCATTGGTAAGAGATTCAGTACAGAGAATTTAGACTAACCTTCAGCTATTTCTCTCATAACCTTCCATTCTTTTTATCCTTCAATACTAACTCTCCCTCCCAAAATCCTCCTGTGTGTTATTTCAGAAAAACAACAACAAAACTACTGCATGGTATCCTCCCTGAAGCAAAGACACATCTCAGTGAACAAGGTAATCAGTTCATTTTCACCATCTACACCTAACATAAAACTGATAGGTTTGAGGAAAAATAGAATTATGTTAGAAATTTATAGTTATTATGCTTATATTTCTCAGTTAGACAGAAAATATAACTCTTTTCTGAATTGTTTCCAATGATCTTTTTGATACAGTAAGTACTATTTATGAATGACTTTCTAACATGATATATGAAACATCATTATCATTATACTATTTAGCACACTCTATTTCCACAGGAAAGCAAAACTATGAGTACTGTCAAAGTTGCAAACAGATGGAGATGTGAATCATATGATTTTTCACAGATTTCTTTGACCACAAAACACATACACGTAGCAATATTCACAGTAGCTGTACTGTGGATTCATAGATAATATAAAGTTCTGATCACAGTTGAGAAAAGAGAACAGAAGGTGAGCAGATACACTAGTACATTTCATAATTAAGAAACAATTCAACAACGAGGAAAAAATATTTTTTTTAACAATATGATATTATGACAAAACATTATACTACACTGTCTCATCCATCTCTACTCTGTGCTGGTGCAGCCTCACCTCAAGGACTGTGCAGTTTTGGGTGCCACAATATAAGAAGGATATAAAAGTATTAGAGAGCATCCAAAGGAAGGCAACAAAGATGGTGAAGGGTCTAGAGGGAAAGACATATGAAGAGCGGCTGAGGTCATTTGATTTAAGTCAGACTGAGAATCTGACCTACGGATTCATCACAAGGGGAGTGGATCAAGGCACTGATCTCTGCTCTCTGGGGACAGTGACAGGACTTGAGGGAACAATATAAATATGTGACAGGAGAAGTTCAGGTAGGATGTCGAGAAAAGGTTCTTCACTTAGCTGAAGAACAAAGGGTGGCTAGGCACTGCAACAGGCTCCCCAGGGAACTGGTCATGGTACTGAGCCTGTTGGAGTTCAAGAAGCATTTGGACAACACTCTCAGACATCTGGTTTGATTTTTGAGTGGTCCTATGTGGAGCCAGAATTTAGACTAAATGGTCCTAGTGGGTCCCTTACAACACAGGATAGTCATTGCTTCTATGTTCTTTCCTAGACTGGTCTGTCATGATTCAAAATGTGTCCTCTTACCAAAATATCTTCCATCTTTTTCCTCTTTTGCATGTGGCCTTCTCAGTCCCATGTCTAACTCTCAAACCTTTCTCACAGAGTGCACACCACTAGCTTGTTCTTTTCGCTAAGTCACAATTCTTTCCTACAGATCTTTTCTTCTCCCTTGTCATTTTTTCCTACCTTCTCTTATTCTCTTTACATATGTAGAATATATAAAGAAAGATATATATGTAGAATTGATTTTTATATTGTAAAGGTAATTGATTTCATTTATTTTATAAAGGATATTTTTATTTTTTTTTATCATTCCACATGGGATGATATTGAAGAAACAATGGATGAGAATACAATTTGCAGCTGCCAAGTTGACTAGGAAGAACTGATATATTTTTCCTGCCCATGGTCAACTGATTTAGGTTAGGATTGAAAAAAATGTACCTTGTCACATGGCAGGAGTTACAGCTTCCTGTGTGCTACTATTATTTCATCTTAAGAAATCCCACTAATAAGACATAATACCAACCAAAAATATCTGCCACAAACTAATGCAGTCAATTAATTGAACAGATGGAGGTCAGGGCAGACAATTAAATCCGTTTGAGAGAGGAGAAGATTATTCTACCTCATACTGGAGATATGTCAGTAATTCCTGTCTGATCTGACTTACACTTTTATTCTTCAAAATAATTCCTGCTATAATGCCTTCTTTGGCATGAGAGGGAGAGATCTATCATCTAAAGAACTTGCTTAATGCTTTGTATAATTATTTATTTTTAAAGTGGTGGGAACGCGTACATATGTGTTTTCATCAGTAATTTTACTGATTGCTAGAAAACGAAAAATCAAATATAATTTTTGCTTTTGTTTGCTGCTAATCTCCTTGAAGTCTGATTCTCAAATGGATGATATAACTATCACTTTGGCAAGTTGTTAACCACCTTTTTTTAAAAAAAATAAGAAACAAAAAAATTATTATTGTCTCTCATATGCACTGGAGTATACAATATTCTTCATTCATTATTTCTCTGGCACTGATTTCCTGGTATATTTAAATCTTATAACTATTTCAACGTATTTGTAACAATTATTTTTCCTAAACTCTGTCACCAAGATACTTTTCTCTCTGTACATCAGGTCTGCATTGGTAATATTAAACATTTTAAGTGTTGTTGTCCATTCTGGTTCATTGATGTCTATTGACATTCTGACAATGTTGATTAAATATTTAATATTTCCAAAATAAAAGGTTAGTACCACCACAAACTCTGAGTTATTTCTATATTTTCTTTATATATGTGCAGCTAAGAATTTAAATGAAATTTTCACACACAAAATAAAGCTCCTTATCAAATGAACCCTAGTTTGTTTTTAACTAGAAATCACTTGAAAAAAAATGATAATAATAATAATAACGAATAATAACTAATAATAATAATAATAATAATAATAATAATAATAATAACAATAAACGTTTTCTTTCAGTCCAGAACATAATCATAACAAACACAAAACATCTGATCTGAGTCCCCTGTTCTGGTGGGCCACCTGGATCAGGTTACACAGCAGGTATTCAGAACCACCACAGGTATTCAAAACCTGCCTCCTCCATGTGTCAGTGCTCAGATTTCCTGATGGTCAAACAGAAAAAAAAAAAGAAAAAAAAAAAAAAAAAAAGGAAAAAAGATATCAATATGTAACAGTGTTACCCAAATAAACTACTCCTTAGTCTAAAAGCAAATATATTGAGAAGACTGGGATATACAAAGTCAATAGTATTTTTCACTCACAACTGGTATATCAGAAGCACTGAGAAAAAATATTTACAAGTGCATTTTTGGTAAAATAGCCTTCCAATCAATTTGTTAAATATGTATGTTACCATCTTAGAAGACTTGACCATCATCCACTTCTTTCAATGTCACTGAAATAAGCCAATCAACTGTCATTCAAATGAAAAATAAAAGACTTATAAATCCCCAAGGATAGCTTGCATTTTCTAGGAAAATAAAGAAAAAAAAATGCAGCATTTGAAACAAATATTTTAAAAACTGAATGTTAGCTGAATTAAAGTTTGTTTATGGTCAGTTTATGCTATGATGTGATATTAATTAGCAAGCATTGCAGAGTAGACAAATTTCTTTAGAAGTATTGTCATATCTATAGATTTTCAAATTTTAATATCTTAGTAGTGCTTAATTACTCTGCCAAAATCTTGAATTTATGTGTTTTTTTTTGTTGTTGTTGTTGTTTTGTTTGTTTGTTTGTTTTTTTCTCCTGTCAGTGATATATATATGATTCCCTAAAATCAGGAAAACCAAAGTACTTGGATCAAATAACATGAATTTCATATCTACAGATAACTTTATTTCCCCAAAGAAATTCGGGGAAGTATCCCAGTGTAAAAGGAAGAAAGCCAATGTCACACCAGTCTTAAAAAAGGGCAAGAAGGAGGACCCAGGTAACTACAGGCCAGTCAGCCTGATCTCCATCCCTGGAAAGGATCATCCTTGGAACAGCTCATCCTGGAGGTCATCTCAAGGTGATCGGGAATAGAATAACATGGATTCAACAAGGGGAAGTCATTTTTGACCAATCTGCTATCCTTCTATGATGAGATGACTGGCTGGGTAGATGAGGGGAGAGTGGTGGATGTGGCCTACCTTGACTTCAGCAAGGCTTTTGACACTGTCTCCCGTAAGACTGTCTCCCGTAACAGCCTCATAGGCAAGCTCAGGAAGTGCAGTCTAGATGAGTGGATGGTGAGGTAGATTGGCAATTGGCTGGATAGCAGAGCTCAAAGGGTTGTGCTTAATGGTGCGGAGTCTAGTTGGAGGCCTGTAGCTAGCAGTGTCCCACAGGGGTCAGTACTGTTTCCAGTGTTGTTCAACATATTCGTCAACGACCTCAGTGGTGGAACGGAGTGCACCCTCAGCAAGTTTGCTGACAACACAAAGATGGGAGGAGTGGCTGATACCCCAGAGGGCTGTGCTTCCATTCAGAGGGACCTAGACAGGCTGGAGGGTTGGGCCAAGAAGAACTTAATGAAGTTCAACAAGGGCAAGTGCAGGGTCCTACACCTAAGGAGGAATAACCCAAAACACCAGTACAGGCTGCGGGGTGACCTGCTGGAGAGCAGCTCTGCAGAGAGGGACCTGGGAGTCCTGGTGGACAGCAGGCTGACCACGAGTCAGCAATGTGCCCTTGTGGCCAAGAAGGCCAACAGTATCCTGGGGGTGCATTAGAAAGAGTGCTGCCAGCAGGTCAAGGGAGGTGATCCTCCCCCTCTACTCAGCCCTGGTGAGGCCACACCTGAAGAACTGTGTCCAGTTCTGGGCTCCCCAGTACAAGAGGGACACAGAGCTACTGAAGAGAGTCCAGAGGAGGGCTACGAAGATGATTAGAGGACTGGAGCACCTGTCGTACAAGGACAGGCTGAGAAAACCGGGCCTGTCTAGCCTGGAAAAGAGAAGACTGAGGGGAGACCTCATCAATATGTATAAATGTCTGAGGGAAGGGTGTCAAGAGGATGGTATTTTCCATTGTGCCCAGTGACAGGAAGAGAGGCAACGGGCACAAATTGTAGCACAGGAAGTTCCGGCTGAATATGAGAAGGCACTTATTTACTGTGAGGGTGACGAAGCACTGGTGCAGGTTGCCCAGAGAGGTTGTGGAGTCTCCTTCTCTGGAGATATTCAAAACCCGTCTGGATGCCATCCAGTGCAATGTGCTCTAGGTGATCCTGCTTGGCAGCGGGGTCAGACTAGAGGATCTCCAGAGGTCCCTTCCAAACTTGGCCATTCTCTGATTCTGTGATTCTGTGATGGGAAGTCCATTACTTGAGTTAGGACAGCATTCTGATCAGCTTCAGAAAAGCAAACCTTGACATGCAGATAATTGTATATATTACATTATATTATATATACTATTTGAATTAATTATCTATAAATACAGTGCAAGTGTTTTTCTATGCAGGGAAAATTAACTTTAATTGGAAATAAGCTTTGGTAATAGATATTTGCTTTTATAACACTAATTATGAAGTAGATGTGCTTCATTTGCCTATTAATGTGTTATATTGTTATATCTGCAAGTTCTTTCCATCTTTTTGTTTCTTTATTTTTTTGTTTTGCATTTACATTTCAGGTCATTCTATGTGTATGTGTATAAGTTTCTGGAGGGAAGAATGACAAACTCAAAAAGAGTTAATGAGTTAACTCGTTAGAGCCTTATACAAAGAGCCTTATACAAAGATTTATGTATTTTAGAGCCTTATACAAAGATTTATGTATTTTATATATATATATATATAATTAGAAATAGCTATAATGAAAGAAGGGAATTAATGTCTCCTTTACATCTGTCTTTACTAGTCAGACCACTTATCTTTGGGGTACTCAATCTCCTGATCTGGAATTCTGGGACAGGGAGCAGAAGAAACCCCCCACAGATCAGGTGGAAACAGTCAGAGACCTGCTGCTCCACCTGGACTGTCACAAGTCCATGGGGCCGGATGGGATCTACCCAAGGGTACTGAGGGAGTTGGCGGATGTGATTTCTGGGCTGCTTTCCATCATCTATCAGCAGTCATGGTCATCTGAAGAGGTCCCAGATGACTGGAGACTTGCTAATGTGATGCCCATCTATAAGAAGGGTTGTAAGGAGGACCCAGGGAACTACAGGCCTGTCAGCCTGAACTCAGTGCCAGGAAAGGTGATTGAACAGGTCATCTTGAATGCAATCACATAGCATATGTGGGACAGCCGGGGGATCAGGCCCAGCCAGCATGGGTTCATGAAAGACAAGTACTGCATGACCAAGCGCATCCCCTTATATGACTGGGTGACCCATCTGGTGGATGAGGGAAAGCCTGTTGACATGGTCTACCTAGAATTCAGCAAGGCCTTTGACACAGTCTCCCACAGTATTCTCCTGGAGAAGCTGGCAGCCCATGGCTTGGACAGATCCACTCTTTGCTGGGTTAAAGACTGACTGGATTTCCGGGCCCAGAAAGTAGTGGTGAATGGAGTGAAATCCAGCTACTGACTGGTCATGAGGGGTGTTGCCCAAGGGTTAGTGTTGGGTCCACCCCCTTTAGTATCTTTACTGATGATTTAGACGAGGGAATTAAGCTCACCCTCAGTAAGTTTGCAGATGACACTGAGTTGGGGGGAAGTGTCGATCTGCTGGAGGGTAGGAAGGCCCTGCAGAGGAACTTGGACAGGATGGATCAATGTCCAATGGGATGAGGTTCAACATGGTTAAGTGCTGAGTCCTGCACTTTGGTCACCACAACCCCATGCAACGCTACAGGCTTGGGGCAGAGTGGCTGGAAAGCTGTGCAGAGGAAAAGGATCTAGGGGTGTTGATTGATGCTTGCCTGAACGTGAGCCAGCAGTGTGCCCAGGTGGCCAAGAAGGTCAACAGTATCCTGGCTTGTATCAGGAATGGTGTAGCCAGCAGGGCCAGGGAGGAGATCATCACCCTGTACTCTGCTCTGGTCAGGCTGCACCTCGAGTGCTGTGTTCAGTTTTGGGCCCCTCACTACAAGAAGGATATCAGGGCCCTGAAGCGTGTCCAGAGGAGTACAAAGGCTCTGGTGAAGGATCTGGAACACAAGTCTTATGAGGAGTGGCTGGGGGAACTGGGGTTGTTTATTCTGGAGAAGAGTAGGCTCAGGGGAGACCTTATTGCTCTCTACAACTACCTGAAAGGAAGTTGTGGTGAACTGGCTGTCAACCTCTTCTCGCAGATAACTAGCTATAGGACTAGAGGGAATGGCTTCAAGTTGCACCAAGGAAGGTTTAGGTTATATTTCTTCTCAGAAAGAGTAGTCATGTCTTGGAATGGGTTGCCCAGGGAAGTGGTGGAGTCACTTGGAGTCAAATTTCAAGTAAAGTTTGGACATGATGCTTAGGGACATGGTTTAGTGGGTGACATTGGTAGTAGGGGATGGTTGGATCAGATGATCTTGGAGGTCTTTTCCAACCTTAATGATTCTATGAATTCAGAATAAGGAAACACTTCAGTAACATTTCTAATTAAGACAAAGTCATGCTCTTTGCAAGGACACTACATGCAAAAGATGAATTTTAAAGGCTGCCTATATACAGTCTAAATATATGGCCTTAAGACTAGCACCTTATTATGATTACATTATTTTTAAGTAACAGTAGACTGCAGCTCAGAGTAATATTTACATTTCTAATTATTAATGGAAAATTTTCAAGTACTTGCATTTCATCTTTTTGAACCAAAGTCATGATATAGCTTTACCCATGAGCAATCATAATGATATGACATAACATAGGAAATATCATTTACATATCTTTAAAGCTAAGTACAAATCTCAAATCATAGAAACATTAAAAGCTTTTCTATTCTATTAGCTCCAGTGACTACAGGCTACACTAAAATTAAATGTGCAATTTAGTTTCAATTAAAAGAGTTTTGTTTCCACCCAGGACAGCTGAAACTCAATTTGAACAGATATTTTGTTGCAGATTATTAATTTCTTCCAACGACAAAAAATGCAGATTTTTTAAGATAATAACTGAGCAACAAATTTTATCAATTATTTGCTAAAATCATGTTAAAACAAAGATTTTATATGGTTTTGATAACATTCTGTGAATAGTTGTGTAAGCTTTAAATCCATATTCATGCTGTGAGCACAGATGGATAAATTTCCATCATTATCATTGAAGATGCAACCAGGTGAAAAAAAAAAAAAAATGATAGTTCGTATCTGATCAGGAGAGGAAGACACTATAATATGTGAAAACAGATGGAATCTAAATTTGATGAGACCTAGGTAGTTTCACCTACACACAATAATTCTGAACTTTATTTCAAGTAGTGGATAACAATATTGCACATCATGTTGTTTTCTTTCTCTCTCACTCTTTTTTTTTTTTTTTTTTGTGTGTGTGTGTGTGTGTGTGTGTGTCCTTGGGAAATAATAAGGAATGCAAAGCAGCATATATGAAAGAAAATATCATTTTTGAAAATGTCATTTTTTAGTAATGAACCTTTTACATAGACGCTATATACTTATAATAATAAATTAAAACTTATTACTTATAATAAAAGATTAAATAGAAAAAATGCTGCATATAGTTATTTTGGGCACAATGTCAATAGAAAAAAAAAAAGCTGAACAATAACACTAGGTGTCTGGGTCTAAACTGTCATTTAAACTGTCAAATCTAAATGCATATTATATTCACGTCTGCAAACAAACAAATTTGCCTTCGGACTCAAATAATAATTTTCAGTTCTAAGACATTTCTACAAATAGTTTGACTTCCTGCTGGAAAAAAAAAAAAAAAAAGTTTTATTTTATTTTCATTTGAGAGAGAAAGCAATATACCATCATCTACCCTAGTCACTCAACACCTGTATCAATATGTTTTCAGGGCAGTGATTAGCATAATTGTGGTGGATTTCTTGTATTCGGAACAGAATAGAAATAATTCGGTAATTTTTCACTATTAAAGAACTATGCTACATTGTTTCCTCAAGCAATACAATACTAGGCTTTTTAAAGGCACTTAATCAAATGAGGTATCCAGTCAGTTTGTCAGAAACAAAACGCAGACTATTTCCTCTCCTTCAGCCATCTCTGAAACAACAACATTCCCAAATTCACTCCTAGCAGTTCAGAACAGCTATGTGCAATCTTGTCAGTGCCTCTAAGACTAAAGACCGCTTCAATTCTCTGCTTCCTATAAGATGCACTTCCAGGGGGGTGAAGTTAAATAAAAACAAACAAACAACATCAACAAAAAATGGGTATCTACCACAAGATTTATATTCAGAAGAGGAGCCACATAGTCTTCATGTTACTTACTAATGAACCTCAGAAGCCCATAAACTCATGGAGCCCCTCTCTTTTACATTGTAAGGCTCTGTGAGGCCCAGAGCCACAAAATCCCAGGTAATATTCTAGGAACCTGAAAAGCTCACAGGAATCACAGTTTTCCCTAGACACACAAAGATAACTTTCTGTACATACCCAGATGTTCACCATCTTGTTTGGCTTGCTGCTTACCTCACACATATATCTCTTTTCAGATCAAAAACTAGGGACAAATTTAAGTTCTAGATAATGGATATTTTATTTATTATTTATTTTATTTTATTTTATTTTATTTTATTTTATTTTATTTTATTCTGTCTAAATGAAGTAGTCTACCTGTGAGCTAGGTGTCTAGTAACTCAATAATGATCTAGCTTATTTAGTTAATGTACCCTAGGGACTTATCCAGAACATGAACATGGTAATGTAGGTGCGTATGTTTGAGGATGCAACCCTTCTACATAGGGCTAGCTGATACAACATAATACTTGTGGGAGATCTGGTCCTTCTGGAGCGGTGCTGGCAGTCTAACAGACAAATACAGGATTCCTAAAATTGCACCAGAAGACAGATTTTAAGAAACCAAAACTGTCTCAAAGAACCAACAAGCTTAATTCTCCTGATATGCTGTTTGATAAACAGATGAGTCTTATTCAAACAGGTTTTATCTTTGTACAATTTCTTTAAAAAATCACCAAAACAAAACTTTGAAATTCTAACTTTATTGTTTTTCTACCTACTTTCTCCCCAAATTGCAGTACTGGTGCTGAGTTTTTTATAATGCTACATGTGCATTAAAAATAAATAAAATAATAATTAAAAAAAAAATCAGATATGTACATACAACACCATTTAATTTGAGACTTTTCCATGTTTTATAAATGTGTCTCTTGATTTCATAACCTACATTTTGGGTAGACCTGTGCGGAGCCAGGAGTTGGACTTGATGATCCTTGTGGGTCCCTTTCAACTCAGGATATTCTATGATTTTGTGATTTTAATCTGCATTAAAAGTCTCTATGTGATTTCATTGCCTCCTACTCTAGAAACTAGAGCTGATAATCCAAGACCTAAAGGGGTATTTAGCAAAGGATATTGGAGATGGTTTTCCTTCATCATACCACTGAGTTACCCAAACAAAATGAGCAAAACTTATCACAGTTGTGATATTGCTTAATCATATCACTTAGTAATGAAGATGGAGTGTGTTTTGAACCTTGATAGCATGAAGAACAATCTTGTGCATGTAATTTATTTGCCCTAGGACCTTATATTCAAAGGTCCTTTACTATTCTTCCTTATTAAAAATAATAATAATTTAAAAAGAGGTTTCTGTTGCTCAGTACAGTACATTTCCTATTTCAACTTTCCAAATAATAGTAAAATCTGCACTCCAGTTCTTTGAATTTAACATGAAAACATAAATAATAATAATAATCTAATCATTCATACGAGCTGCCTATGCAAAACACGGTGTAATTAATTTCTATTTCTCCTTCACTTGCTTGCTGATGATGTTATGATTCAGTGAACTCCAGTTAGCCGTCCAGTCTGCATAACATTGAAATTACATTATTTTGAGTTCTTCATTATCATCATTGTACACTGCTTTAAGTAATGTAATGTTCAAATTAATTGCCTAAAAAATCAATTGTATTTATGGAATTGTTACTTATATAAGAGCAGTTTATAGTTCTTAAAGATTTAAGGAAATCATGGAAATTTTATTTGTCATCAGAACTCACCACTGAAATTATACTTTTAACACCTTTAGGTAAAGGTGTTAAATATATCCAACTGCATTGCCACCTGAAAAAATAAATAAATAAAATAAAATAAAATAAAATATAATAACCCCCTGGAAAGTTTTGGTGATTGTTATTTCATATTTGCATAAATCTTGCTCACTTGGATTATTCAGAAATCCACATTTTGGTGGAGATCATTAGAGTGTGCATACATTTAAGTAATTTAGATCAGTCACACTGAAACACATAACTAAATGTTGCAATAATAATAATAATAAAAAGATATATCAGTTCTACTTCACACACCACAATATCAGTGATGTCATGAACCTATTGAGATTGCTACATAGAATTTGTAAGGTTAGATTTACTGATAATATTTCAGAGCAAACCATCTGATGAAAGTACTGTTTAACAAGAGTTTGGAGTACTCAGCTGAGCATGTTGATATTTGTGGTCATAAAACCTGACAACAGGAAGCAAAGCAAAGATTTTGATCAACAGCATTGAACCCTGAGAGCTGAAAAAGAGACTGAAGTAAGCTGACAGCTCTAAGGATGATAGTTCTATTGTGCCCTGGTTTTCCTCAGAGAATTAAAAACTGATCCATTTCCTAAAACTCCTAAGTCTAGAATTGGAGCAATTTATAGCTCCCTTCCAATGTGAAGGCTTTATTATTCCTTCACATTTGTTATCATAAATGATGCAAGGCAGAAGGCTTGACCAGAATCTGAGAACATGATCAAGAATCAGACAGTATGTGGCTACATTAAAGAAACTGCACAGCGTTCCATGGCCTACCATAGGGCTCCATCTGCACAGTCAGCTGTCAGGTCAGGATTTTAGAATGAAATCACACCATTTAAACAGACATCTACCTGTGAAGTAAGATCAAAATCTGAGGACTGTTTGCTTTCTTTCATGTTTATTTCCATATTATGTATGGCAAGTGCTTGCTGCATACTCTAAACATAAATTGCACTTTTCTTTCCATGAGAAATATCATTCTGATTGTTGGTTCATGATGAAGAATTTTATCTGGTTTATGATGAAGAAAAATGTAGAAATGATCAAATCATGGGGACTCCTTTCTGCATTGCTCTTAAATGCAAGTACAATATAGCAAAAGTCACTACCATTATTTTTGAAACAACATTGAAAATGATTCACATCACTCTCACAGTTCTTCTGTTCATCGAAATGGATCCCTATCATCTGCTGCAAATACTGATCTTCAGAGTTAGTTTGGGTCATCACTTTTCTGAAAGCCTTAAGATCCACTTCAGTTTGTCTCTTGACAAACTTCTCATAAGAATATAGCCTTCTTCTAGACAAAATAGAAAATTCTTTAACATATAGTAGCATATTTCGGTCATGTTTTTGGGGAGTAACTTAATGTTGTCAATTGAATATATGCTTGTGACAACATACACTTCAGGATATCAGCAAGCAGAGAAATTGAAATAAATTTGAAGCAGATTTACAGTTTTACGATTCTGGTTTCTTTTGTGTATAGTCCAATTATTGTTTCACAAACAAGGAAATTTTCAAAAGACACAATTGGCTTCTGATGTCCACAAACCTAAGTTGGAGTTAAAAAATAGACATCAGTAGGCTCTATCTCACTTTTCTGTTTTAATGTTGCTTGCTTCCCTTTCTTCTCATTCTCCATGAATCCTCTGCATTATTACAAAAACAAAAACAAACAAAAAAAAAATTCTGAGAAAACAGTGAAAACTACAATCACACTACCCCTCTGCTTCCCCTCCAGACCCTTCCCAGCTTCTGTGATTTATCTCAGTATATTCTGACAGATCTTGAAATGAGAGTTTCTCTCCCTTCTTGGAACTTGTCTGTGGCTAATTTTGTCCAAGAAAACATAAAAATGCTATAAACTTTTAGTTACAAAGAAACTAAGTCATTATTTTGACTTTTACTTCAGCTTTGCTTTCTTTATATCAGGTTTGTATTATTTATATCATTTGCTTTCCTTTTTCCTAAAAGTTATAAATATATATATGTATATACATATATATATATATATTATGAGTTCTCTGAGGAGTATAGGTAACTGAATCCTATGTTCCATACTCATGCATATGTACTGTTCATTATTGTAACAACTAAGAGTTCAGCTACAATCATGATCAGCATGGATGCTAAACTATTAAACAGGCTCCTGTTCAAAAAATGTTTTATTTTATTACATTTAAATTACAACAAATTGGAATAAACATGGCTCAGTGATGCAAAAATCACATGAGTTTTCAAAGCTGTTATATTATTCATCTGATTTTTACACTTCACATAATGGTACCCTCATATCTCATAACTACTCTGTCATACTTTGAATTATTGCTTATTCACAACTCTATTATCACATCAGACACCTTATTATTTCTTCTCCTTGAATGTAGGACTGAATGATAATCCTAAATTGAAGCTGCATCTTGTGCAATGATTACAGAAAAAAAAATCACATCTGCTTCAAAGTTCATAGAACATGTAATGGAAGTGCTATGTCATCAGAGAAACTTTTCTGGTCATTTGTTTATGTCCATCCTTCCTTATAAACCAATGCATCAGGCATGGTATGAAGGAAAGGCAATAGATTAATCTGATCTCTTTTACAACTAAGATATAGTCTATGCGTAGATTTATAATCTAAATCCGTGCCACATTTATCATATTGATATCATAGGAATGTTTAAATATGTGTGTATATATATAAATATGCATATATAGATATGTACATTTGTGTCTATGTGTACACTATATATTGAATTATGCTATGTCATATGTTGCTAATAAAGTGAGAGAAAATATCGATCCTTATGGTAACAATATAAAACAGAATATAAAATGAAACAGCAACCAAGGTCCTTTATTTAAATGTCCCCTTTTAAAGAACTCCAAGAACTCCAAGAGTTCCAAGAACTTTGGAACCCAAACATTTTTTGAAAACTGAACGTTATCAGCTCTATCTGGTATAGGATGGCCTGGAAAACCGAAGTCTTACTGGTTAACAGTGTCACAATATCCAGGTTTAATCCAACATCTTTTAACCACATAGAGGTACCATTCCATATTTCAAGAACTGAAAAATAATATAAAATTCATGCTTATCATGAATAAACACTAATATTTAGAATGGATTATATTCCAGGTCTTATTCCATGAACACATGGCAGTACATAAGCATTTTAGCTGGAAGTATACATCACAAGTATATATTTCAAACAAATTTAAGAACACTAGCAAAAGAGACTTGATGTTCATCTCTGTGATTTATTTTTCAGATAACTTAATTGTTTTGACTATATTTTTAGTACTTACCACTGTGCTGTGTTTTTGAGAAGCCTTCAGAATCCCCGCATAGGAAGCAGCATATTGTCATTTCAGTTATAGCACAAGTTTTTCCTGTGAGGAAGAAATATATAATGTTCTTCAGTAAAGGAAGAAAATAAAATATATGCTTATGAGTCATCGACAGTGAAACAATACACATATGAAATCACCCGTAATTCTGATTTTCAAGATTAAAAATAAAAACAAAAATAAAAAATATAATATTGATACCCAGAGGATAACTACATGGATAATAGTGCATTAACGTTTGTCCTAACAGTTATTAGTAACATTTTTTCTTTTCTGATCAATCTTTGCTAAGGAAGTAAATTGCCTTTAAACTTTTAAACCATAAAAATATTCATTTTAGGGAAAAAAAAAAAAAAAAAACAAAAACTAGAGAAAGTACTTTAAGATAAAAGAAGTGAAAAAAAAATGCATGATCCTTATAAAAATATTTCTTTAAATGTACGTTGTATACATTCAAATATAGAACGTGAAATCATTTGACTATTATTTATTATTTCTTGAAATTAGTTAGCATAGACTTTTACAGAAATTATCATGGCAAAGTGGCAATAGTGTACTTCCTCAGCTGACCCTCAGTCAAATTTAAATATTTTAGTCTCAGAGAAGCCTGGTTCACTTCAAGGACTTCAATTACTTTCCCTGGATTTAACTATCCTCTCACTAAATTTTTAGTGGGTTTGTTTTATTTTTATTTTCACAAAAGGAATTATGACCAGAATAAACAATATGAATGTCCCAGAAATTTCTTTGTGAACAGTGTGCAATTCAATACTCTAGCTTATACTCCAAATTACTTTTCAATGGATATCTTATTTACCAATATGCTATCCTTTTAGGTAGACTATTTCAAATGACTAAATACTAATACTTACCAATAGTCTCTTTTGTCAGGACTATGTTGAGACACTGCAATTTAAACCTCAAAAGGTAACGTGTCAAGAAAGTTATTTCAGGTAATTTGCCTCAGTTCCAAGACTGCATTAGATGAAATACTTTTCTTCCCACAAAAACCAGTACAGTTGAATTTATAACATAGATACATATTCTGCAGGGGAAATGCATGCACTGCTTGTATTTATTTATTTTTTTTTTCCATTTCTCTTAATGCACCAAGGAACTTCATATCTTCTATTCATATTTTAACTATGTTGATTAATACAGACAAGCACTTTATGTGAAAAGTACAATTTTAAAACAAATTGCACAAGAAAGGGTGAGGCCATCAAGTAGTCCTACTAACCTGTTAACAAAGCAGTAAGCTGACAAATGTGTTCCACAAATTTCCATAGCTTTCAGAGTCCAACCTGCCTGTCAGTAAGACATGCATGACTTGCAGATAACTGATAAAGTATAATCTATCTCAAAGTATGTATACCTATACACACACACATACAAACACAGACTTTCCAAGTATGCATATGTATAGTGACTAGAAGAAATTATCAGTTCTATCAATAAGATCCTAAGGATCACAGCACTGAGATTCCATCTAATATATCAGAATATTTTCTTATGTCATTTAAAGAAAAAAAAAAAAAAAAAAAAAGAAAAAAAAAAAGATTTTGGACTTAACTTTTGACCTATTTTGACCTTTTGACTACACTATTATTTTATAATGTAAACGAAATCAGGATTTAATACTTACTTTGTTAATAGTGGATTCTGCAATCTTAAGTCACAATGAATAACACAATTTTTTTGACTTACTAAAGCCAAATCAATCCTATAAATGCAATTCATTGTAAGAGTTGAAATACAGTCCTTAGTCCCATATAATGAAGGTGATTATCTCTAAAAACTGGAAATATATACCTGTGGATGGATATCTGAATATACATATCTCAGTCTGAAAGGGACAAATTTAGGAATAGGGAATCAAAGCACATTCCTTATGAATAAACAAAGCATGAAACATGCCAGCTAAACTGTGAAAGTGTCCATCTGGACACTTATCACACAGAAAACCTGGCAACAGTGTAAATTTTCACACACACAGCCATTGAGGAATCAGATGTTGAAGTTTAGGGCAATCTTTATTCCAAGCTACAGTAATGTCTTAAATATCTCCATATAACAATTTCAACTTTATTGAAGATTTCACTGCTCACATAGATTCTGACAGACATTCTAATTCTCCAAGAGTAGTAGTGAATAAACCCAGGACATAAGAAATAAGGAAGGATTTAAACGAATGGCTGGACAGTGAAAAATCCACGAAAGCTAACACAGTTTCCTTTCTCAGTTATTTTAAACTTGTATTTCTTTATTTTGTCAGTCTTTATAGTTTAATTTCTGCTACAGTTGAATGATACTCAACTCAGCTTTGCTGGTAAACACAGGGGGCTGCATTTACAGTCTCTCCATAGCATCAAATAGTCTTTAGCTTAGAAGAATAAAAACTAAGAAAGTGCTGTTTGTAAATTAGGTTTTCCAAATTTATCTCCTATACTGTTCTTATCCTTCTCACCTTCATTTATCTTACAGATCGTCTAATTCGCCTTGCCAGATTGATTTTAAGTGTAGATGACTAGATTATAGTTTAGACTTTATATATTCTACTAAACCACTCTGTTCTCACTGCTCTGTCTATTTACACCTCTTGTTAGACTCTATCTCTATATAAGCAATTGCTCTGTATAAAAAACAACTGCAAATACTGCACTTCCTTCTATCAATAGGCTCTTAGAGCAAGTATGGGCATGCAGGTAGAGGAATAATAGTCAAGTTCTAAGACAAAACATAGAAGTATTTAATATATATTTTCCTTTAGAAGTGACATTTTTCCTGTATGTTTGTGACAACTGTTTTCCTTGGAATACTAAAAGTCTAATATAAGTGTTAAGGGGAATTTGGCAGTCTTTCTAAGCTTATTTTTCTAAAGTCGAAAATTGTCTTCGTCAACAGTACAATGACTCATAGGTAACTTAAGTCCAATGGTACTATAGTCAGCCTTAATGTTACTACTCAGTTTAAGCTTACTTATTTGACTCATTTCCTAGAACTATCTGAAGAGTCTCTGATTTAAGAGTGATGGAGCAAACATACTCAAAAGCAACTAAGACTGGTGTTCTAACAGTATATTTATATAGTTATCTTAGTCAATACCTGAGATATTTGTCTTATATATATATTTTTTTCCCAAACATGATGACGCCACTCTCTCCAGCTATACTAAAAACCTCTGACTCTTCTTTGTAATATCCATTTACAAGATCAATTCTTTTTCTTTAATTCTCAGTTTATTCATCACAATGATTGGAGTATTGTAAGCAAATTCAGTTTGAGCAGTCAAGTTCATAAAGTGTGTGTGACAAAACGTAGCATTTTAAATGCAGTCAGCATCTTTAAACACATCTTTAAATGTGTCAGTTACAGTGTTTACACACTTTTGTCTATTTATTCAGCTTCATATCAAATTCATTCTATATGACAATTTTATTAATAAACTCTCCCCATGGTTCAAACATTGCATAAACAATTGTAACTATTTTTTTTTTTTGTGTATACTATAAATAGAAAGTTATAGAGGACACAATAGGAAAATGCATCTGGGCAGTTCTGTGATGCTCTTTCAACATCACTAGCCCAGAAGTCGGAATATCTGATAAACAGATGATGCTCTTTCAATGGTTTATTGTCTGGAAAGTTGAGGGCAGCCATGTTCAGAAGAGGAAAGATGCAAAAATGATCTAAGATGCTTAAAAGATGCTAAATGATGCTGCAACAGGAATTGGAAACAGAACAGGTTGGGAAGAGTATCGAAAGCATGGAAGTGAAATCTACTTTTTTCCCTAAGTTAGCTAGTGAATGCTAATAACTGCATCAGACCTCAGGCATCATTTGTAATTAGTGTGGAAAATAGGTATCCTGGATGGTAGTCAAAGAGTGTGGCTTTCATTAAGAAAACAAACGCACCCACTCTTCATGTATATCAACTGAGCTAATGTTGATTTACAGTTATCTAAGAAATGAGTGTTGGTACCTTACTTTTCTTTACTTAAAACAAATGCAAGTATCTAGTGCTGTATCTAAGTGTAAATGTAAGTGTAAAGGCTGTGAAACGTGACTTCTCTTTTGCTAAAGGTGGCTGATCTCTTTGGCCAGACAGCAGAATTCAGCAACAAGACAAACCTCCTGGGGGGACACATTTTTCAACTTGAATTAAAGTAGCACATCAGAAGAAGACAGGAAGCCTGTAATTTACACAGTTCCCCTAAATTATTATTCTCTCTGTTTATTCATTGTCTTCAAGCACATCAGAAAGATACAGTGGAAGTTCTTGTGTTGCTTTTTTCTCCCTCTAATATGGCAGGTTCCTCACGATCCTCTGCTTTATCTCTTTCTGCTTTAAATAGTTAATCCTACAAACATACGTGTGCCTCTGGTCTTGATTCCTGCCTGACACATTCAGATGTGGTACACACTCAGAAAAGCAGAAAAAAGAGACTGACACTCCTCTGAAGTCAGAGTGAAGGACGGCATCCTCAGCCACAAGCCACTAAATATCCCACAGAACAGGTGGGTGGCTTCAGAGATAAGCCACAAGAAAAAGAAAGAGTGGGAATATATGAATCTGTGCAAGGTCTGCAAGATCAGGAAAACCCTGACCAGAGATGAAAGAGAAAGTAGGCAGAACGAGTAACATAAATGACAGATTTCTCTTCAGAGAAAACAGGCTGCTACCAAACACATAACTGTAGTGGCAGAGGAACAATACTACAGCAAGTGGAAGGCTGAGGCTATCTCCACAAGAAGTAGTCCGTGAGAGGAATTAAATTCTTTGTAAGGCACAATGTCAGTTAGAAACAAGTAATGTGAATTTGCAGAGGTCTCAATTTTTATAAATAGAGCTAATATTTCTTGAAAATTCTTGCCTTCGGAAATGTTTAGATACTAATCTTTGCTAATAACAGACAAAATGCAGATTCATTTCTCATATGGGTTACATCTGAATTGCCATGAACTACTTGTATCAAAACAAAGCTATTATGTGTGATAAACAGATTAAAAACACCTGATCAGAAGAATGAATAACGTAATATTTGAATACATATAACTTCATTAGGAAAATTTGATATTTTTTGCAACATCAACAAATAGAAATCTCAAGGATCAAGGATGACAATGACACTGCAATATCGTGCAAACAAACCTTATCAGTTATACCACAGGTGAAATACTGAGAAGACGCAGATGAAAAGAAAAAAAAGAAAAAAGAAAAAGAAAAAAAAAGAGAAAGAAAGAGAAAGAAGAGAAGAGAAGAAGAAAGAAAGAGAGAAGAGAAGAGAAGAGAAAGAAGATAAGAGAAGAGAAGAGAAGAGAAGAGAAAGAAGAAGAGAAGAGAGAAAAGAAAAGAAAATAAAGAAAAGGAAGGAAAGGAAAGGAAAGGAAAGGAAAGGAAGGAAAGGAAAGAAGGAAAGGAAGAAAGGAAAGACAGGAAAGAAAGAAAAGCAAGAAAAGAAAAGAAAGAAAGAAAAAAAAGAAAAGAAAAAGAAAGAAAAGAAAAAGAAGGAAGGAAAGGAAAAGAAAGGAAAAGAAAGAGAAGAGAAAAGAAAAAAAGAAAAAAAAGAAAGAAAGAAAAGAAAGAAAAGAAAAGAAAGAAAGAAAAGAAAAGGAAAAAAAGAAAAGAAAAGAAAAGAAAAGAAAAGAAAGAAAAAGAAAGAAAAGAAAAAAAAGAAAAGAAAGAAAAGAAAAGAAAGAAGGGAAAGGAAGGAAGTAAGGGAAGGGAAGGGAAGGAAGAAGGAAGGAAGGGAAGGGAAGGGAAGAAGGACGGAAAAGAAAAGAAAAGAAGAAAGAAAAGAAAAGAAAAGAAAGAAAGAAAAGAAAAGAAAAGAAAAAAAGAAGAAAGAAAAGAAAAGAAAAGAAGAAAAGAAAAGAAAGAAAAAGGAAGGAAGGAAAGAAAGGAAAGGAAAGGAAAGGAAAGGAAGGAAAAAGGAAAGGAAAGGAAAGGAAGAAAGGAAAGAAAGAAAAAAAAAGAAAGAAAGAAAAGAAGAAAAGAAAGAAAAGAAAAGAAGAAAGAAAGGAAAAGAAAAGAAAGAAAAGAAAAAAAAGAAAAGAAAGAAAGAAAGGAAGGAAAGGAAAGAAAGGAAAGGAAAGGAAAGGAAAGGAAAGGAAGGAAAGAAAAGGAAAGGAAGGAAAGGAAAGGAAAGGAAAGGAAAGGAAAGGAAAGGAAAGAAAGAAAGAAAAGAAAAGAAAAGAAAGAAAAGAAAAGAAAAGAAGAAAAGAAACAAGAAAAGAAAAGAAAGAAAGAAAAGAAAAGAAAAAGAAGGAAAGGGAAGGAAAGGGAAGGAGCGGAAAGGGAAGGGAAGGAAGGGAAGGGAAGGGAAGGGAAGGGAAGGGAAGGGAAGGAAGGGAAGGGAGGGAAGGGAAGGGAAGGAAGGGAAGGGAGGGAAGGGAAGGGAAGGGACAGGGAAGGGAGGAAGGAAAGGAAAGTGTAGGAAAGGAAAGGAAAGTGTAGGAAAGGAAAGTGTAGGAAAGGAAAGGAAAGGAAAGGAAAGGAAAGTGTAGGAAAGGAAAGGAAAGGAAAGTGTAGGAAAGGAAAGTGTAGGAAAGGAAAGGAAAGGAAAGGAAAGGAAAGTGTAGGAAAGGAAAGGAAAGGAAAGAAACGAAAAGAAAAGAAAAAAAGAAAGAAAAGAAAAGAAAAGAAAAAGAAAAGAAAAGAAAAGGAAAAAGAAAGAAAAGAAAGAAAAGAAAGAAAAGAAAGAAAAGAAAAGAAAAAAAAAGAAAAAAGAAAAAGAAAAAAAAAAAAGAAAAGAAAAGGAAAAAAGAGAAAAAAGAAAAGAAAGAAATCTGAGAGAAACACAAACAAAGCAAAAAAATAAAAGCAAGCTGGAAACAATGATGGTAGATGCAGTTTGTATTACAGAAAAAAAAAAAAAAAAAGAAAAAAAAACTTCTGAAACATTTTTAGACTGCTACTACAAGTCAGGAAGAATTAAACTCATGAGGTCTGAGCCCAAAACAGCAACACACACAACAGAATTGCTGATGATGCAGAAGAGAGTGATTTGCCATGGCCATGTTAAGAAATTCTGAATAGTAAACGGAATGATCCCTTAGGGGAACTCCAGGCCAGAAAGCAGCAATGCCAGGAAAGAATGTAAAATAAAATCAGCAAAAACAAAGGGCATAAGAAAGGCTAAGTCTAAGGTCAAAGAAGGGGAGAGATTGCCAGGCTTGTGTCAAAGGAAAAGGTTGATCCTCAGGTCAGGGAGAAGAGAAAGGCCAAGCCTGAGATTAAGGAGGAGGAGGAAAAGGAGAACAAGATGCAGTTAAAGAAGAAAGTTTAAAGAAGAAAGACAGGAGAAAGGGGAGGGTAAAAGAGCAGTCCGAAGGGAAAAAATAAAAATAAAAAGATTAAGGACATGCCCAAAGTCAAAAGAACAGAGTCCAAAGAGAGCTTCAAGACCATGCTGAGACATACTGAAATTAAAGGTCAGTTGAAACAGCAAGAGCTCCACATAACAACCCTTAAGCTGTCAAGGTACAGTTTCCAGACATAGTAGATAGGGAATCAGATGAATAGAAGACAGAATAATCCACCCAGTGGCATGGAACTCAGATCATCTGAGTTCCTCACTTCAAGTATATAGTTAAGTCTCCTTGGGACCTTCAATATTTTCTGTGTTTCTAAAATAACAGCAAGAAATTTTCTGAAAGGCACTTAAACAACTATTACAGTAAGAATCTTGTGATGCTCAAGGTAATATTGACTATCTGTGTCCCTTCCAAGTTATTACTAGTAAAGCAATTACTCTTGATGAAATCGTGCATGCCTTTCTGTGCATAAGCAAGATCTGATAATATATCTACCCATATATCTTTTCTAAGAACGTGGGTAAATCAGGAGGAAATTCTCTTAAAATTTTCATAGCTATAAAGACTAAAATGAATGAAAATTCATACCATGAAAATGTATACATGAAAATTTTCTCATAAGTGAAAATATTTTTACACAGATTTTCTTAATGCACCAGATATTACGGTTGTTGCTTATTGGCCCCAGGGAGGTGCCTGATTTCTGAGACTGGGTCTGCTCCAGTGCCCCTGTCTGCCTCTGCTGGTGGGCCAGTGGGATGGGTTGCCAGGGCCCCTGTGCCCCCACAGGGAGTCCCGAATACTCCTGGCTTCAAGTCACTGTAGTGGGTTTACATGGCAAGGTTTTGGTAGCAGGGGGCCATAGCAGTGGCTTCTGTGAGAAGAATTTAGAAGCTGCTCCATATTAATTAAGGGCCCCACTGCTGACCAGAGCCGAGCCAATAAGCAATGTTGTTTGCCTCTTTGCGAGAGCATATTTAAGAAAGGGAAAAAATAAAAAATTAACTAAAAAACACGCACAAAACAAACCAACCAACCAACCAAAAAAACACTGCAACACAGCAGCTGGGAGAGTGAGAGAGTGAGAAGAGTCAGAAATAGCCTTGCAGGCACCAAGGTCAGTGAAGAAGGAGGGGGAGAGGTGCTCCAGGCACGGAGCAGAAGTCCCCTGCGGCCTGTGGTGAAGACCATGGCGAAGCAGGCTGTCCCCCTGCAGCCCATGGAGTACCACAAAGGAGCAGGGTTCCACACTGCAGCCCATAAAGGAGACCACGGTGGAGCAGGTGGACCTGCACTGAAGGAGGTTGCGGCCTGTGGAGGACCCCTGCTGGAGCAGATTCCGGGCCAGAGCTGCAGCCCGTGAAGAGGAGCCCACGCAGGAGCAGGTGACCTGGCAGGAGCTGCTGCCCATGGGGGACCCAGATTGGAGCAGTTTGCTCCTGAGGGATGGACCCTGTGGTACGGACCCATATGTGGAGCAGTTCTTGAAGAGCTGCTGCCTGTGGGAAGCCCCTGCAGGATCAGTAGGAAGGTTGGCATCCCGTGGGAGGGACCCCACGGCACAGGGGCAAGAGTGACTGAGAAGGAGCGGTGGAGACAAAGTGTTATAGACTGACCGCAGCCCCCATTCCCCTGCGCCACTCGGGGGAAGGAGGTGGAAGAGGGTGGATGGGGGGAAAGCATTTTTGGTTTCTTTCCTTTGTTTCTCACTTCTCTAACTTGTGCCTAGTAATAGGCAATAAATCTTACTATCTTCATACTCTGAGTCTGTTTTGCCCATCACGATAATTTTTGAGCTATCTCCCCATCGTTATCCCAAGCCTTGAGCCCTTTTCATCGTATTTTCTCCCCCTTTCCCTTTGAGGAGAGGGAGTGAGAGAGTGGCTGAGGTGGAGCTCGGCCACCCCCCTGAGTAAACCCAGCACAGTCACCAGCCAGGATGAGCCTCAGGGAGCCACCAGTCCCTGTGATGTTGTGACACAACCATATCATTCTCAGTAAATGGCTCATGTACTAAAAACCTTCCAAATCTAAACAGACCCATGAGAAAAATTCAGAGCACATCCCTCTTACAACAGCCATCACTTCCCATAACAGAATCATCAAAATCCACATATCCTAAGCCTGTGATACATTTTTCCCCAGACAACTCCATTGGAACTACATGGTTAAAAAATAAACAAACAAACCCCCAAACAACAACAACAAAAATACATGCTGCAACAGAATAAACTTAGATAATCTGTCAAGAATGGAAATAACTACTAGATGAGCAGACAATGAGGTGGATAGAAATCTCTCTGAATGTCTGAACCAATAAGGTTAGCACTGGCACAAAGTCTACCAGGAAGACAGTAAATAGCATTGTATCCCAGGGATCAATACTGGGTCCAATCTTGTTCAACATCTATCTACATTAATGATCTGGATGATGGGGAAGAGAGTACCCTCAACAAGTTTGATGATGACAAAAATCTGGGATGAGTGGCTGATATACCAGAGGGTCATGCTGCTATCCAGAAGGATCGCAGCAAGCTGGAGAAATGGGACAGCAGGAACCTCATCAAGTTCAACAAGGGCAAGTGCAAAGTCCTGCACCTAGTGGGGGAACAACCCTGGGCATCAGTACATGCTACATTGGCTGAAAAGAAGTTTTACAGAAAAGGACCTGGGGATCCTGGTGGACACCAAGTAGGACTTGAGGCAGCAGTGTGCCCTTGACACAAAGGCAGCTAATGGTATTCTGAGCTGCATAAGGCAAACTATTGCTATTGGACTGAGGGAGGTGATTCTTTTCCTTTATTCAGAGCTGATGAGGACACATCTGGAGTATTGTCTCTAGTTCAGGGCTCCAAAAAACGAAAGAGATATGGATTAACTGGAAGGAGTTTAGTGAAAGGCCACTAAAATTATTAAGAGATTGAAACACCACTTATACAAGGAAAGTCTGAAAGAGTTGAAACTCTTCAGTCTAGAGAAGAGAAGAGAAGGTTCAGGGGTGATCTCATCAATATATATAAATACTTGAAGGGAGGATGCAAAGAACATGGAACCAGGCTCTTCTCAGAGATGCTCAGGACAAGGGGCAATGGGCACAGACTGGAACACAGGAGATTCTGTCTGAACATCAGGAAACACTTCTTTCTTATGAGGGTGACTGAGCACTGGCACAGGTCACCCAGAGAGGTTTTGAAGTCTCCATCCTTAAACATATTTGAAAGCCATCTGGACATGAGCCGGGGCAACCAGCTGTAGGTAAGCCCCCTTGAACAGTGAGGCTGGACCAGATGAGCTCCTGAGGTCCCTTCCCACCTTAGCTATTCTGTGATTCTGTGATCTGTAAAGATATGCCTCTTTTCTGAGTAAGACAGAATCTGTCATCAAAATAAGAGTCTTTCCTGCCTTAAAGAAAGCCAAAGTTATGTTGCAAGGGATTTAGCAGATGTTCAGTTTTTGGTTATGCTAGTCACTCGCATCACTAATACTCAGATCATTGTTTCTGTTTCTGGAACAACGTCATTTATCTTAGCAATTGAAGAAGAGCTTGAACCATAATGTCCCACATCTCAATTGAATATCTTTGTGCAAAATTGAGCAAAAGCCTGGTTTAAGTCAAGTAGATCAGGAACTGATACATTCCCAAAACTCCAGGGGTTGTTCTGTCCTTAAAAAAATTAAAAAAAAAAAAAAAAAAAAAAAAAAAGAGAGAGAGAGAGAGAGAGAGAGAGAGAGAGAAAGAAACTTTTATTTTATTTATTTTATTTTTTATTTATTTTTTCTTGATTTAAATTATGGTACAGAATTACCTGTCTAGCAATGGAAAGGCATATGTTCAAAACAAGTGTAAAGAAACAGCTCCATCTTCTTCAGCACTACAAGAATTTAATGACATGAAACTTGATGTAGGAACCCTTCCACCTCTCTTACCCTTCCTGTCAAGAAGAGAAAGGCACTTAAGTCTTCATCTGGCAACTATAGCCTTGCAAGCAAAAACAACACAGTTTGAAGCCTGCAAGATCTTGTTTTTCATGACTGTTATGAGAGTCCCTCTAAGTTTGCAGTTTAATAATGGTTTGTGTCTACTGCCTTCATCATTTGTACAGTCATCAATGTTACCCTCTTGGTAAAATCAGAGTTCCTTTCCTCTTTGCATACGTGGATTTTTGTTTCTTCTATTCTTTCCTTGATTCCAATTACAACAAGTAGGAGTAAACAGGAACAGAGAAGTGAAAGGGAATACAGTGCAGTTCTATATCATGGCTTAACCAGCCCATAGCTTAATCTGCCCAAACTGTTCCAAATCCCACCTCAGCATGCAGTCTGAACATAGCCAGAGTTTACTTTGAGAACAAAGAACAACAGAAAATTACTCCGAATTTTTATCTAATGGTTCTAATTTTTGTTATCTCAAGCCCAATGAGGAGAGAAGTCTGGCTAGAAACCTTTCTTCTAATTAAATTCCATTCTGGTTTATCTGGGACTTACTTGAAACTACCAGTTTTTCCTTTCTCACTATCTGACATCAGAAAAGTCTTGGCAGCTTTCCAAAATCATAGCGTGTAAAAAAAAAGCAAGTATATATATATATATATTATTTATTTATTTAGCCAAAATATGTAGCAAAGATGGCAGCTGCTACCTTCATTACAACTGTGTTGGGAGTGCATGAGGAGACTAAGAGAGAAGGGATCCTGTATTAATAGGAACTTGACCAACCCCATTCTTTGATCTCTAGGAGCAAACAAAGCAGGGACAGGGGATGAGATGGAATTTTGGGGACAAAAACTACAATAGGTTCCCCCTATGACTGGGAGTTTACCTGCAGCCCAGCCTCGCTCTTTACTAACAGATTGCTCTATTGTCACCTGAAATGTGAAGTCTTGTTGCTAAAGTGGCAACAGGACATGCTGAGTCTTGAAAGTTTGACTTCAGGGTGTAATACAGAAGGTGTTGCAAATGTTTTACTTAATGCTATGGATTTATATATATATGTGTGTGTGTGTGTGTGTGTATGTGTGTATGTATTTATTTTTATTATTTGTTCCTTATAATCCCAGACATGAGTACAGACTCATTGAAGAACTCATAGAGAGTAGCTCTGCAGGGAAGGACTTGGGGGTTCTGGTGGATGAAAAGCTCAACAGGAGCCAGCATGTGGAATTGCAGCTCAGAAGGCCAACTGCATCCTGGGCTGCATCAAGAGAGGTGTTACCAGCAGGGGAGGGAGGTGATTGTCTCCCTCTGCTCTGCCCTTGTGAGGCCCCACTTGCAGTACTGCATCCAGGTCTGGGGCCCCCAGCACAAGGATGTATACCTGTTAGAGCAGGTCCAGAGGAGGGCCCCAGAGATGATCAGAGGGCTGGAGCACCTCTCCTATGAAGAAAGGCTGAGAGAGCTGGGGATGTTCAGCCTGGAAGAGAAGGCTCTGGGGAGATCTCATTGCAGCTTTCCAATATTTAAAGGGGGCTTATAGAAAAGGCAGAGAGTAACTTCTTGCTCAGGCAGATAGGACAGGGTGGAGTGGTTTTAGACTAAAAGAGGGGAGATTTAGATTAGAGGTTAGGAGGATATTCTTCACTCAGAGGGTGGTGAGGAACAGGAACAGGTTGATCAGAGAAGTTGTGGATGCCCCATCTCTGGAGGTGTTCAAGACCAGTCCGGATGTGTCCCTGGACAACCTGATGTAGTGAGTAGTATCCCTGACCATGGCATGATCTTTAAGTTCCCTTCCAACCTAAGCCATTCTATGATAATATGACCTTACAAATTTCTGTGAAGACCATACAAAAAATCAACAGAAAATCAAAGGTGCAAAGTTAAAAAAAGCATTGTTCATTTTTCACTAAATTCTGATTTCAAAAGTGGAATTGAGTTTACCCAAGCAATCTTAATTTTATCACTTTATTATTTGATGATACTAAAGGATATAATTTTTAATTAAATTACCTATTATGTTTTTCACAACATTCCGGATGCACAAGCTGGAAGAATTTGCTTTTCCTAAGCAACCTTAAGTATGAAACTTTCTGAGTATTTTGTCTTTTTCATCTGAATTATATCTGTAGACTAAGATAAAAGAAACAAACAAACAAAAGAGCATATCATCATTCAATTTGTTATTGTCATTGACAATACATCTCAAAATGCAAATTATTTAGACTTTCTTTCTCACCTCATATATTTTGGATGTGCTGGAGGGAAAAAAAAAATATATATATATATATGCCTATCAACCTTCTGACCATATGCTACAGTGCAATAACTTTCCTTTGTCCCTGTCCTGTTTTTTAAGATTAAAGAATCATAGAATAGAATCATAGAATCATTTACTTTGGAAAAGACCTCTAAGATCACCTAGTCCAACCTTTAACCTAGCTCTGCCAAGTCCACCATTAAACCATATCACAAACCACTACATCTATGTTTTTTGAAGACCTCCAGGGATGGTGACTCAACTACTTCCTCAAGCAGCCTGTTCCAATACTTCACAACCATTTCAATGAATAATTTTTTCCTAATATTCAACCTAAACCTCCCCTGATGCAACTTAAGGCCATTTCCTCTTGTCTTGTCACTTGGTGCTTCAAATCTCTCTACCTTTCTATAGCCTCCTTTCAGGTAATTGTAAGAGCATGATAAGGTCTCCCCAGAGCCTCCTTTTCTCCAGAATAAACATCCCCATCTGTCTCAGCCACTCCTCATAAGACTTGTTCTCTAGACACTTCACCAGCTTCGTTGTCCTTCTTTGGACACTTTCCAATGTCTCTTTCGTAATGAGGGACCAAAACTAAACACAGTATTCACGGTATGGCCTCACCAGAGCCAAGACCAGAGGGGCAATCACTGCCCTAGTCCTGCTGGCCACACTATTTCTGATACAAGCCAGGATGCTGTTAGTCTTCTTGGCCACCTGAGCACGTTGAAGTCTCCTATTCAGGTGGCTATTGACCAATACCCACAGGTCCTTTTCTGCTGTGCAGCTTTCCAGCCACTCTTCCCCCAGCCTGTGGCACTGCATGGGCTTGTTGTGCCCCAAGTACAGGACCTAGCACTTAGACTTATTGAACCTCATACAGTTGGCCTCAGCCCATTGATCCAGCCTATCCAGATCCCTTTGTAGATCCTTCCCATCCTTGAGTAGATCAACATTTGTGTCTAACTTGGTGTTGTCTGCAAACTTACTAAGGGCACACTCAATCCCCTCATCCAGATCATTAATAAAGATATTGAAGAGAACTGGCCCTGGTACTGAGCCCTGGTACTGAGTACCAGTACTGAGCTTGTGACTGACCTCCAAGTGGATTTATCTCCATTAACCAGGACAAACCAATGAACCCATCCAAGCCGTGAGCAGCCAGTTTCTCAGGAGAAGGCTATGGGAAACAGTGTCAAAAGCCTTACTGAAGTTTAGGTAGACCACATCCACACCTTTCCCTCATCCACTGAGTATGTCACCTTGTCTTAGAAGGAGATCAAGTTTGCCAAGCAGGACGTGCCTTTCATAAACCCATAATGACCAAGCCTGATCACCTGGTTGCCCTGTAAGTGCCACATGATGGCACTATGAGATAATACGCTCCATGAGCTTCCCTGGCATAGAAGTCAGACAGACCTACAGGCCTGTAGTTTCTTGGATCCCCTTCCAGCCCTTGTGGTAATTTTACTCAGCTGGGCAGCTGAACTCCACCACAACCACTCTCTCACTCCCCCTTCTCAAAGAGAAAGGGGGAGAAAATATGATGAAAATACGGCTCAAGGGCTGAGTTAAGGACAGGGAGATCACTCAACAATTATTGTCATGGGCAAAACAGAGTAGGGAGATTAAAATAATTTATTACCTATTAATCACGAGGTATAACAGTGAGAAACTCAAAACAAACTAAAAACACCTTCCCCTCATCCACCCTCTTCTACGTCCACCCCTGAGCAGTGCAGGGGAATGGGGAATGGGGGTTGCATTCAGTCTGTGACACTTTGTCTCTGCTGCTCCTTCACTGTCACCCTCTTCCCCTGCTCTAAAGTGGGGTCCCTCCCAAGAGATACAGTCCTTCCTGAACTTATCCTGCGTGGACTTCCCATAGGCAGCAGATCTTCCAGAACTGCTCCAAATAGGGGTCCATAACACATGGTCCATCTGCTGGGAGCAAACTGGTCTAACACAGGTCCCCCACAGGAGGCAGCTCTCATCAGATCACCTGCTCCTGCATGGGCTCCTCTTCACAGGCTACAGGTCTAGCCCAGAATCTGCTACAGAGGGGCATCTCCATAGGCCACAGCCTCCTTCAGGATACATCCACCTGGCCCACCTCTTTTTCCAAAGGTCATAAACCCTCTTTTACTTCCTGAGCTCTAGCCACAGCTCTCTATTCAGACGGGCCAGTCTTCTTCCATGTCAGTTCATCTTTCAGCACATGGAGATGGCTTGCTCCTGCACCTTTAAGATTTACTTCTTGAAGAATGTCCATCCTTCCTGGACTCCTTTGCCCTTTGGGACTGCCTCTCAAGGGATTCCACCAACCAGTTTCCTAAAGAGGCCAAAGTCTGCCCTCGAGAAGTCCAGGCTGGCAGATCTGCTAACCTCACTCCTTACTTTTCCAATAATCAAAATCTCTATTAATTTATGATCACTATGCCCAAGACAGTGTCCAACCTTCACATCACCCACAAGTCCTTCTCTGTATCTTCTCTTTTAAAACTAATGTCTCTCTATATATACTTATTTATGCCCACATATATATTCTTTTTGTCATAAACCAATTCTCAGGTTCCTTAGGCAAATCTTAGACCCGTGAGAGTTAAAATGTAGACAGGTATCCCAGTAAATAAATTGAAATCGTTATTTAATATCCCTTGAATTTGTACCATTCACATTAAGCTATACACTCAACTAATTGAAATATCTAAGGAAATAATTTAGTGGATAATTCTACATGCCTTCATTGCACTTGATGACTTGAGTCTTCAAACCATATATAACAGGTAAGAATGTGGCCCTAAATACTGCTGATATGTTTAATATATTCAAAAGATACTTCTGAAAAAAAAATGTTTAATGTTTCTAATAAGAATTAAGTGAAATGCAGAAAGTAAAATTAATTATAAATTAATCATTTGTTATACTTTTACTGGGTTGCATGAATAGTGTAGAAAACGATACATAAAGGTTAAGAGAGATGATAGATTCCTAGAATATCAGAAAGAGAAGCATTAGTCCATGCTATAAGATTATCTCAGACCTTTGTTAATCAGTCATTCCAAGTAATAAATGAATTTATTAGATTTAGAATTCTCCAAAATTAGCACCAGTGCAGAAAAAATAATTGAACAAGCTAATAACAAACACAATAATAATAAAAGCCCTTACATTTCCCCAGAGCAGGAAATCAATATATTGATAATTTTTTTAAACTCCATTACATGAACTTAGTAAGTTGACTAAAATGTTATCAGTGGCTTGGAATATTTGCTGAAGATTCTAAAGGTTCCCAAAAGTCTAATAAGTCCTCTCTTGTCTCCTATTAGAGCAAAATATGAAAAGATTTCTCTCACTGTAGGGCTATATGTAGTCACTGTTCTGTATTTAGAACATACTGTTTTCAACTAAACCTTGCTTGCTCAGTACTGTCAGTCATCTTTAGATCTCCTGCCTGCAACAGTAATAGGTTATATAATATTCTGTTGATTGCAGGTCATAACCAAAACAAAATTATGATTGTCATGAATCCTATATCTCCACTCTCTTTCCACTTATCTGGTTGAGAAGCCAATTGTTTTTCCCTGCCCTGCTGTTACTTGGAAGAATAGAGTTATTCAGAAGTGACTGAGTTATAAATATGTTGACCTTTTTGTTATTTTAGTTTCTAAAAGCCAAAGAAAGGCTAGAGTTTCTTTGAACAAGAGACTGATCCAAAGCCCTATGAAGTCAATAAAAGTTCTTATGAGATTAGCAGACTGCTGAAATCAGACTAAGTATCCATGTTTCATACCTGTCCTGTCACAATTTCAGGAGGAAATTCTGACGGGGCATAGGAAATTGTATGCAGTGGTAGGTGCTACTGGAAAATTATAAGTCATACCTAAAAACATGGTTGTGACAGTAAAAACTATCTCCAGCTCTGAGGTATAGTATTAAAGAGAAATATTCTTTTTAGAATTCTCTTATAGAAAAGCAAAACTGCTTCCATTTTGCAGACCACAAGACAAATTTTACCTCGAGAAGCTTTAAGAATTGATTATATATCCTAACAGTTATATAGAGAAACAAAGAGAACTCTGATCAGTCTGGTATATCACATAGTAAATTGTGGTGCTTTGCAAAGACACACTTTTCAGTGTGACACAACATCAGGTCACAGAAGCTGAATGTCGGAGGACTTTCTGACAGAGCAAAGCACCCAACATCTGGAAGTCTGAACACCGATACTTCTATAGTGCTGGTATGTGTACTGAATTTAACTATGTGTGTATCTTGGAGTTACACGTAGCACAGTCCTGCAAAATGTTTGTAGATGTGTTACTCTGAGTACACAAAGACTCCAGAAACATACATGTGCAGTCAATATTAATATAGAGGATAAAGTGTGAGTCCACATCAGGCAGCTAAATGGCTGGACTTTCAAAATTTTGGAAAATCAAAATTTTCAAAATATTCTTCAAAGATACTTCAAAAGATGCTACTGATGTCAAACCACAGCAGCAATAAAACCCTTGTCTTTTTCAAGCACTGCAAACTATGAATGGTATATATGTTACGTTTCAAAATTAATTGCCTATTTGTAGAAAACTTCCTCACCTTAGGTAACTACGTTAACAAAGATATTCTGCATGCAGTTAACCATTTGAAGTTTCTGTAAATACTCTGGATCTTCCATTAATACATAGCCTATATTACAGACAAATAAAAGTATTTCAGTTTGCAGTTCCTTTTTATTCTATCAGTCTGTTTAAGGTACAATTGAGACTCACAGATGGAAAAATAATAAATGCCTTTGTTGTAGTTATCAGATAGTTTTACTTAATAATTCAAGAACTAAATCAGATCAGTATAGCATAGGTTATCATGGCAAAAGCTTCAGTGGTGGTGGTGGTGGTAGTGTTTTTGCTAATAAAGCTCTTAACTTTGCATTATTTTAGGGAAAGCCTAAAATTGTTCAGATAATGTTCTCAGAAGTGGCAACAGAAATTGAGATATTGGGAAAGAACCCTATATAGAGAACACAGATAATCTTCCTTTGAAATGAGATTCTTGCTATGTAACCACTTCCAAACATGTGAACAGAAATAATCACTGATTATCTACGCCCAAAGAAATTCTTTGTTTTACAAAAAAATCTAACTGAAATGTTTGCCTTCACAAAAACACGCCCCTCCAGCTGATGTTCAAGAGAAAGATATTCACAGTAAATGAACCACTACAGATGGTTATGTTTTTCAGAATTTGAGTTTTCATTTTTTTCTAATTTATTTTTATCACTTATGTAATAATAATAATAATAATAATAATAATAATAACAATAACAATAATAATAATAATAATAATAATAATAAAGTATTCATGAAAACATTTCAAGGTTATCAAGTGGATACAAGTAAACTTGTTTGGCAATAAAAGACACCAAACATTTAAAAGAGATGAAGTATATATCCAATATCTAAAGGGGGCCTACAAGAAAGTTAGAGAGGGACTCTTTGTCAGGGATTGTAGTGACAGGACGAGGAGTAATGGCTTTAAACTAAGAGAGGGTAGATTTGGACTAGATATAAGGAAGAAATTCTTTACGCTGAGGGTGGTAAGGAACTGGAACAGGTTTACCAGAGAAGTTGTGGATACCCAATTTCGTGAAGTATTCAAGGCCAGATTTGATGGGGCTTTGAGCAACCTGGTCTAGTGGAAAGTGTTCCTGCCCCATGGCAGGGGGGTTAGGGGTTGGAACTAAGTGATTTTTAAAGTCCCTTCAAACCCAAACTATTCGATGATTCAGTGATTCTATGATATATATATATATATATATGCTCTTGCATAGAACTTTGAAAAGTTTTTATTAAAAAAAAAATAATCTAATGTATTAAATCCAAACATCTAAATCCATTAGTCTTTTCTATTTGAGAAGTATTAACTGTTTCTACCAAACTGAGAGACTCTGTGATGAAAAAAAATAAAAAAATAAAAAAATAAAAAAAATTATCTATTCCCTTGGTTGGTATAATTTGTAAAAAATAGAGTTGAAATATTTGTCATTAATTAAAGTTATGTAATGTTAATATTTGTGTTCAACCATGATTAGAAGTAGTGAAGCTTGTCTTCTTCTAAAAGTTTGAGGTTTAAAACAGTCAGGACTGGCTAGAAGTGGAAACTATTTGCTTTGTTGCTGATTTTGAAAGTTTAAATTTTATGTCTGGAATGAAATGTATTTAGGCAGACAATTCATATGAGGATTTTCCCTCTGAAATATCTATGAAATTTCCAGTGACTGTAATTTAAACTTCATTCTCTAAAAGTGTTCTACATTGCACTTAACCACTCCCCTCCACCCCACCCCACCCAGAAAAAAATCAGTCTTCCCTGCTATTTTCTGCTTAGCAAAACTTGCAAGTGACATAGAGATAGTAGTCTGAGTCCTTAAGCCTCAACCACAGTAAAAGATAAACATCATAATTATTTCCAATAGATGTTATGCCTACCATAAATAAATAAACAAACAAGCAAAACAAACAAATAAATCACACCTTTACAAATCAGAATAATAGAAAACCTTATGAAACACTGATACATATTTTTGCAATAGTATGTCACACACAGAATGCACTGATAGATGACCATCACATCAAATGCTCTCTGTATCCATCATAACTGAGTAGCTTCTATTTTTCACGTGGCTAAAACCACGGAATGAAAATTTTGCATGGAAAAAGGAGGTTTCTTTACACCAATAACAACTCCCAACAAACTTGTGAAAAAAACTGCTAACCATCAAAAGTTCAAAAAGGGCAATATTCTGATCATTCAGGCCTCTAATATGTGCAGTAACAACTTCAAATTAAGGCTAGAGCCCAGACAATCGATGGCATTCAAGCATATCAGACATCCAACAATACCACACCTTCATAAGAAAAATGTCTGAAAATGTCACAAATATCAAGAACTCTATTGCCATGAAAAGAGCTGTCTGTTACGTTAAAAGGAGACCCGTAACAGAATATATAACTGAAATAATGATAAAGAGCAATTGTAAGGGACCTCTGCCTATTGCTCCAGAAATAATATGGGTGTTTCAGACAAGGCCTTAAAACAGCAAAACAGCAGCATATAGTCTGTGGAAGAAGGTCAAATTTATATTCACTGACTAGGATTCATCTGGTCAAATTAATTTATGACCTATACACATTAATAATAAATGCTTAATCTTATTCTAAAGAAGGCCTTAAAACAGGAAAAATGCATCCCAAAGTTCTTATTTCTTCAAAAACAAAAACAAACAAAAATCTGTAAGGACAGCCTAGAATAGCTAGTTTGCACACAGCTGTCTAAAGCTTTGAAAGGAGGCCTCTGTGTTATGCAAGATGAACTGCTCCACATGGGGACTCAAGCAAGGTCTTTCTGTAAAAATCTTAGAAAAATCTTGCCAAGCATCTGCACATACTTTTAATGATCCTGCTAGAGGGTCAATCTGGTCAGTGTCTCATAGTATCTACACTGGAGGAAAGTTAACAGCTGTTAGACTTAGCTACCGATTTTCTTAACAACAATAACAAAAACACTGCTTTTCCAGGAGTTTCAGAACTATTGTACTAGTTTTCAGTGATCTGGTCTGAGCCAAACTAGTGGGATAAAAATCTGATTTAAGAAACCAAGGGCACTGACTGATGAGTAGAGCTCTCACTGACCCACTGAACGTGTCTCTGGGAGAAAGTTGCTCATTTCTGAGAAGCAAAGTCACAAATACCCAAGGTCTGTTTGTATCTCACACCAACAAGCTTCAGTGATACAGGTACAGGAAAAAGTCAGTGTGAAACTTTTGATATAGAGGTTGTATATGCATGTGTGAACAAACAATTATCTAAGATATGTAGACCTAAAAATATAATACCTTCCTTACTAGCTCTCCTAGTTTGTGCAATATATTCAATATGTATTTGATAAAAGTTATTTAACACAGTCTTGATATTATGGAGGTACTGAGCATGTGTATTGTTCACAGTGGAAAATGGTATAGGAGCCCTTCAAAGATCTTTTGTCAAGTACTAATCAATAAGTGAGGCATATAGTAATATAAAGGGGGTGGGGGGTGGGGGGGGTGTTTGGTGCTGTTGGTTGGTTGGTTTTTGTTGTTGTTTCTGTTGTTTGTTTGTTTTCCATTCTCATGAGAGAAGAGTCCACAACCTGTGGACTCATTATTTCTCAGCTTCCTCAGTTCACAACAGCTAACTTCTAAGAATAAGTAGTTTCATAAGCAGTTTGAATAAATAGTAGGCCTACTGTGCTCATGATCTGAAGTAGTTACTTGGACTATTAAGAAACATTTGCATTCCTTCAATGCCTAATTTTTTTCTGGAAAGGAAACAGGAACTAAGCTTAAAGATATGATGGAAAAAAATCATCATTAACAACAACAAAGTAAACCATTGGGATTAGTTTGGAAGACTGAATTGGTTGGTATCCGGCTCCAGAAATTCTGTGGGCAATTGTTCTTTTTTCGCCATTATAAAATCCAAGAGCATCAAGGATAAATCTGTAGTCCCTGTTGTGCCACCTCAGCCTCTAATGAATTTAGCCATCTGAACCTGCAACAACATTCCTCAAAGTACAGTGTTCTGAATGTAGCATTTCTGGGAATAGCACCAAGATCTGACAGCAATCTCTGTATGTGTTGTTAATGCCTGTGGCTAAATTTTGTATTTCAGAATACCTTAAGGCATTGGGTACTGTGGTGATTCAAAGTCAACTACATTGAAAGGTACTGTGGCAATTACTGTTTGATAACATTGTCTTAGGAAGAGAGAAGCCCCTTTCTTCCAAAGGATACGTTATGAAATACTAGAAGTTATAAGAGTACACAAAGTCACCACGCATTTTGAAAAAAATGTTATATTTTGTTGTATATTGTACTGTTATGCTGTGCCATTGTCTGGAGCAAACTAAATGAATTCTTTTTGCTTTCTTTTTGCCTTTTTTTTTTTTTTTTGGGGGGGTGGGGGAAGGGAAGGCAGGGGGGTGTTGTGGAAGTGGAAGGCAATATTCAGGAGAAAGTCCTAAGCTATGTCTATACTATCCTAATTTTCATATCTCCGATTTTAGGCTTATGTGGTCTAATAGAAATTTTTGATTCTTGAATGCTGTTAAGACATATTTTGCCTTACATACACTAGCACTTAGCATTATTAGTGCTACGGGCCTGCAGTTTGCAGCTCTGTAAGCTTCTCCCTAAGCCATTGAGGCAGTTTTCCAGAGCCTGCAAAGCAGTATTTTGCCCTTCCTGTTCTCATACTCTTCTCTCCTCTCCTCTCCTTTCCTCTCCTCTCCTCTCTTTTCCTCTCCTCTCCTCTCCTTTCTTTTTTCTTATCTTTTCTTTTCTTTTCTTTTCTTTTCTTTACGTATCTTTTGTTTTCTTTTATTTTCTTTTATTATTTTCTTTTATTTTATATTTTATTTTATTTTCTTTTCTTTTCTTTTCTTTTCTTTTGTTTTCTTTTGTTTTCTTTTCTTTTCTTTTCTTTTCTTTTCTTTTCTTTTCTTTTCTTTTCTTTCTTTTTTTTCCTTTTTTTTCCTTTCCTTTCTTTTCCTTTTTCTTTTCCTTTCCTTTCTTTTCCTTTCCTTTCTTTTCTTTTCTTCTCCTTTCCTTTTTCTTCTCTTCTTCTCTTCTCTTCTCCTTTCTTCTCTTCTCCTTTCTTCTCTTCTCTTCTCTTCTCTTCTCTTCTCTTCTCTTCTCTTCTCTTCTCTCTTTTCTTTTCTTTTCTTTTCTTTTCTTTTCTTTTCTTTTCTTTTCTTTTCTTTTCTTTTCTTTTCTTTTCTTTTCTTTTCTTTTCTTTTCTTTTCTTTTCTTTTCTCTTTTCCTCTTCCCTTCCCTTCCCTTCCCTTCCCTTCCCTTCCCTTCCCTTCCCTTCCCTTCCCTTCCCTCCTCTCCCCTCCTGTCCTCTCCCCCCCCCCTCCACTCCCCCCCCCTCCCCTCCCCTCCCTTGCCCTTTCTCCCCTTGTGCATTTCTGAGGCAGGAATGAGTGCTGTTGTTATTTTAATTATTGGTTGTCGTTGGCAGTGGTGGTGTGGGTTTTTTTCAGTCTAGATATCTGAAAATCATTTCCCTGATACAGAACATATATCAAATAAAATAAAAAGAAAATACAAGGAATTGATTCATTGATTCCTTTGCTCACCACCCCACCCCCTGCAAAAAAAAAAAAAAAAAAAAAAAAAAATATTCCCAAAGATTTATGAAAAACTCTGAAAAGCATGTAACAGTCTAGAAAAAGCCTACATTCTTCAACCTTTTTTTTTCTATTTTTTTTGTGTATCTTAACATGTTTCTTTCTGAAATAAAGAAAAAATATTGCTCTACAAAAAAAAAAAAAAAAAGAGCTCTTCTTCATCCAAACTTTTTATCAATCTTCTCTAGAAAACTTCTTCTGAGCTATCTCTTTACATAAAATTTAGTGTTTATTTATTCATAGAAAGTGTGACGTATAAATAATCAATCCTAGTGCATGTCCAAGCAGAGAAAAAAATGGTATAAGGTAATAAAGTAGGATGTAGGGCAATTTTTTTCCTCCTCCATTTGATGTTTTGTCCTCCTGTACACGAAACTTCCACCTGTCTAAACACAAAATTTGAGAAAGTACTGAAAGAGTTAGCATGGATTTGGAATTTAAAATATTTCCACCTAATTAAACAATCCTCCTGTTTGGAATCATCTAATGGAGTCAAATAAATATAACAGAGAATTTTATCTCCAAAAATCATTAGCTTAAGTTCTAAGACTATTTACACTCAGTAAAATGTGTGTCATGTTCAAGAATCTCATTTTCAACAATTTCTGTCCTTGTCTTAGCTTTTCAGAGTTACAATGTCAAGAAAGTTAATGCAATTACATGAATTTGTGATGGACCATTTCACTCACATTCACTAGGGCAAACATATATGGCTGGCTGGTAAACAATTTACTGCACAGAGAACAAGTTCTCCGTTGAAAAGAGGTATCTAACAAATTAATACAATAAATGATGAGATGTTAGCTGCAAAAAGATAAATCTCTTTTTTTCTAAGCACTAAATTCATACTTCTAGACAGTCAAATATCAGGTACAGCACCACCGAAGACAATAGTAAAAAATACTAAAACAGTGCTAATGAGAACTTAGTCATGTTTTTTATCTCTCAAATACACAGCTTACAGTAAGCGAAGAAAAAATGGCTCTTGTATACATTATGTCCCATTATGTGTATGGGGGAAGCTTGTTTATTAAGAACATGAAAGAAAGGTTGGTACTCTGCATAATGTGAAGAAAAACTGATGTCTGATCTTAGATGTCATCAAAGATCTACTCTTTTAAAAGACAAGATTTTGGGCTGGGCAGAGGCATGTCAAGTTATTTTGTCTGAAAAGGTGAACAAAGAGTATTTGTAACTATGAAATATAACTTAAGTGTGAAGTAATGGTACAGCAGCCTATGCACAGAATCTTCATCAACTATTACCTTAACATCTTTGAGTGATGTATTTGAGTAGGATGAAGATAAATTTTACACTAATTTTCGACTGTTTTCTATGTACCAGTGACAGAACCATCAAAACCCACATAGCTTGATAAGCCTGTCTTTATATAAAGTAAATTTCTTCACATTGTGTACTTAACTCTCTGCAAGACTAGTTTATCTCAACACCTGCAGGTGAATAATTAAATTTGCCATATTGGAAAAACAAGCAAATAAACAAAAACAAAACAAAACCCCTCTAAAACATGTATCTGGAAAAGAAAAAATGAAACCAAAAATGTGCTTTATTATAATTGAGAAAAAATAAGATAAAAGGTTACTAAATAGAAGTAAACTCATAGTGAATATAGTTTCCTTAAAAAAAAAAAAAAAAAAAAAGTGATATTTTAATAGAATCATAGAATCATTAAGGTTGGAAAAGACCTTCAAGATCATCTGATCCAACCATCCCCTACTACCAATGTCACCCACTAAACCATGTCCCTAAGCATCATGTCCAACCTTTCCTTAAAAACTCCCAGGGATGGTGACTCCACCACCTCCCTAGGCATTCCAATGCCTGACTGCTCTTTCTGAGAAGAAATGTAACCTCATTTCCAACCTAAACATCCCCTGGTGCAACTTGAGGCCATTCCATCTAGTCCTATCACTAGTTAGATAACTAGCGAGAATAGGTCGACCACCAGCTCCACACAACTTCCTTTCAGGTAGTTGTAGAGAGCAATAAGGTCTCCCCTGAGCCTACTCTTCTCCAGAATAAACAACCCCAGTTCCCCCAGCCACTCCTCATAAGACTTGTGTTCCAGATCCTTCACCAGAGCCTTTGTACTCCTCTGGACACGCTTCAGGGCCCTGATATCCTTCTTGTAGTGAGGGGCCCAAAACTGAACACAGCACTCGAGGTGCAGCCTCACCAGAGCAGGGTACAGGGGGATGATCTCCTCCCTGGCCCTGCTGGCTACACCATTCCTGATACAAGCCAGGATACTGTTGACCTTCTTGGCCACCTGGGCACACTGCTGGCTCACGTTCAGGCAAGCATCAATCAACACCCCTAGATCCTTTTCCTCTGCACAGCTTTCCAGCCACTCTGCCCCAAGCCTGTAGCGTTGCATGGGGTTGTGGTGACCAAAGTGCAGGACTCAGCACTTAACCATGTTGAACCTCATCCCATTGGACATTGATCCATCCTGTCCAAGTTCCTCTGCAGGGCCTTCCTACCCTCCAGCAGATTGACACTTCCCCCCAACTCAGTGTCATCTGCAAACTTACTGAGGGTGAGCTTAATTCCCTCGTCTAAATCATCAGTAAAGATACTAAAGGGGGTGGACCCAACACTAACCCTTGGGCAACACCCCTCATGACCAGTCAGTAGCTGGATTTCACTCCATTCACCACTACTTTCTGGGCCCGGAAATCCAGTCAGTCTTTAACCCAGCAAAGAGTGGATCTGTCCAAGCCATGGGCTGCCAGCTTCTCCAGGAGAATACTGTGGGAGACTGTGTCAAAGGCCTTGCTGAATTCTAGGTAGACCATGTCAACAGGCTTTCCCTCATCCACCAGATGGGTCATCCAGTCATATAAGGGGATGCGCTTGGTCATGCAGTACTTGTCTTTCATGAACCCATGCTAGCTGGGCCTGATCCCCCGGCTGTCCCACATATGCTATGTGATTGCATTCAAGATGACCTGTTCAATCACCTTTCCTGGCACTGAGTTCAGGCTGACAGGCCTGTAGTTCCCTGGGTCCTCCTTACAACCCTTCTTATAGATGGGCATCACATTAGCAAGTCTCCAGTCATCTGGGACCTCTTCAGATGACCATGACTGCTGATAGATGATGGAAAGCAGCCCAGAAATCACATCCGCCAACTCCCTCAGTACCCTTGGGTAGATCCCATCCGGCCCCATGGACTTGTGACAGTCCAGGTGGAGCAGCAGGTCTCTGACTGTTTCCACCTGATCTGTGGGGGGTTTCTTCTGCTCCCTGTCCCAGAATTCCAGATCAGGAGATTGAGTACCCCAAAGATAAGTGGTCTGACTAGTAAAGACAGATAAAAAGAAGTCATTAGGAACTTCAGCCTTTTCCTTATCCTCAGTAGTGATGTTCCCCCTGCACCCAGTAAAGAATTGAGTTTTTCCTTGGCCCTCTTCTTTCCATTAATATATTTATAAAAGCATTTTTAATTATCCTTTACCATAGTGGCCAGGTTGAGCTCATACTGGGCTTTTTCCTTCCTGATTTTTTTCTCTGCAAATGCTGGCAACTTCCTTGTACTCTCCCCAAGTTTCCTGTCCCTTCTTCCACTGGACATAAACTCTCTTTTTCTCCTGGACACTCAGCAAAACTTCCCTGTTCAGCCATGCCCCACCGGTTCATCTTATGGGGCATGGGGACAGCCTGCTCTTGTGCCTTTAAGACTTCCTTCTTGAGGAGCAACCAGCCTTCCTGGACCCCTCTGCCCTTCAGGACTGACTCCCAGGGGACCCTCCCTACCAGTGTCCTGAACAATTCAAAGTCAGCCCTCTGGAAGTCCAAGGTAGTAGTTTTACTAACCCCCCCCAACTTTACCAAGGGTAGAGAACTCTACCATGTCATGGTCACTCTGCCCAAGACAACTGCCTACCATCTGCCACTAGTCCTTCTCTGTTCGTGAACAGCTGGTCTAGCGGTGCACCCCCTCTGGTAGGCTCACTAACCAGTTGAGTCAGGAAGCTGTCTTCCATGCACTCCAGGAACCTTCTAGACTGCTTCCTCAGGGCTGTATTTTATTTCCAGCACGTCTGGTAAGTTAAAGTCCCCAGGAGAACAAGCACTGGTGATTGAGGGACTTCTGCCAGCTGCTTATAGAACACCTCATCCATCTCTTCATCCTGGTTTGGCAGTCTATAACAGACCCCCACTAGGATGTCCACCTTGTTGGCCAACCCCCTGATTCTTATCCATAGGAACTCTACCTTATCATTCCCAACCCTGAGCTCAACAGCATCGAAACACTCTCTATATTAGAGAGCCATGCCACCGCACCTCCTTATGTTCCTGTCCCTTCTGAAGAGCTTGTAGCCATCCATTGCAGCACTCCAGTCATGGGAGTGGTACCACCACGTTTCAGGGATGGCAAGTAGGCCACAGTTTGCCTGCCACTTCATGGCTTCCAGCCCCTCCTGTTTGTTGCCCATGCTGTGTGCATTGGTGTAGATGCACTTCAGCTGTGCCATTGCCCTCACCCACAATCCTGGAACTGCTCCCACAGGCTCATCTCTATCGAGCCTCTTCTCCCACCCCGTCCCCCTTCATACCTAGTTTCATTTGGAGAAAAAATATTTTAAAAGATTATTAAGAAGAAAATAGACTTTCTTTCAAAGAGTACAATCTATACCCCTGTGGAGTGATGTTGATACTGAGAATCATATTTTCATTCTTATCCATATAGTGAACCTATTTCTAGTATATTGCACCCCCTCAGACAAAACCTAACTCTGATCTTCCAAAACATCCCTCTTGTAAGTCTGTCTTGACTGATATCTTACTACTACAGGCTCTCCAGAACATTAATTATCATTGCTCTCACTATTCTACTTTCCCTGCTCTAGCATCTCTACTGTCCCTATTTGTCATCCCCTCATTCCTACACTTGCCTTACATTCTCAGTTTTTCTTTAGTGAGTGTCCTGTATTTGTTTTGGGAATCTACCCCCAATGGCAACTTACTTCTTACCTCATTCCCTCTTATCTCATTCTTCTTTTTCTATGAAAATCCTATTCAATGTTAACCTTCCTTTGAAACTGCTAATCTGTCTGCAACGCATTGCATGTTTATAGTCTCTGACTAGGAAGGGCATCTTGAGGCAATACGAAGTATGAAAAGGATAAACATCAAACCAGGCTAGGAATTTGGGGTGGGGAGAGGGGGAGGGATGGGTGTCATTTGAGAAACATCCCTTATCTTGCACAGAGGGAAAGGCAAAAATTAGAATATGAAGTCTCCTCATCTTACACATAATTATTCCATTCACTGCTTAGCTTTCAGGTCTTAAGAGGTAGAAATGGTGTTAAAAATGCCATCATTACTGTTGAATTTTCTTCCAAAAAGGAATTCAACCATTACTTCACCACCCTTATTGACTCTTCTTGCTCCAGACAGTATCTTCTCCAACCTCAATACAATTCATTGTGAAAACAAAACAAAATAAAACAAAACAAACAAAACAACAACAACAACAAAACAGCTTACTATTTGGTAACATGGCTAACTGGCTTCAGAAAGCAGTGAAATATCAAGCCTAGCCAAGTAGTAACTCTCCAGGGGCAAACAGAAACTAAAATCTACTATGGAAAGGTGTTTCTGTGAAGTGTTATGGTCCAGTGATCATAACTGATATACCAAGTTCAAGAGTTACTTAGCTTTCCATTCTTATCTGATAGCTAAGAGAATTCAGCACACTACCACTATTACAATTGCTCCCATCTTGTGTTCTCTCAGCATTGCTTGTGTAACTTCTATATTGTTAATGTAATTTCTAGTGCCAGAACAAGAAATCCTTTACAAAAAAGCACTCATATTCCGCATATCAGAAATGTGAATATAAATCACTCACGAGAAAAGAGTTTTTTGCTCTAGCTATTGAAGCTGCCACCACCATATTGACCACCTTTAATAACTCATAAATGGAAGAAAGCCTTGCGAGGGATCTGGGATACCAAGACAAATTAAAAACTTAAGAGAAAAGAAAGAGTATTTGCAGGTAAAGCATAAACACGGAAAATGAAAGATTGTAACTACATGTTCTAATTTCAGTTTTCCAGAGCCAAAACTCTTAGACAAGATAGATTTAAGCAGGACGACAATTCACTAGAACATTTTATTTCTAAAGTAAATAGAGAATGGAGAATTCAGACTGATAATTCCAACGAGAAATATCTATTTGCTATATTACAGAACAAATGAAAATGGGACAGCTCTTCTAGTAGACAGCTACTTTCACTTATACTTGCAGTTTACTCCATGACCATGGCAACTCAATGTAGGACAGTGCTACAAGCTAACTACACCAATAACTCATTGCATTTCAGTAACATCACACCTCTGTACCAGATCAGGACAGAAAAATCATTGCAGAATGTCTTGCACAGTCCTGTAAACTGGAGAAGCTGGCAGCCCACGGCTTGGACAGGTACACTCTTTACTGGGTTAAAACTGGCTGGATGGCTGGGCCCAGAGTGTGGTGGTGAATGGAGTGAAATCTAGCTGGTGACTGGTCATGAGTGGTGTTCCCCAAGGGTCGGTGTCACTGTCCCTGGGGGTGTTTAAGGAAAGGTTGGACATGATGCTTAGGGACATGGTTTAGTGGGTGATATTGGTCGTAGGGGATGGTTGGACCAGATGATCTTGAAGGTCTTTTCAAACCTTTATGATTCTATGAGTCTTACTGTCTCTTTAAATTTACTCTATTCTTTATATATATATATATGCCAGCTGACCTGCATTACCAAATTCCTAAAGCACTGTACTTGAAATGTTATCTATATGTAAAGATGGCATCAAACTGATATAAACTCTAAGCATTTTTTTCAAAAGTCATAATTCAAACAGTTCATATACAAGGTCTTGAGAAAAAGAAAGGCTTAACAAATACAACATTAAAAAAGTAATGTTTTCTTAATAACTAACCTCTTTAGATGGAAGCAATATGTCCACCTTTCCACTATAACTTCTGCACCTGATCAAAGTATTGTTACAATGAACATGAAATTAATATGCTGCATCTTACCTCAAGACATGACTTCCAGATCCAAGGTTAATATCCAGTTTCAATAAATACTAATATTTCATCTGTCAAAACCAGTGGATCTGCATCATCTGCGCCATAATTCACCACCTGCAGATTGGAAACTACAGACACTGAACAACTCTAATGTCAGTAGCAGACCTACTGCTGGCTGTGTTAAACAAATTCACAGCCTTGGGCACCACAGCTGTAGTGGGTTTACGTGGCAAGGTTTTTGTAGCAGGGGGCCATAGGGGTCAATCTGTGCATATTTTGCAGAAAGTTCTACTTCCCTTCACTCCATTGTGTATTGAGAACTTGTCTTTGCTTTCATGTAGATGATATAAAATGCAGCAGGAAGACATTTCAATAATTACATTATTGATAGAGATATATTTGGCTTGGGAGACTCCAACCAACCAATCAGTGACTACGTACTTGACTGAGATGCAATGCTCTATCTGATGAATGCTGTCCTGAAGTACTGCGCTGAACCATCTGCTCTAAATTTTGGGTGAAGGGAACATCTAATACCAGAATAACTTGCTAGCTGCTGCTTATGGCTGCCCATCAGCATTTCAGTGTTGCTGCAATTCTTTTGCTTATGCCAGAGACATCCCATGAAATACAGTAATAATCCTATTCATTACTAGTTTCAGAGAGTTTTGGTAATGGCACATGGGCATCACCTCCTCTTCCAATATTCCTCTGGAATCAAGGTGAAGTTTTTTTATTCTTTTTTTTTTTTTTTTTCCTCAGAATATCCTATAAAATAATATTGAAATCTCTAATGTAGAAACAGTACAACTGAAAATCCAGGGATATAACACACTATAATAGTATGACAAAGCTAGTAGGGAGATAAGGGCAAAGGAGTCCAGGAAGGCTGGGTGCTCCTCAAGAAGGAAATCTTAACGGCTCAGGAGCGGTCTGTCCCCACGTGTCCAAAGAGGAGCCGACGCGGAACTAGACCGGCCTGGCTGAGCAGAGAGTTGTGGCTCGAGCTTAGGAGAAAAAGGAGGGTTTATAATCTTTGGAAAAGAGGGCGGGCTACTCAGGAGGACTATAAGGATGTTGCGAGGCTGTGCAGGGACAAAATTAGAAAGGCCAAAACTCATCTGGAGCTCAATCTGGCTACTGCTGTTAAAGATAACAAAAAAAGTTTTTACAAATACATCAACGCAAAAAGGAGGACTAAGGAGAATCTCCATCCTTTACTGGATGCGTGGGGAAACTTAGTTACAAAAGATGAGGAAAAGGCTGAGGTGCTCAATGCTTTCTTTTCCTCAGTCTTTAGTGGCAAGACCGGTTGTTCTCTGGATACCTGGTACCCTGAGCTGGTGGAAGGGGATGGGGAGCAGGATGTGGCCCTCGCTATCCATGAAGAAATGGTTGGCGACCTGCTGCGACACTTGGATGTACGCAAGTCGATGGGGCCGGATGGGATCCACCCGAGGGTACTGAGCGAACTGGCGGAGGAGCTGGCCAAGCCGCTTTCCATTATTTATCGGCAGTCCTGGCTATCAGGGGAGGTTCCAGTTGACTGGCGGCTAGCAAACGTGACGCCCATCTACAAGAAGGGCCGGAGGGTAGACCTGGGGAACTATAGGCCTGTTAGTTTGACCTCGGTGCCAGGGAAGCTCATGGAGCAGATTATCTTGAGTGTCATCACGCGGCACTTGAAGGGCAACCAGGCGATCAGGCCCAGTCAGCATGGGTTTATGAAAGGTAGGTCCTGCTAACAAACCTGATCTCCTTCTATGACCAAGTGACGCGCTTGGTGGATGAGGGGAAGGCTGTGGATGTGGTCTACCTTGACTTCAGTAAGGCTTTTGACACCGTTTCCCACAACATCCTCCTCGAGAAACTGGCTGCTCGTGGCTTGGACTGGCATACGCTTTGTTGGGTTAAAAACTGGCTGGATGGCCGGGCCCAAAGAGTTGTGGTGAATGGAGCCAAATCCAGTTGGAGGCCGGTTACTAGTGGAGTCCCCCAGGGCTCAGTGCTGGGGCCGGTCCTCTTTAATATCTTTATCGATGACCTGGATGAGGGGATCGAGTGCACCCTCAGTAAGTTTGCAGATGACACCAAGTTAGGTGCATGTGTCGATCTGCTCGAGGGTAGGAAGGCTCTGCAGGAAGATCTGGATAGGCTGGACCGATGGGCTGAGGTCAACTGCATGAAGTTCAACAAGGCCAAGTGCCGGGTCCTGCACCTGGGGCGCAACAACCCCAAGCAGCGCTACAGGCTGGGAGATGAGTGGCTGGAAAGCTGCCTGGCGGAGAAGGACCTGGGAGTACTGGTTGATAGTCGCCTGAATATGAGCCAGCAGTGTGCTCAGGTGGCCAAGAAGGCCAATAGCATCCTGGCTTGCATAAGAAGCAGTGTGGCCAGCAGGTCTAAGGAGGTGATTGTCCCCCTGTACTCGGCTCTGGTGAGGCCGCACCTCGAGTACTGTGTTCAGTTTTGGGCCCCTCGCTACAAGAAGGACATGGAGGTGCTCGAGAGAGTCCAGAGAAGGGCAACGAAGCTGGTGTGGGGTCTGGAGAACAAGTCTTAGGAGGAGCGGCTGAGGGAGCTGGGGTTGTTTAGCCTGGAGAAGAGGAGGCTCAGGGGAGACCTCATCGCTCTCTATAGGTACCTTAAAGGAGGCTGTAGAGAGGTGGGGGTTGGTCTATTCTCCCATGTGCCTGGTGACAGGACAAGGGGGAATGGGCTAAAGTTGCGCCAGGGGAGGTTTAGGTTGGATATTAGGAAGAACTTCTTTACCGAAAGGGTTGTTAGGCATTGGAATGGGCTGCCCAGGGAGGTGGTTGAGTCGCCATCCCTGGAGGTCTTTAAAAGACGTTTAGATGTAGCCCTTAGTGATATGGTTTAGTGGAGGACTTGTTAGTGTTAGGGCAGAGGTTGGACTAGATGATCTTGGAGGTCTCTTCCAACCTAGACGATTCTGTGATTCTGTGATTCTGTGATAAGGAGAAAAAAACAAAACAAAACAAAACAAACAAACAAAAAATAAATTAAAAAAACCTGCCTCTTCAGCACATACACAGATATTGAGAACCCCTGTATGGAAAGGTGTACAAATTGGATTTCTGTACTTCATTAGTTTAATTACTAACAGGTACACAGCTTCTGTTGAAAAATAAATCCAGGAAACTTCAGGAAGAAATCATAGAAAATAGCAAGTCTGTGCAACCATTTGTCTTTATAAACACAGTCACCAACAGAACAAGAGTTGAGACAGTACATGCTCCTACATCATCTAGTATACTTTTCTAGTGTATATAATCATCTGAACCTGTAAAAGCTCTTCAAAGAAGAGATGGAGATACATAATTTCATATACCGTACTGAGTTGTTTTTTTTTTTTAATTATTTTTCAAATAAGGCAGTTTTATCAGCAGAACTTAACATGTTCTTATAAGCTGTATGACGTTGCCAGTCTTATACAAATACTACATACATACTTCATCCAAATGCTAGCTACTCATAGGGTGTAACAAAAAGCCTTTTGAAATCAACAGAAATCTTTGCACTGAATCCAACAAGCCTTGGTCCCGTAACACTAACCTGTTAATGGTCTGTTAACCTTGGTCCTGTTACATGAGTCTGTTAATGTTAATGGCCTATGTTACATCCAGTGAGAAAATGAGCAAAAATCTATTGTGCATTAGATTGCATATACCTTAGACCTTATATGGTCCCACATTAATAAAATAATGATTTTTTTTTTTTTTTTAATTCAAAATGACATCTGGAAATCTTTCACAGCAAATCAAAAAAAGGTAGATCATATGCCAAGTTATAAGTACATTTCCTATAAAATTTTTATTTTTATTTTTTGTAACGTGTCTATATACGCCCAAGTACTTGAAAGAGATATTTCACAGATAGAGGATATAGATTTGTGGAGAATTATAAATAAAGTAGTAGAGAATAAGTAATATATATAAAATATATTCAGAAAAACAAACAAAAACAAACAGAAACAAAACAAAAAACATCATTATATTATTGACAAATTTTAAGTAATTGCCTGCTCCACTTTTTAATATCAGAGTTCTGTGTAATGTCTGCAAAAAAAAAAAAATATTTAATAGATGAAAAACTGGCTGCTACAACTACTTTGCAAGTGGCTGTAGAAAAAAAAAAAAGTCTAAAATTTAATTTTAAAATGTCCGTATAAAATGAATACATAGAAATAAACACAAATAATCTGGTTCCATTCCAAATTCTATATTTCAAAATCACAGTGCAAAAGTATGACATATAATGTATTGTTTGTTTATTTGAAAAAAAAAAAAAAATAGGTCTTTGGAGATGATTACAGCACAGACTGCCTTGGAGGAAAAAAAAAAAAATCATCACAAAAATACCAAACAGAAGAGTTATTAAAGTTTGGCCACTTCTATTTCAACAGTGCTCAAAAGCTTAAAAGAAATCTTGTTATAGAAAATGTAAGTAATTTGTTTGAGCTCACTTCGTAACAGTTCTAAACAGTTTTTGGAAGGAACACTTGTTGCCATTAACTTGTCTATTTTTCACTAAGAGTCCAAAACTGACTTTAAGAAGCTTCTAAAGAATCTTGATCACCAGCCCAGAGATGTCTGGCAATGATATCACAACATCACCACATGATGGCACTGATTGACATGGCTGGTCAGTCATACTAGGACCATGAACTTGATAGAAAAAGTACAGAGCACAGTACCAACAGTTTGAAATTTGGTTCCTCCCAGGTCTGTATTGGGCCTGTAACCGACGCAGACACTAAACCAATAAGTATTTTCAAAATAATCAAACCATTAGACTACTTCAAGCAACACTTTAGGAAACAAATGACTGCTTATGATTTTTCTCTTCCATTTCTGGCTATAGTAGACTTCTTTTAAATGACAGTGGCTACCTGCACTTGGAGAAAAAAAGGAAATGCCTTACCTCTGAAATAATTTGTACTGAGAAGCAGTAGGCTACCTATTTTTGTCTACTGCATTCAACAAATGCAAATCTGAAATATACTATTAGAAGTTTACTACCATCAAAACATAACACTACAGTCTTACACATTTCATCTATCGTCCATTATGGTGAAATATTGAAGTGGCTTAGTTTCAATGATTTGTGTAATTAAAACTCAAAAATAGTTTTCATTATATTCATTATATTAAAAAAAAATCAAATAAAAGTAAATAAAAATGTTTTAATTCATTCTACATAAGAAATCAAGTCAGCTACTTCAGAAGTAAATATAATTGGATGTTGGCTGATCAAAGAAAAGAAACAAACATTATATTGCACAAATCCTTTATTGTTACATTAAAAGAAACAATCTTTAATATGACTCTGTTACAATCTGTGCAATATTTAAAAATAGTCCCTCTGCAAACAGTAAAAATGAATACTTTTAAATGAAGTTATATGAATAAGAGAAAATTGTGACAGCTATGCAGTACTCATGTTTTCAGATATAAATATTTTTTTTATATTTATCAACTATAACTCAAATATTTTTCCTAATAAAAAATGCCACTCACTTTCAAAGCTTACGTCTTGAAAGGCTAAAGTTCCCCATCAAGTTGCAAGTCTCAAGGAGTACATAAACAACAGAAGAAAGACAAGCATGGAAAAGTCCTAACCCTCAACTGAAGCTAGTCAGTGGTATGCACTTACCAAAATACATCCTATGACACTAAGTGGTGTGTGGGCTCAGCACAGAAGACAGCAGAAAGAAAGAATTATACATTGTGACATCAGTGACTACAATTTATTTTTAGATTATTACAGTACAGATCTGAACATGCTTAGCTAGGGATCACTCCAGCATGTGGTAATGCATTTGGTTTGAATTAGCCATGCTTGTGGTAAAGCCTCACTGCGGATCTCACATAAAAAGCCATCTTCTAGAAGGGCTGCTTCTATTCCCACGTGAGTTGTGCATGCAAAACATAAAGTATCTCTGGGTCATATACATCTTACTTTTAACGACAATATCCAGAAAGAATTCCTCCTAGTTTACATGGTATAAAGAGAGATAAGCTTGAATATAATATCTTCAGAATAATTTCCTACCCTTTGAATCCACTCACTACAAGCAGTTTATAAACTGTATTTTTCAATTTTCTTTTCTCTAACCTTAAATCCATTTCAAGTTGTGAAAAGTTGAATAACATTGTGCTTCATTTCAATCAAAATAACTTTGCAAGAATATTACCAATAAACCTAATTTTTCCTCTGCTAGACAGCAATGCCTTCTCTTGTGTGGCTTTTTTTTTTTTCTCCCCAAATCCAATCTGAGGACTTCTAAAACAAATACAATGAGAACTAGAGAACTATTAAAAGGTGACAGAGTTGAGTACATAACCCTGTCAGATGTGGGGATCGAAATGGCTCACAGCATAAATGCTTTACAAACATTGCTTGAATGCACCTGAGCTGAACTGTGACAGAGGATAGCTGCAGTTGGAAATGAGAGCCTTTATTGATTTTTGCAGCTCATGTTTATGTTTTGGTTTTATTAGGATTTTTTTTTAAGACTCGCAAATTTATAATCCAATGCACATAACTAACCAATCTTACTCATCCTGAAGAGATCTTGAATCTCGATGACAAGTCTTCGAGTGACAGAATGACTAAATTATATGCTGGTTATAGCATGATGCTTATTCCTGTCCTACCCAGGTGGAGCTGTTCTTTACACTATGTGATTCAGCCATCAAATAGCTGCATGCGTGTTTGAAAGGCCAAGAGGAGGCTGTATTGAGAACCTGTCAAAAACAAATGTGCAAACCTCTATGCAGCAGTCAGTAAATGTTCCTTGAATCACTCTTTTGTTAAAAAGAAAAAAAAAAAAAAAAGCGAAACAAATCCTTGTTTCTATATGATATCTGTAATACAAAGCTTTAGTTAAACAGCTTTTCTTTCTGCCTCGTGTCTTCATCTCTACATGACAGATCTTCAGCTAAAGGATGCCTGTTAAGACCAAGATATTTACCAAATGTAAAAACTGTGAGGTGAATTAATCTACCCAGGAATGTGGGACTATCTAAAAAGATAGCCATGCCATGAGGCTTGCTTTGATTTGAATGCATTGTGATGCCTTTAAAAAGATTAAACTTCATCACTGACCACCAGACTTAGCTAAAAAACAGAAATCATCAGGAACTTTTGCATTTACAGTCTACATGTTTGTAATACAGCACTTCACTTCAAAACAATACCAGGCAAGTAATCACTCCATCTAGAAACGTAGAAGGAAGAAAATGTATTTTCTTGTCTACGTATATGCTTTAGAGTAGAGATCAAGACTAAAAGGTTTTTATATTCAAAGGAAAATAAATAAATAAACTAGACATGTATCAGAATTCTCTTGAGGACCAATATGTTTTGGATGCCAAACTGAATTTAAGTTATAATACCTGGTGCAACTTAATAGGTTGCACTTGCATACAGCATACCAACAATGATTGCACCTATATAATTGCACCTATATGGTACACAGGCATATGAATCGAGAAGAAAGAGCAATAACAGCTCCATTTATACACAAAAGAGTAATAATTTCAAGATGCTAAGAATAAGTAGGTCAAAAAAAATGGAAAAAAAATATTCTCAGAAAATTCCATGCCATTATAGATCTTGCTGGGTTTGAGTTACCAGAAACTGCATGGCATGTTTTCATGCTCTCAGTCTTTAATGTTTATTTGGAATATGATTCATAAGACAATGCATATAACCCGTTACTCAGAGGTATAAGCAAAAAAAAAAAAAAAAAAAAAGTCCAGCATATCCACATAGGTATTACCTACATAGAGGTCTATATAGATGCTATTAATTGGTGCAATATCAAATACATATTTTGTAAGTAAAATTAAACGTAGGGTTCATTAGACATATAAAATCAGTTCGCCACTACAAAGCAAAGTTGTGCTTTCATCCAGGAATTAAAATTAATGGAAGTAATTCATTATTTTCTTATGGTGACAGAAAACAAGTTTATTTCTTTAGTGCTAACAAAAGATGTATACTCCTAATAATTAATAAACTTAATTTGTGGTGTCCCATGGGATGTGGACTATCGCCCTTCCATTTATAGGAGATATTTAAGGTGGCAGTTACATTTATGTTTCAGGAAGAGAATATACCAGAGATTTCCATTTCAGTCGAACTGCTTGTAAATTCATCCAACAGAGCTTTGCTTTCTAATCACCTACTTCTAAAAATATGCAGGTATACCCCTAACATTAATAATCATTTAAAAACAAAAGTCAGTCTAGAATTGCTTTGAACACCGATCAATCATGATTAAAGAGTTGTTTGTTTGTTTTTTTTTTTTTTTTTTAAGTGGTGATGGCTTGTTTTTAAATACAAACCATCTGAGCGTGTGTATGCATTCATGCCATCAGTTAGCCCACAAAGCCTATACATGAAAAAAAAAAAAAAAAAAAAAAAAAAAAAAAAAAAAAAAGCCATCGTTTAAACGTCCACATCCGCCGCTGCTCCGCTCTCTGTACCACCAAGGCTTAAAGGTTTAGACCGCTGCACTTGAGGTGCACCGCGGCGCTCCTTCGCACCTCAGCCTGCCTTTGGCGGCGTTTGGACGCCCCCAGCCCGCTGACCCCGCTCCCCCAGCCCCCCGCTCCCACACCCGGCCGCCAAACTTCCCCCTGCGCCTCGCGTCCTGCCTGCTCAGGGCACCGCATCGAGGGGGAGGGGGACGGGGACGGGGACGGGGACGGGGACGGGGACGGGGACGGGGACGGGGACGGGGACGGGGACGGGGACGGCAGCAGCAGCGGGCGCGGGCCCACACCGCCACCTCCTGGCCGCGCCCCGCCACCGCCGCGCAAACTTCTCTCTTTCCCCACGCCGAGAGCCGAAAGCGGCCAAGTTTCCCCGGCGTGGGGGTGGGGGTGGTGATGGTGGTGTGGTGCGGGGGGGGAGGTCGAGCTGCCGGCGCCCCCGCTCCCCCCGCGCCGCCTGCCGGGCGTCCGAAAGGGCCGCGGAGCCGCCCCCGCTCGGCGGGGCGCGGGGGGTGGCGGCGGCCTTTCCCCAGGGAGGGGGCGCAGCCCTGGCGCCTCCTGCCGCCAGCCCCCGCCTCGCCCGCCCCCGCCCCAGCTTTGCAGAGAAGCTGATTTACTGTCGGCCGGGGTGGGGGTAGGGGGTGCTTCTTTTTAATTCTGCCTTTTTTTTTTTTTCCTTTTTTTTTCTTTTTTCCTCCCCCCATTCGCCGCCGCCGCTCCGCGCATACTGGTGCTGGCTCTCCCCAGTGCCAGTCCCCGCTCCATCACGTGCGGGAACCCATGCCCATCACAAAAGCGGGCATTTTACCCAAGCCCGGAAAAGGAACGAAAGAAAGGAGAAAAAAAAAAAAAAAAAAAGAAAAAAAAAAGGAAGAAAAAAAAACCACCACAGAATAGGTAAACCAAAAGCGGGTGCACAGCTTAATCCAAGAAGAGCCAAGATTTCCTCTGAACAGCCGCCTCCCTCGTTCTCACCCTCCCCTCCCCCCCCCCCCCCCCCCCCCCCCCCTCCGCCATCCTCCCCCGTTCCCTTTTTCTTTTTTCTGGCTGTGGTGGCAGCGAGGGAAGTGGTTAACCAAAACCCGACGTGTTGGTTTTGTATTTCCCTGAAAACCACAAGCGCACACAGAGCATGAGGTACTGCTCCAGCCCCTCTCCGCGCTTGCAGAAAACTGTGGCTTCGTTCTTTCTCTCTCTCTCTCTCTCTCTCTCTCTCTCTCTCGGTACTGCAGATATTTTTCCCTCCTCTCCTCCACACTCTTCTGCTTATTCGGCTGTAAGGCAGAGCTACTTTGTAAACATCTCACACAGAACCCCAGAGCCTTTCCAAATAGCTGATTGCAGCAAAATGCCTCCAAACAAATTATGGTGCAAGGGGGCTATGGGGGTCGAGACCTAAGCGGATAAAAAATAAATACATTTGCATATATACACATATGTGACATCGAGATCATGTATGATGGTGGAGATAGCAGAAAGAAAGTATCGCTTTATAATGATGGGAAAAGTAAAAGCACAGACGACTGCAGCAAACTGCTCGCCCTTTGCCAGAGTATCAACTGCAACACCTCTCCCCCACCCCCGCCGGGAAAAAAAAAAAAAATGCAACTGAAAAAAATGAAAATGAACACGCAAACAGTAAATCCGGTACTCCTACCTTAACACTGGAAAAGCTGCAGAAGCATAACGGTCTTTTTAACACAGCCAGATTCTTTCAGGAAATCCTCTCAGGGTATCATGCAGCCGGGATTATTCACACAAGGTCCTTACTTTCCTTTTTGGAATCCAACGCGATTTGCTTCTCCAAAGGAATGCAACGACCATGAAGGGGGTAAAAATTAAAAATAACAATAGGAAAAACAACAACACTGGATCTGAAAGAAACTCGTGTTCTCGCTTGTCAGCAACCTACATTCAGGCAGAAAATTAATTACAATCAGTGCAAGAGGGAGAGTTGGGTCTGCGAGTAGGAGCTGTGATTGCCTATGCAGAGAGACCGAGCCGGGGAGAGACTGATCTGCAAGGCAAGGCAAGCTGGGAGAGGGGGAGAGAGGTCCAGGCTGTACCAGGAGCTCTCCTCCTGCTATTGGACCAAACTGAATGAAATTTACAAAGCCGGCAGCCAATAGCTCTCCGCAGTCTCCCCATCACTACAGAAACCATATCTCCATCCACAGCCTCTTGCAAGGAGCATCGCATCCCCGTGTGAAGCGTCAGTGGCAAGGCTGGCCAGGGCCTGGGGGGCTGAACAGGTGGGCACGTCGCACACAGAGAAATAAACATGCGTTTTCGTATGTGTGTGTGTCGGGGGGGGGTTATTTGTGTGCTCACACAGCTTGGACTGTTACTCCTCCTGCTCCACAATACAGCAAGTGCAGTCTTGGTTAACCCTTCTAGACAGCAGTTTCTCCAGTGCCAGCCTGTTGTTACCAAATTCACCCATATGCTGTTACACTGAGCTAACAGTTTAACTGTATATCAGTCGCCAAAGTGTTTTGTTTTTGTTCCCTTTCTTCCTATATAAAAACAAAAGAGTAGACATTGCTCAGTTGTGATTTTTTTGTTTTGCTTTTGATTTTGATTTTGTTTACATAAGGAGACTAGTTTAATGTCCCTATTTTAGTCAGCTAACCATTGTTGTGAAGGTCAAGCATAACAGCTGAAGAAGGGGCTCCATGGTTATTGCTCTGCACTGCCAAGTACAGAGTCTCTGGTTCACTTCCTGTGTACAATTTCAGACTAAGGCTGGTGTAGCAAAGATGTGCTCAGGCCTCCAAGAGATATACCTTATTTCAGTCCTCAGCATGTTCCTTTGAACAGTTTAGTAACAACAGTTAACGTTACCCAGAGTGTAGGACCCCAAACTGAAACCAGACATGGGTTGGCTGAGTTCTCCAATAAGGCAAAAATAAAAATAAAAATGTCTTGAAAATATTTTAATCATTTGAAATAAAAATCATATTCATCAATAAAAAAATCATATTCATGCCTTGATGAGATTTTCTGTCACAAGAGTTAGATTAGACTTCATACAATGTGTTTTTGACAGTTTAAAATGCTGAAATAACAAAATAAAATCAGCATCTCTACTGTTGTTGATGCTTTGTTTCTGCCACCACGTCAGATCCCCAGAACAGAACAGATAGTGCCTTATTTTCTCAAATCTGAGTTCTGTCTGTGATATTGGACTTAGCAATCATTTCTGTGCTTTCCTGTTTCAAGCAGTAGAGGAATACATACTATCTGATTTAAAGATACCACCTAGCCGACAAAATAGGCCTGTTATGTGTCTATTCTTATATAGTGTCTTGTTATATTGTATGAAGGGTCATATCAGGATCACTTCACTATCAATTAAGAAGGGATATTCTGTATTTAAATGTTGTAAATCTAAGTAGTGTAATGAATTGACTTAAAACCTTTTAAGCAATTCAATCGTTACATTAAACTGTTAACTTATTTGCCAGTGAAATAATTATTTTTATATTACTTAATTATATGTTTTGCCTTACTTACGTGACTCTAGCAGCAGGTGTTCATGCAAGTGAATTTTACTGCTTTTGTTATTTTAATACGCACCCGGAATGTGCAACCAATCATATTGCTTGACTGAGTGAACATTTTGACACATTTAGAAAAGATGTCATCTTGCACTGCCATCTGTCCCAAATTTTGCAGGACAGTCTTTATTTTGATGAATATGTCATGCTTTTTACAAGATAAATTTGGAAGATATTAAAGTATGCACTAGTTAATTTGACTAATGATCTCCCACCTGTATTGAAATGTCAGAAGACAATTTATTACAAGTTAGTAAAGAATTATCTCTTATGTTTGTAACTAATGTTTGCACCTATGTCCTAATTATGCACAAAAACAGCAATAAAATTAAAGTTTCCATAGACTCTAGCTAAGTATACGATCAAAAGTTTCAAGTAAAAAACATTTGTTCAGAACAGCGGAACGCAATTTTCTCCTTTTTACAACTTTCCAAAAGCTAAATGAGTAATTGGAAATTCTAGTTTATTTGGGAGGGTATCCGCAATGATCCCCTGCATATTTATAACACCAAGCAGGAGTCCAGGAGCAATCATTCGGAGAGAAGAATACCACTTGCTAAGTAATACCATCACTTCTTACAAGGAAACATTGTATTCTAGTGTTAACCCAACTTGACTCTACTCGTAAATTGTGAAATCTAAAGAAATCATGGTGCATGACAGCTTGACTGAAGACAGGCCAAACTCTGCTGGGTTCCATCCCAAGCAACCTCTTTTTGTGTCAGTCAAACTAAGGGATAATTTGGTCTCCTACATTTAATCACTATAGAATTTCCACACATTACTTTTTAAACCAGGTATTGTGTATTGTCTGCTGATGCTAGAAACATAAGGATGAAAAAAAAAGAAAAAAAGAAAAGGAAAAGAGAAGGAAAAGAAAAGAGACGAAAAAGAAGAAAGGAAGAAAGAAAGGAAGGAAGAAAGAAAGGAATAATAAAATAAAACAAAATAAAAGAAAATAAAAGAAAATAAAAGAAAAGAAAAGAAAATAAAAGAAAAGAAAAGAAAAGAAAAGAAAAGAAAAGAAAAGAAAAGAAAAGAAGAAAAAAGAAAAGAAAAGAAAAGAAAAGAAATTAGAAAAGAAAAGAAAAGAAAAGAAAAGAAAAGAAAAGAAAAGAAAAGAAAAGAAAAGAAAAGAAGAAAAGAAAAAGGAAGAAGAAAAAAGGAAAGAAAGGAAAAGGAAAAGAAAGGAAGGAAAGAAGGAAAGGAAAGAAGGAAGGAAGGAAAGAAAGGAAAGAAAAGGAAAAGGAAGGAAAAGGAAAGAAAAGAAAGTAAAAGGAAAAGAAAGAAAAGAAAGAAAGAAAGAAAAGAAAGAGAAAAGAGAAGAAAAGAAAAGAAAAGAGAAAAAAGAAGAAAAGAGAAGAAAAGAAGAAGAGAAAAGAGAAGAGAAAGAAAAAAAGAAAAAAAGAAAAGAAAAGAAAAGAAAGAAAAAAAAAAAGAAACGAAAAGAAAAAGAGAAAAGAAGAAAGGAAAGGAAAGGAAGGAAAGGAAAGGAAAGGAAAGGAAAAGGAAAGGAAAGGAAAGAAAGAAAGGAAAGGAAAGTAGGAAAGGAAAGGAAAGGAAAGGAAGGAAAGGAAAGGAAAGGAAAGAAAAGAAAAGAAAAGAAAAGAAAAGAAAAGAAAAGAAAAGAAAAGAAAAGAAAAGAAAAGAAAAGAAAAGAAAAAAGAAAAAGAAAAGAAAGAGACAAGGAGTCCCTCTCAAATTTTGTTTGCTTGGCTAGCTACTCATTCCAAACAATTCATATTCATAATGCAAACTTCAAGCAGAACAGTTGCATCAACAGCAATTGACTCTTTATCAGTCCCTGTTGTCTGTTTGGTCGTCTTACTCAAATATTCATAACGTCAATTCCCCTCCATTCCCTTTTATGCAAAGGCTAGAGTGGGTGGTCCTGATACATAAATCAGGATGGAATGAGATCTTTAACTTGCTTCATGGTGCAAAAGGCTCATCTAAGTGGATTGAAATCCACAAAGAATTTTCTATTCAGGTCACTGAGTAGAGGTCACTCAGGTCACCTTACTTGATAGATACAGTGATGATAAGTAACAAGTGTTGTTCTTCATAAGGCTTCAAGTAAAATGAGAACTGCAGAACAATTTCATGTCAAACTACAGAGCAGAACAAAATTAAAAGAAAGTAGAATGAGTCCATCAAGACCACCAAGTAAACTGGAGAAAAATCCAGAGACAACTTTGAAATTAACATTCAAAAACTTAAGTTTTGGGGTACATAGTAAGTGTAAATAGAAAGCCCCAAATTGCTCTTTACTAAATGATGATAAATAAATGTTTCCTGTGTGAATTATCTTGTTACATTTTGGTAATAAAAGAAGAAGTTGATCTGTTTTTTCACAGAAAATTGCACAGATTAACAAAAATAACATCCAGAAAATCATATATGTATTTTCAAATTCAGAATTTTTCATTTATAGCAAAATGAAATACTTACTGTGTTGTTGATTATGCTACATGACAAATAAATCAAAAATATACTGAAGAGTCCCCCCTGCATAACCAATTTGATAACTTCATTGTAGTGTACTGTCACAACTAATACCCAGTAGAGCTTCCCAAAGATACGAAGTTTGTTATGATATGTGCCTGGCTTTTGAGTTACATTCTATTTGCATTCTCCTTGGCATTTTTAGTGAAATGTTTTAATGTAGTTTTCTTTTCTAGAAAAACTTTTGGAAAAAAAAAAGTCGTAGAAGTGTAAATTGCCACAAAAAGATCACCTTTTTTCTTTTTTTTTTTTTTTTAGATAACAAAATATAAGAATTTGTAGTTATACAACTTCTGACATGTAACCATAAACTTAGTGATGGAGGTACAGACATTGACTTTAACAGAGCCAATGTTTCAATCCAGCTATTATGGTTTAACCAGTAGGTAGCCAAGCACCACACAGCTGCTCACACACTCCAACTCCTCAAAACAAGAGGTGGAGAAAATGTGATGAAAACGTTCATAGGTTGAGATAAGGACATGTAGCCTTGCAAAATTGGACTTCACTTTGACTTTGTTTATTAAACTAAAGAGCCATTTACCATTAATTTTTTTTTCAACTTACATACTTTACAGATCGTGATTACTCAACACTTTAACCTTCTTATTGTTGAGATAATAAGTTTCTGTTTCTTTAGTATCCTACAAAGCAGGTTTTACAAACTACAATTCATCCTTACAAGGCTTTTCTTAACCTTCACCACTTATCGGTATCCTCTTTGACGTGTAAACTCTGGAATAGGGTATGGAATTTTCATTCTAGTCATATTAATGCAGTATTTTGCTCTGAATTCTCATTTTTATTTATCCAAGGATCAAGTTTGGTCTTGGCCTCTAACTGAGATTAACTTAATATTGAGATTCCTACTAAGATCTTACATGCGTAGCCTTTGCTAATTTTCTTGACAAGACAAAGAGAATAATGATAAAAAAAGCTAATGTTTTGTTGCATGAAGTCTTTTCTTCCATTATCTGTGCTTGTGTAGCTTTACTTCACACAAAAGAAAATAAATTTATGAGTTGCTAGTGATGACACTGAACCAGAAACTGATTCCGGTTCTTGCATATCCTCTCTTTGCATTCATGATCATTTAAAACGAGGTACTTCTTTTTATCTGAAACTAGAAATAATTAAGGAATCTTTCTCCTGATCAGTATCTGATAAGACCACAATAACAGTACTTCTACAGTGTAGAATCTTTAATCTTCAAAATATCCTTCACACATGAACAAGTTGATTATTATGCTAATGTAATGTTTATTTTCATTTTGCGTGTTTAGAAACATATAATAGGACTATATGGGTTATTTCTGTGAATTATTGTCTGAACTGTTGAAAATTTGCTCTATCTATTCCTTTTGCCCACAAGCCACAGCATCTCAGTAACTTAGCTCAAGGCCTATGGTGGTCACAGCAAAAAGGCCAACTGTATCCTGGAATACAGCAAGCACAGTATTGCTAGATGGTCAAGGGAAGTGGTTGTCCCACTCTACTCTGTGCTGGTGTGACCTCACTTTGAGTACTGTGTGCAGTTTCAGGTACCACAGTATAGGAAGGACATAAAACTATTAAAGAATGTCCGAAGGAGGGCAACAAAGATGGTGACAGGTCTAGATGTATGAAGAGCAGCTGAAGTCATTTGGTTTGTTCAGCCTAGAGAAGAAGAGTCTGAGAGGAGACCTCATGTCAGCCTTTAGCTTCCTCACAAGGGAAGTGGAGTAGCAGGCACTGATCTCTTCTCTCTGGTAACCAGAAAAATGACCCAAAAGAATGATAGGAAACAGCACAAGGGAAGTTCAGGTTGGATATTAGGAGAAGGTTCTTCACTGAGAGGATGGTCGGGCAGTGCAACAGGCTCCCCAGGGAAGTGTTCATGACACCGAGCCTGCTGGAGTTCAAGAACCACTTGCACAACTCTCAGACACAGGGTCTGATTTTTTTGTGATCTTGTGTGGAGTCAGGAGTTGGACTTTTTGGTCCTTGTGGGTTCCTTCCAGCTCAGAATATTCTATGATTCTGTGATATTTATAATGACAATGAATCAAGGCAATCCCTATGCACATTCACAGTCTGTTACTGCTACCTTTTAGGTCTGTATCTTTGGAGGATGGAGCCTTGCCTCTTATGTATTAAGCACTATACAGTTACAGTACAACCAGGTTCTTTGGGTGGTCTGGATAAATAATATTTTAAAAGTTCCTACCACAGGCAAACAGACAAAACTATGTCTTCTTCAATAATAAACTCTCTGTGCAACACATTTTTTAAAGGCTTATATGGTTAGATTTTGATTCAGATTAATACTTTTAGAGGAATTCCACGTAGTGTTCACATAAATACCCGTAGAAATCTTGATCTGGTCTTGACAAATATGGCCTATTACTTTCATTGATATGTTAGGTTGAGCTAACCAGAGGCTAGTTATCCACTCCTGCTTCCTTTCTGTTTTAGATTAGATACAGACACTAAGTGCCCTGGAGTCAGACTTTACAAGCTCTGTCTATCCTTTCTAGTTTTAAAGTGATACACACACTGAGAAATTATTGATATTATAAAGAATTATTTATAGCATAATTCAAGGATTACAGAAAATAATATTCCTAAAACTATGCAAGGAGAAAAAAAAAAAAAAAAGATTTTAAAGAAAGATTAAAAAAAAAAAACACCTATCAACACACACATACATCTTTAACTGCACTTGAACATCATAGGAAGAATAGCAATATCATTACATGAAAGCTAAGTGAAATGAAATGCAGTCCCTAAATACCTAATGCTAATGCTACAGCTCACATTCATTCATAAATCAGATGTCTTCAGCAACTCAGGTTTCATCTACAGCCACAATGCTAAGGATCTGGATGTTCATAGCCGAACATAATAGCTCTGCAGGTAACTCCTTTGACAACTGGTGGTCTGTAAGACACTTCTCACAGACCTGTGAACTTCAAAAGAACATTATAGCTGTAAGTTTCAAAAGGCAAGTAAGTTTTCTGTAAAAATCATTCTTGGAAGCTGTTAGAAAATCTCCTGCTTTTGGATTACAAAGGGACACAATTAGAAGATCAAAAGTATTGGAATTATTTTTCTCTGCAAAATCATTACATGAAGGATGGTCTCGGTAGTAGGTAGTGATATCTGTTTCCAAATGCCTCTCTCACTGGATTATATCATTCATGCTTTTTCTAGCCAAAATAATCATCTTTCTTTTGTTACCCAAATTACCATTTTAACAGGAATGTGGGGAGTGCTTTCTACCTAAACTAGCCTCTACTGTCTTGCAGTCTTCTGATAATATATTATTGAAACTCCACAGACTAATGAACACATTAAGTCCATTTCCTAAATTCTGTCAGTGAATACTTGAATACAAAGAGCAACTATGTAGTGACCAGGCAATTTTGAAAGCATTACTGTCTCTGACAGTGACCTGCACAAGAAGTCACTTACAGGACGTTAGGTGTCAGATCCCGTAGTATTGAGAGCACTGTCAAGTTCTGCATGTCAGCTGAGAGACTATTCTTCAGCATGTTGTTAGTTCATCCCAAGAGTGGGGCAATTTTCTTCATATAGATTCCAAGTAATGTGCTTTACTTTGTAGTTAAAAGGTCTGAAGACGCTTACAGCACCAGTGAAACTAGATCCAAGTTGAGGTCTCCTCAGCCAGAGATCATTTCCTGAAATTAAATCAGCAAGGGAAAAAATAAAATAAACAAAACAAAACAAAACAAAAATTAAAAAAATAAACAACAACAACAACAAAACACATTTTCATATGAGTTAGCCACTTACTATAAGGCAGCAAACTACATTAAATAAGCAGTGAATAGGAATCTAAACTAACCTGTACAAGAAAAATAATATTTGTTCTGCCATACTGGCTGCCAGGATGGTCTTCAGCAGCTGAACCAAGTACAAACAATTTTGTATGGGGGAACGTTTTGTGGCAGTTGCAACTGTTTGATAAGTGAAAGAAAATCGGAGTCCTAACAGAGCTCACAACAAGCTCAGGTGATACAAGGTAGTACATTAAGCCACAGAAAAAAGCTGATATTTGTTTGTGTGCCCACAGTTAATGTTCTGGGTTTCTGTCTGGGGTTAGGAAGAGTTAGGTACAAGCTGGTCAGGTCTGAGAAGACCAGAAAAACAACCAGCGGCAAACTAGGAACTCCATAATGCAAAGGGGAAGTACATCATGAATTTAGGTACTTACAATATGGGCAAACCACTTCTGAATAACAATTTTACAGGAGTCTGACCTCTTCAGAAACAATAGTTTATGAGCCATTAAATATATATATATATATCTTAGTTTCAGTTATGAAAAGACATAAGATCATTTAGCTTAAGAAGAATATTTTGAGCAAGTAACTGACATACATAAACAGATGAAAGCCACTGAATGGGTTAAATTTGTTATGTGCAAGTTGCTGCCAAATCTTCAGCTAAGGACAGGAAGTTTATTGGCAATTTTCTGAAAGAGGAGGAATCCAATGATAAAATGTGAGCCATTTGTCTTCCTAGCCATTAAAGGAAATTCACTTTAAAGATGTTTCTGGAGTGGCTGCTGCTGTTGCTGTGCCCATTATAATTTATCAGTGTGTCTGCTGGTAGTATTATCATCAGTAGGGGCTCAGGTGGACTTCCATTAGTGCTATCAAAGTCCTCATTGGCAAAATATTCCACTGACCTAGACAGGATCTATTACAGCATTCAAAGTCTCATCTGCCCAGGATGTTTTTTTCTGCTAATTATTTACAGCAGTTTTGTAAGGTAATTCCTCAGGATGCATTACCTAGGGAGAAGTAGCAACAACAAACATATTTAATAAATAAAAATGTGTCAGTCATCATCTTCTTCATTTATTTATAGGTTATATCCTTCTCATCTTTCATCTACTTGTGTAGCACTTAGAATGTAAACTCTCTGGAGGAGATATTTTCTTACCTACTTCACACGGGTCCTATATAAAATAGGAGCCTTTAGACACCATCACAGTACACATATAGAAAATTAATATGACTATATCAAATAACTGTGACTAAACACACTTATTTAACCATATGTTGCATTATTGTTATGTCTCTGCTGCTTAGATTTACAACTTTCTTAAATCCATGCCAAGTAATGAAAAGTCAAGCTTGGGTAGTCACTTCAGCTTATATCACAGAAATATAGAATGTCTCAGGTTGGAAGGGACCTTAAAGACCATCTAGTTCCAACCTCCCAGCCATAGGCAGGGATGACACCAGCTACATCAGGTTGCCCAGGGCCTCATCCAGACTGGTCTTGAACACCTTCAGAGATGGGGCATCCACAATTTCTCTGGTCAACCTGTTCCAGTTCCTCACCACACTCTGAGTAAAGAATTTCCTCCTAAGCTCTAATCTAAATCTCCCCTCTTTAAGTTTAAAACCACTCCACCTTGTCCTATCATTATCTGCCTGAGCAAAATGTTGCTCTCCATCTTTTCTACAAGCTCCCTTTCAAGTACTGAAAAACTACAACAAGGTCACCTCAGAACCTTCACTTCTTCAGGCTGAACATCCTCATCTCTCTCAGTCAGTAGAGTGCTCCAGTGCTCTGATCAACTTCATAGCCCTCCTCTGGACCTATTCTAAAATATCCCCATCTGCTTCTTGTGCTGGGGACCCCAAACCCGGATGCAGTACTCCAGGTGGGGCCTCACAAGGGCAGAGTAGAGGGGGACAATCACCTCCCTCGACCTGCTGACCAAGCCTCTCTTGATGCAGCCCAGGATGCAGTTGGCTTTCTTGGCTGCAAGCGCACACTGCTAGTTCCTGTTGAGCTTTTCATCCACCAGAACCCCCAGGTTCTTCTCTGCAGCGCTGCTCTCAAGGAGTTCTTCTCCCAGTCTGTACTCACATCTGGGATTGCCCCAACCCAGGTGCAGCACCTTGTGTTTGGACTCGTTGAACCTCATTATGTACGTGTCCCTACTTGTCAAGTTTTTCCAGGCCCCTCTGGATGGCTTCCCTTCCTTCTCTTGTATCAACTGCACCACTCAGCTTGGCATTATTTACAAACTTGGTGAGGGTACGCTCGATCCCATTGTCTATGACACTGATAAAGGTATTAAACAGTACCAGTCCCAGAACAGAACCCTGAGGCACACCACTCATCACCAGCATCCACCTGAACATAAAACCATTGGCCACCACTCTCTGGGCACAACCTTCAAACCAATTCCTTATCCACTTTATGTTCCACCTGTCACATCCACATCTCTCCAGATCAGGATGTCCTGTGGGACCATGTCAAAGGCCTTACAGAAGTTCAGTTAGATGATATTGGTTGGTCTTCCCTTGTCACCCGATGCAGTTGCTCCATCACAGAAGGCCACCAGATTGTTCAGGCACAATTTGCCCTTGGTGAAGACATGCTTGCTCACCACCTCCTTGTTCTGCATGTACCTTGACATTGCTTCTGAGAGGATATAGGTGATCATGCTTGGCAGGGGGTTTGGACTAGATGGTCTTCAGAGGTTCCTTCCAACCTCGGTCATCCTGTGATTCTGTGATTTTGTGATCTGTTCCATGATCTTCCCAGGCACAGAGGTGAGGCTCACCAGTCTGTAGTTCTCCGGGTCCTCCTTTCTACCCTTTTTAAAAATGGGAGCAATATTTCCCTTTTTCCAGTCACCAGGAGCTTCACCTGACTGTCAGGACTATTCAAATACGACGGAGAGAGGGTTGGCAACTACATCAACCAGTTCTTTCAGGACCCTGGGATGCATATCATTGGGTCTCACAGACCTGTACCTGTTCAGTTTCAGCAGGTGGTCTCAACCCTAATCTTTGCTTACAGTGGGAAGGCCGTTGCTCCCCCGGCCCCTGCCTAGAGGTTCAGGAACTTGAGGGATATGGGAAGCCTGGCTGGCAGTGAAGACTGGAGCAAAGAAGTTGTTGAGTACCTCAGTCTTCTCTAGGTCTGTTGTTACCAGTCCTCTCTTCTTGTTTATCAGAGGGGGTACACTCTCCTTGGCCTTTCGTTTCTGAGCAATATACCTATAGAATTCTTATTATTCTTTACATCTCTTGCCAAGCTCAGTTCTGTCTGTGCCTTGGCTTTCCTGAACCCATCCCTGAACATCCAGACATCATCTCTGTACTTTTTCCATGCCACATGTCCCTGCTTCCTCTACCTGTGCATTTCTTTCTTGCACTTATTTTGACCAGCAGGTCCTTGCTCAGCCATGCCAATTTCCTGACCTCTCTGCCCACTTTCTTACATGGATGGATATGTAAGAAAGGGGGGATGGAGAGTTCTTGCATTTTAACAATGTCTACACATGTGTGAGATGCCTGGAAAAGGGGGGAGGGGAATATATCTAAGACTAGCAATATAAACATAATTCTGTGTCAAAGGGTAACACAGATAGTGTGCTCTACAGGACTGTAAACTAGATGCATTGTCTTTTCCTGTTAAAAAAAGGTGATGTGTGAAAATATCATCCTTATTGACATTCTTAACTGGTCATCACCTGTCTTTTCTGACCTCATACTACTAATAAAATTATGATGTTAATTGATATTTTATTTGCATCAACAATTATAAATATCACAGTTACATCCTATCAAGCTTAGTACCATCACAGAAAAAAGAGTGTCTACCTTGAAGTCCTTATTACATGTACTTAATGTGGGAGGCCACCACTGAGTACAGCCGGCAGAAGTAAATTTGCACACTATAAACACTTCAAAAGGGCGGTATGTAACTATCACAACTGTTGCCTAAAGATTTATTTTTAATGAGTGATTTATGGCACTCTCTTTTCCTTTCTTCCAACATATCTTTGCTCCTGTTAGCATGTATTGTTTCCTAGTATGGCTGTCAGGCATTTAATGAGGCTGACAGGGTTAGTGAAAACAATCCACTGTGATCAAATGCAGTTACTGTCTCTTGGTACCTCTTGATCACTTGCTGGACTCACAAGAGAGTGAGGTAAAAATCCTGAATTCCTGTCACTATTTGACTGACTCAAAAGACTTTGCAGTCCACCTTTTAAAATGAACTCATTAAGTCCAAAAATGTAAAAACTATTGCAGTTTACCTCTTTGACTAAATCTGTTCAGCTAGCAAGGTGGGGAAGAAATGTTGTATTCTGTTAAATGTTACCTGAGTGTGAATATAATTTTTCTACACATTTTGAATAATTTATCTTTCAATTATTTTAAAAACACTTTGTCTCCTGCTTTTTGGATGTCTGTTTTTTAAGGTATGTTCTGGGTCTGGCTGGGATTGAGTTAAATTTCCATGCAGCAGCCCATATAGTGCTGTTCTTTGCACTTGCACCTAGAACAGCATTGGTATCACACCCATGTTTTGTATATTGCTGAGCAATGCTGACACAACATCAAGGCTGTCTCCCCATTCCCCCTTCACCCTCCCAAAGGCCAGTAAGGTCAACAGAATGGATAGAATGTCTGCTCCTCAATTTTTGGAGTTTATCATTTTTCTGGCAATTAAGACTCATTTTCCTTACTACAAATGGCAAATTTTATTATAAAAGTTACCAACAAGTTGCCTTTATACACTGGGCTGTAAATGAATGAGACAAAAATCTCCCATCTATGGATCCCTTTGGGCTTATCTGGATCAGCTATGGGAGCAATACATTCATATTACAGACATTTTAAATATTTTGGAATCTAAACTTTGCCCCTCACAAATACAACTTGTAAGAGTTTGGCAATGTAAAGGAATTGAATGATATCTCCAGGCAGGAATATCCTGACACAAACAAATATTGACCTTTTACCAACTCCAGATGTCATGACAGTATGTTGGAGGTAGACGGGTCTTGAGCAGTGGGCACTGAGTAACAGTCTGGCAGAGCAGCTACTTGGACAATTCTGTCAGTGTAGATGACATAAGACTTAAAGCTGTGCTGGAGGCTAGCTGGATCTAGCCAGCATTCAAAATCCAATTTGTATATTTAACATTGTTCACTGAATGGACATGCCACGTGTGTCTATTATTTTTCTCCTCTAATTTCAGCCATAAGCAACTTTTCTGTTTAAAACACAGACAAGATAACCAAAGATGATAACAGATTTGCTAGTTTGTCACAAGCTAATGTTTTTTTTATGTTGTTTTTTTTTTTTTTTTTGTATGTTTGTTTTAAATGGTTTGTGCATTCTAACCTAGTCCCAGCTGAGAATTTAAATTTATAAACAATAATATAAAAATAGTCCTATTTGAAACCAGTGTTATATTTGTCAGAAGATAACTAACCTAATAACCTGTAGTATGCAATAAATGCGAATCAATTGACCTAAAAATATTTAGATTTACAGGCAATACACATATCCTTTTGATGGGTTATACTGTTATATTTCTTCTGTGCTTGGAAAATAAAGAAAACTGAGGATATATCTTACAGTATACATTTAGTGCTAGGAAAAAAAGTATCCTATGGATTATTTACAAGTCTGAAGTATTTATTGTAATTTATTGTTAACAACTTTATCGAATTTTCCATACTTAATAGTTTTTAACATTTCATTTATTGTTTTTTAGTCAAATATTTGGTATTATCAAGGAATGAAGAATGTCATAGTATCAAATTACCTCAAATAAAATCATATACAATTTTCTGTTAAATTGATATTTTGGTAAAAATCTTGACACTATTATAGTCAATACCAAACTCCAGTTAGTGCAGAGGGAGCTGGCATTTTACAAAGCACTGAAAATAAGGAAAAAAAAAAAAAAAAAAGAAAAAAAGAAAGATTATTTTTGTCTCTCTGTTTCTCTTTTAATCTCACATGGGCCATGCCTTCTTCCACTGGATTGAAAACCCACTATTATTTTTTATGCTTATTGTATGCTAAGTACTAAAGTTCATATTTGCTGAGTATAGTATATGCCTAATGACAATTCCTGTCCAAAAAATTATATGACCCAACAAGCAAATATAAAGAAGCTTGTTGTAGTAGTGGGAGGATTCCCATTGACTGTAGCACAGAATAAATAGTTACATAGGTTGGACTGGAATTCTTGATCATTTGATGGTGCATGGTTGGAGGACCTACACAACATGGAGAGAAAAAGATAACTTTCTTTCTCCCAAGTCATGAATAATAATAACACTTCAAATATTGTCACTTCTTCTTTTGTTGTGTCTGTCAAAAATATATAATAGTACTTTGCAACAATAACAACAAAGGGAGAGAATATATAAATGGGTATCTGTAACATACTATCATGCATTCTAGATATAATAGATGAAAATAAAAACTTTTATTATGGGAATTATTTTATAAAAATAAAAACCAATAATGACTGACTAATATTCATGGTAGAGATTCTGTGATACTGAAAGAAAATATGTCACAAATCCATAAGTCTTTGCTCTGGGATGCTCACCTAATCACACTAAGGTTATTCTGCAATCATAGTAATTGTAGTCATAGTAATCACAGTAATGCAAGTTTAGTCCTTTGCTTTTCAGCTGCATTCTTCTCCTTTCTCAGAATTTTCCAGAAGCTCAAATGATATAATGGCAAAGGAAAAAACAAAACAAACAAACAAACAAAAAAAACTGTATCATGGTCAGATGCAGTCCTTATGTTGCAGTCATTATGTCCTGATTGTGGCTACAGTTTGTCTTGAGTGAATTCAATTAAAATATTATAATAATAATAATAATAATAATAATAATAATAATAATAATAATAATAATAAACGAAATATGTCTTCTTTCACTGACTTCTGATGTAGAAACAGACTTTATTTATTTGTTTGTTTATTTATTTATTATATTGGTTATTGGTTTCTGGTAATTAGCCATCATACATAAAATTCAGGAAAGTTCTAGAGAAAGGATCATGAGTGCTAATAGTTTTCAACATATGTTTCAGGCTTTCATTGCCAAAATATACCCACAGGAAATTTTGTGATATTCTTCTCTAAATGCTCCTGAAGTTCAGATTTAACCAATAAACATATTTCATCATCTAATCTTAGTCTTGAAGCAAATACAAATGACCTTTCCAGATGAGTAAATACTGAAAATTTTGATCTGTATAGTATCCTTGGCATCCTGGATGAAAGCACATGTCACTAAAACACTGAGATCAATAAAGTACCAGTTGTTGACCTGCTCGTTACCAGAGAGTTGTACTATATTTCTCCCTAAAAATTGTAAAGTTTTACTGTTCATACCTGATCATCCAGCACCATATATAGATATACAATTGCATGTGCATGTGTAAAAATATGACACTATATTAAAAATAAAACACTGAAATATTTGCATTTCTAATCAATAACACGTAGAAGTGTTCAGAAGGGTATTTGTTTTGTTGTTACTGTTTTATGTTTTGTTTTTTTTGACAACTCTAGATTTTTTTCACTGTTTACTACAATACTTTCCTTTTATCTGGCATGTACAGGACATTGTTATTGTTTAGAATCTTCAGAAATTAAAAGCAAGAAGGCAGTTTCCGGTCTCTATTCTTTCATAGCTGTATCAGAACATAAAATGCTCACTTTTCTGTTTACCAGATGTATTAGAGAATCTGCAGTATGTTTCCCACTCCCAGGTCAGAAATATCAATGTGAAGTTGCCAGCAACCTCCTGTCTGTGGGAATCTTCCCCTCTGATACATCAGCCCAGGTACATGGAAACATTTTTGTGAAGTCAAGCAACTTCTTTAAAGGTCATGTATCTATAATAAATACTGTTTGTGAGCCATTGCATTCATTTTGCCTGTGAGGACCTCATGAAGTTCAACAAGGCCAAGTGCAAAGTCCTGAATCTGGTCTGAGGCAATCCTAAGCACAAATACAAGTTGAGTGGAGAATGGATTGAGAGCAGCCCTGAAGAGAAGGACCTGGGGGCATTGCTGGAGGAGAAGCTCAACATGAACCAGCAGTGTGCACTTGCAGCCCAGAAAGCCAACCGTATACTGGGCTGCATCAAAAGAAGTGTGGCCAACAAGTCAAGGGAGGTGAGTCTTCCCCTCTGCTCTTGTGAGACCCTGCCTGAAGTACTGCATTTGGCTCTGGGGTCCCCAGCATACGAAGGACATAGACCTATTAGAGAGAGTCCAGAAGAGGGCCACAGAATGATGGGGGGTTGGAGCACCTCTCCTATGAAGACAGGCTGAGGGAGTTGGGGTTGTTTAATATCTTTATCAATGACATAGGCAGTGGGATTGGTCAAGTTGCAGGTGACACCAAGCTGAGTGGTGCAGTTGATACAAGAGAAGGAAGGGAAGCCATCCAGAGGGGCCTGGAAAAACTTGACAAGTAGGGACACGTACATAATGAGGTTCAACGAGTCCAAACACAAGGTGCTGCACCTGGGTTGGGGCAATCCCAGATGTGAGTACAGACTGGGAGAAGAACTCCTTGAGAGCAGCGCTGCAGAGAAGAACCTGGGGGTTCTGGTGGATGAAAAGCTCAACAGGAACTAGCAGTGTGCGCTTGCAGCCAAGAAAGCCAACTGCATCCTGGGCTGCATCAAGAGAGGCTTGGTCAGCAGGTCAAGGGAGGTGATTGTCCCCCTCTACTCTGCCCTTGTGAGGCCCCACCTGGAGTACTGCATCCGGGTTTGGGGTCCCCAGCACAAGAGAGATGTGGACCTGTTAGAACAGGTCCAGAGGAGGGCCACAGAGATGATCAGTGGGCTGGAGCACCTCTCCTATGAAGAAAGGCTGAGAGAGATGAGGATGTTCAGCCTGAAGAAGAGAAGGCTCTGGGGAGACCTCCCTGCAGCTTTCCAATACTTAAAAGGGTCTTCTAAAAATGATAGAGAGGGACTCTTTACTTGTGTAGATAATGATAGGACAAGGGGAAATGGTTTTAAACTTAAAGAGAGGAGATTTAGATTGGATGTTAGGAAGAAATTCTTTACTCTGAGGGTGGTGAGGAACTGGAACAGGTTGCCAGAGAAGTTGTGGATGCTCCATCCGTGGAGATGTTCAAGGCCAGGCTGAATGGAGCCCTGGGCAACCTGATCTAGTCAGTGGCATCCCTGCCTATGGCAGGGGAGTTGAATTTAAATGGTCTTTAAGGTCCCTTTCAACCCAAGCCATTCTATGTTTCTATGAAAAGAGAAAAACTGTAAGCTTTTACTTTTTTTGGTTGTTGTTTGTTTGTTTGTTTGTTTTCCTTGAACACCTCTCATTGTTTTTGTTTGTTTGTTTGTTTGTTTTGTTTTTAAAAAAGTATTTGATAAGTTTAAGTAGAAAGTAAATATGGTAATTTCAGGAAAGGAGAAGAAAAGTATATTCTTTAATACTTTTTGTAATACCTAGGACAGATTTTTCACTTGGAACAGAAAGATTGCTCTGGGCATATCAGCAGGAAGCAATTCTATATAGAAAGGGAGAAGATGACTTACTGGATCAGCACAATTGTTCACATGGCCAAATATTTTTGTCTGTTATTGGCAATAGCAGACCCTATTTTGACACATGAACTTGGTCATTTTCCATGGTCCATTCCTCATGTACTCTCCTTGTCTGTATTTGTTATATTAGAAAACTATACAGGTCATGACAAATTGGCCTTTGCAATGTCCATTTATTGATATGTCATACATGAATTTGTGTAGCCCCTTTATAGACCTACTGATAATATCTGCCACCACAGTGGCAATAAAATAAAATGTTTGATTATAAAGAGAAAATGCATTAACAGAAATGTCTGTTTTGAATACATCCCAGTACAGAAACCTTAGACTTGGAAATACACCATATATGCACAATATTTAGCTTTTGTATGAATTAAACCTTACAGCTCTTCTGCAGATGATAGGACTGTTTATGCTTTCTCCGTTTTTTATTTTTTATTTTCTATTTTTATTTTTATTTTTATTTTTATTTATTTTTTATTTTTGTTCTGTCCTGGGACTTGAACTCTTTCCCTGTAAAATGCAGGATGCATAGTCCAGTCAAAGTTTATAAAGTTCTTTGGGACATTAAAAAGGAAGAATATATACAAGTGAAAAACATTTCCTATCATCTCCTTTTTGACCAGCACTGCCTGTTTGCTTTGGAAAAAGCTAGTGGAACATATTCAAGTTAATTTACACACTAAGAATTTAACTTAACAAGTCAGGAAAGAAAAAGTGGAAAATTGAGCTAGGACCTCTGTTTATAATCTGTTTAGATTTGCTTTACAAAAGTAGAGGTGAGATTGAAATGAAAATTGGAATGCAGCAGCAGAGTTGTTATTAAAGCTGCTTGTTTTTAGATGATGGAGAAAGGGGAAGGAAATCGGATGTTTCTAATAGGACATATTCAGCAATTTTATGACCTTTTCATTAGCACAAAGCAAAGCTCCTTCACAAGGAGCACCGGTTTAGTGCTACCAATGTTTTCAGTGTATTTTGACTGACCTGTGGAGTTTTGGGATGTACACATAAAGGACAAGTGCACCATGTTCACAAAGCAGCATGGATTAGAGGAAAGAAAGGGGCCAAATCATTAAGTCCCTTTTGGGGGTAAAGATTCTGTTTTTCTCAATAACATTGCTGCTCAGATAATAAGTTTCATGCAGAGATTTTAATCTGGCTAGCACAGTATGGAAACATACACTAGAACAAGGCAGACACACAGTCATCCACTTCATGATTTCAGTACTGAAAATAAGATTAGATAGAGTTTCTGTTATTCTATTCTGCTTTTACATTTCAACATAGTCACAGGTGTAAACGGAAGGAGCTTTGGAGGAGTTTATTTAAATGTAAAAAGTTTTCCTTCTATGACAATATTTGAGCAATGTCTTAACAAGTAATTACAACTGAATAACTTCATATCAGTCAGACAGTAAGTGAATTAATCTGAACCTGTGGTCAAGTTCACATATCCCAGCCTAGACAGCAGCCAGTTTCTGTATTCCATGAATACTCACGCCTGTCACAAGCTGTCTGCAACCAGTTTCTGAAGGAAATTGGTGTGCAGACTACCTCACTCCATATTTAATGCTAGCTTCAGTAATAATTAAAAATTAGGAGAGATCTTCAGGAAAAGCAATTAATTATGTATGCAAAATGCATCAGCTAAATTTGGACGCACAATTACATGACTAATCATAGCTTGAAAAGGTTAGGAATTGCTGTTGCACACTTAAAAGGGTGCTGGTGACCTAGTCTATCCCAGATGCCTGCACTTTCCTACTTAAAAGATTCATAATTTGTTTGCTAACCCAAGCGCATGCCTGACAAACTGTTTACACTGGCAATGCAAATGCAAATGTCCATATCAAAACTCCAGAAACATCAATATCAGAATTTCTTTGCTCACTGTTGGGAATACCTTAATCCCCAGTTTTGAGGAGTTTCCTTGCAAGTCACTTCTGAAACTTGCTTTTGCAGCAAATCATTGCTATAAATATATATAAAATAAAATAAAATAAAATAAAATAAAATAAAATAAAATAAAACAAAATAAAATAAAATAAAATAATAAAATAAATAAACCCACAACCATTTGGACTGGCATTCAAGTAATATTTATCTGCACACATTCCCATACAAAGCTGTGGGATGAAGGACAATTTGTGTCAGTTCTGAAACTATCATCACACTTCAAAACTGATTCCATTTGAAAACAAACATCAACAAATTTTGGAATAAATTCTTACTTCTAAAACTGCAGGTCCTGTTGTATTTCCCAGTGTGACATCACAGCAGGTTGATCTTGAGTCATTTGACAACTTTAATAGGTTACTGTCTAGCCATTTAATGAGTTCACCCCAAATTATTATTTTTATTATTTTTATTATTGTTTTGGTTGTTGTTGTTTGTTTGTTTCAGGGATCACTTAATCTTGTGATGGAATTTCCTAGTACAGTTAAATTTGGCTTGAAGTAAGATTTCAGTTTTACAATATAACAAATTATTGCCAGTTCAATCAAAGGATTTTTTTTATTATTTTTTTATTTTTTAATATGCTTATATTTAGAACATACAACCATGATGGAAGTGTTGTACTCCTCACTGTTTAGGTGCCAGCAATAAGTGCAAAACTGTTGTCATTAGCTGTTAAAGCATTTTCATTCAGCAGCTTAAAAGTACAGAACGGGGGTTCCTCAGGTCACAGAGCAAGTGAGTGATGAGAGGATGACGAGCTCTCACTTCTCCTAGTGTGTACTTAAGCTTCCACTGCTTTTTCTATGGAAGCTATAGCTCTCTTGTGTATCTTGCTACAAAAAATAATAAATAAATAAATAAAAAATTTAGTCCATGATTATAAAAAAAAATAATAAAAAAAAATCAGAGGAGCAGACTAGCTTTCTGTTTGTTTTTTTTTTTAAATTAGTATTTTTATTTTTTTTTTCCTAGTACTTTTTATTTCAGTACTTCTGGAAGCACCTTATTAATATCAGTTAATATCAATTGACATGAGTAAAATAGAGCCCTGAAGGCAGACTATGCAGCTATGTAACAGTGTAATAAGTTATATTATATGCCAATATATTATATGCCAAAATGTGACAAACAGATTCATATCTCACATGAATGTTAAAAAGTTAGTGCGGGAAAAATGATTTTTTTTTTTTTTTTGCTTCACCATTTAGACATTAATAGACATTAATATCTGTAAAAAACATTTCCTGTGAGAAATATCAGAGTGGTGTGGTCAGGTTTACCATTTTTATGGCGTTTCCCTACCTCTCAATCAAAAGGAAGAAATACTAAGAACACAGGACAGATTCCCTTGCTGTAGTCTACAATGAATAATATTTTACTCTGAAAGTAATATTTAGTAATCACATCCTCTTCAATGGAACAATTTGGAAATAAAATATCAGTTAAGACAAGTCAGTTGGAACCTTTCTCTCTTAGATGAAATAATTTTTCTACAAGATCAGAGTTAACAAGATCAGAAAATTCCTTGGAGATGCATCTCCAACTAAGGTCCTATCAGATATCTAAGTTAAACTGTATCTTCTCCACGAAAAGAATTTCATGACCCTCCTAGATGCATCAGACAATGGAAAGTAGAAGTAAATTGAATATGAATAAGAAGCTGATATTTGAAGTTATTATAGACAGGATATCCTGAATCCAAATCAAAAGGATAACTTATAATATTCAGGCTGGATTGCCCCACCTCCCCTTGGTAAGTATTCCTATTTCTCTCATACTAGTAGACATATCAAATAGCAAATCTTGCCCAACTCATCTTCTAACTAGAAACTGGGCAAAGTATCTATAGTGACAATGTTGCCATATAGTCACAATCAAACCTTTTCTGTACCATATATCCCACATGTATTTTGATGGCATGCAAATATGATTGGACCCAAATCAGTCTCATGTATATGGTGCTGTATGCTGCTCTCCAAGTAATTCCACTCAAAGCAGTTCTATAAATTAAGGCAGATACAGACAATTTATGCTCTTTTTAAAGCCTTTCCATACACTGGAAAAGTATTTTTATACATTTTTCATAAACTGAAAAAAGTTTTAAATGACTTTGTGCTTTTGTTATTAACTCTGTTGTAATCACTTTGCTTTTACTAGTAACCAGGGCAACAGTGGCTTGTGGTACATCTGCTAAAAGCAGACCTTGGTATTTCCTTCTCCTTATTTATGACCAGAGAGTTCCAGTCTACACAGTCTTGGTGATGCTACTTAATCACAGGTTTAAACTACAGAACAAGAATTTCACCAGTGAGTGATGAGAGAGCTCGTCTAGCACTCTTCTAATGTATAACCCTTTTTAATGGACTTGAATACACTTCACATGCACTACAACTAGAAAAGAAAGTCAGCTTCTACTTCTGACAAGGTTACAGAATAGAGTAGCGTGAGAAGTGTAAGAGGTAGAGATGTAGTGAAAACTTCTAATAACGATCAGTGTTTTTTTTTTTTTTTCCCCTTTCAGTCTTCAGAAAAGCACATTTTAAAATGCTGTTTCAAAAACTTTATATTTGTCTTGTGTACTCATTCTCAAAGCCCACCACCACAAATATATTTATCATTTTATTCTCAGAAACATAGAATCATAATAGATTGGATTGGAAAGGACATTAAAGATCATCCAATTTCAACCCCACTGCCATGGGCAAGGATATTTGCCACTAGACCAAGTTGCTCAAAGTCCCATCTAACCTGGCCTTGAACACTTCCAAGAATGTGGAATCCACAACTTCTCTGGGCAACCAGTTCCAGTGCCTCACCGCCCTCTGAGTAAAAAATTTCTTCAAAATATCTGAAATAAGTCCAGCCATTTTTATCTTAAACACATTACCCCTTGTCCTATCAGTACACTCCCTGATAAACTGTCCCTCTTCATCTTTCTTGTAGGCCCCCTTTAGGTACTGATAGGCCACTAAAAGATCTCTTCAGAGCCTTCTTTTCTGAAGACTGAACAACCCTAACTCTCAGCTTGTCTTCATAAGAGAGGTGCTTCAGCCCTCTGACTGTACTTGTGGCCCTCTTCATTTCAATAGGTGAATCCTTCTTATGTTGGGGGCCCCAGAGCTGAATACAGAACTCCAGGTGGGGTTTCAGTAGAGCAGAGAAGAGGGGGGAATCACCTCCTTTGACCTGTTATGCTTCTTTTGGTGTAGCCCAAGATGTAATTGGATTTCTGCCTGCAAGTCCACATTGCTGACTCATGTTTAGTTTTTCATCCACCAGCACCTCCAAGTCCTTCTCCTCAGAACTGCTCTCAATACGTTCTTCTCCCACCATGTATTTATACTTGGGATTTACCTGACCCAGGTGCAGGACCTTAGGGTTGGCCTTGTTGAACTTCCTGAGTGTTGTGATTTAACCCAGCAGGCAGCTGAGCACCGCACAGCTGTTCACTTACTTCCCCTCCAAATCCTCCCCCTGACCCTGCCACAGGGGAATGGGGGAGAGAACTGAAAAAAAAAAAAAAAAAAAAAAAAAAAAACCATAAAAAATCCCTCATGGTTTAAGATGAAGACATTTTAATAGTACAGAAAATAAAGGTTTGTCCTGGTTTTGGCTAGATTAGAATTAATTTTCCTCCCAGTAGCTGGTATGGTGCTTTGTTCTGGATTTAGGATGAGAATAATGTTCATAACACAGTAATGTTTTAATTGCCGTAGAGCAGGGATCACACTAAGCCAAGGACTTTTCAGCTTCTCACACTGTCCTGCAAGCAGGCAGGCTAGGGGTGCAGCAGGAGATCGGAGGGCACAGAACCGGGACAGCTGATCCAAACTGGCCAAAGGGGTATTCCATACCATATGGCGTCATGCTGAACAATTAATATGGGGGGGCTGGCCAGGGTGGGGGGACCAGCTGCTTGTGGATAGGCTGGGCATTGGTCAGCGGGTGGTGAGCAATTGTATTGTGCAACACTTATTTTATACACATTATTAGTACTAGTACTATTATAATAGTAATTATTATTTTCCTTTCTTTTCTGTTCTAATAAACTATCTTTATCTCAACCGACAAGCTTTCATTTTTTTCCTGCTTCTCTCCCCCATCCCATTAAGGGAGAGAGAGGGTGAGCGAATAGCTGTGTGGTGCTTAGCAGCCAGATGGGTAAAAACACAACAAGGTATAACAACAACAACAACAACAACAACAACAATAATAATAATATACAAAACAAGTGATGCACAAGGTTGCAATGGGTTGCCCAGAGAGCTGGTGGAGTCACCGTCCCTGGGAGTGTTTAAGAAAAGGTTGGAGGTGGTGCTTAGGAACATGGTTTAGTGGGTGATGTTGGTGGTAGGGGGATGGTTGGACCAAGTGATTTTGGAGGTCTTTTCCAACCTTAATGATTCTATGATTCAGCCGATTCCTTACCCACCAAGTGGTTCATCTGTCAAATACATGTGTCTCTAATTTAGAAAAAAGGATATTGTGCAAGACAGTGTCAAATCCATTGCACACATATAGGTAGATGACATCTGTTGCTCTTCTATTATCCACCAACACTGTAGCCCTGTCATAAAAGGCCACCAAATTTGTTAGGCATGACTTGCTCTAAGTGAAGCCATGTTGGCTGTTACCAGTCACTTCTCTGTTCTCCAGGGCATTAGCATAGTTTCCAGGAGGATCTGCTCCATGGTCTTGTCAGACAGAGGTGTGACTGACTGTCACGTAGTTCCTCTTGTCTTCCTTTTTTCTCTTTTTTTTAAAAATGGGGGCTATATTTCCCTTTTTCACTCATTGGAAACTTCACCAAACTGCCATACTTCTCATTGTGAGGAAGAATATTCAGGACATGAATGATGTCATGTAACAACTAAAAACTTTGTGGTTGTAAACACATGTGGAATACAAATATAGCATTCTGTGTATCTTAAGAAAACATTGCAAAACCCTTGGTTTTCTTAGTTGGTTTACATGAGAATATTTCCAACTCTTGTTGGATAAAAGAACTTGTTGATTCTTGTTGATTGTTATTCTTGTTGATTGTTATTCTTGTTGAATAAAAGAACTATTTATACTGTGTCTCAATATTGTAAATGTAATCTCTGTGCACACGTTATTATGGAATAACAGCACCACCACTGGCTTTCCCTGGCATGTTATTCTTTGCAAATTAAGTTGTTACAGCATGCAGTCCAATAATAAATGAACTTCAGTGCTAGACAACCTGTGGCTCAGCCCACTAACCTCTGTCTTAATAGTGCACAAATTGTACTTCCCAGCCGAAATATCTGTCATCCAGCTAGCTTCTTCATACATTTTATACACTTCCCAGTGTTTAAGTCTCTTCAAATTTTGGTGATTAGGAGGTATAAAACATTTGAAAAAGAAAAAAAGCAAACACACAAACAAACAAAAAGGTAAAATAAAACCAAAAGAGTACCCACCTTGTTGTTACATTATCTAGTAAGTAACAGGTCTTTTTTATTTCTTTCTTTTCCTTCCTTCCTTCCTTCCTTCCTTCCTTCCTTCCTTCCTTCCTTCCTTCCTTCCTTCCCTCCCTCCTTCCTTCCTTCCTTCTTTTCTTTTTCTTTCTCTTTCTTCTTTCTTTCTTTCTTTCTTTCTTTCTTTTCTTTCTTTTTCTTTTCTTCTTTCTCTTTCTTTCTTTCTTTCTCTTTCTTTCTTTCTTTCTTTCTTTCTTTCTTTCTTTCTTTCTTTCTTTCTTTCTTTCTTTCTTTCTTTTTCTTTCTTTCTTTTCTCTTTCTTTCTTTTCTTTCTTCTCTTCCTTCTTTCCTTCCTTTCCTTCCTTCTTTCCTTCCTCTTTCCTTCTTTCCTCCTTCCTTCTTTCCTTCTTTCTTTCTTTCTTCTTTCTTTCTTTCTCTCTCTCTCTTCTTCTTTCTTCCTGCCTTCCTGCCTTCCTGCTTCCTGCCTTTCTGTCTTCTTCTTTCTTCTTTCTTCCTTTTTTCCTTTTTTTTTTTTTTTTTTGTTTTCCCTTTTCCACATAAAAGGTGTCCACTCAGTCATTGATGGAATTTCCGTGTTTTTTCTGGTTTCTCAACAATGACACTTCTTGATGCCATGGCTGAGAGCAGAGGTCACCACACTGCCTCCTGGTCAGTAATTTATGTCATAGAAAAATAAAGATGTGTCAAGTTGTGTTTGGTTGTTTTGGGAAGTGATTTTTTTAGTCTTTGTTTTAGACTAATTACACTTTTTCTGAATGAAGCCATTCCCCACTTATTCTTCCTCCTTTCTGCATATAAAAACAATTGCCAATACAATCAGTTTTTCTTTCTGATGTCCATCTGTATGTTCAACAATTTCTTTGGAGTGTTTAATTCTGAGGATGATGTTACATATAACACAATTTTAATTACTAATTAAGAAAGAAAATATTCCTTTCTCTTTCACCTTAACCAGGATTATGAAATGAATTACTTGAAATACCTTAAAAAATAAAATAATATAAAAATAAAATAAAAAAATTGAGTTTTCCTTATGTTCAATATCATCTGTCCTCCCCTTATTAAATCAGTTAAGAGAAAAATCAAAGTACAAACTTCTATTAATAACATGGAGATATTTTCCAGATATAATAACAAAAGCTTCCCCTGATAAGCATTTTCTAGGTTGACGGTAATTTGTCTTTGGTATATACCTTATTGTTAGCAAAATTTACTGACACTGTCTCCCTCATGAGTCCATCATCTTTCTCAACTAAAAGAACAAGCCAGACTTACAGAACCTCATTTACTTATTTCATAGTTCTGAAATGACAATAAATATTTGAAGTCTATTTTTAATAAAAGATATACAGAGTATATATGTGGCGTAAATATATTTTTAACGGCTAAAGTGCAAGTTAAATCCAGATATTTCCTAAAACCTTCTACTAGACCCTTAACATTAAGAGTTTATTGTGGCAAATGATGCTCTGAGAGTTGCAACAATACTTGGTTTGCTTTATAGTCCTGTTTCTAATTCACAGATTTAATAGAAAATTCAGAAACAAACTATTGTTATCCAGGCAGAATTTTCTGAACTGTTTCTAAAACTGATCCATGCCATGATAAAACAAATTTAGAAAACTCAGACAACTCAATCTCATTGAAGTCCTCTAAGTGGTTTAATATCTTATTATATTTGAAGCCCACTATGTGGAGTGTAAAATCTAATTTGCATTAAACTTCACTTTGTTTCATAAAATATATTAAACACTGACTATAAAGTTTCACTATTTAATTTATTTACAAAGAACATAAATGTAAAAGAACCTAAGTATTTAAGCAGATACATTGGATAGTCATAGCAAAAGAAAGTACAGTTTTTACCATACTGTAGTACTACTTCTTCGTTGTTATCAAGTAAAGGTTATCCCCTAAATGTGTGAAATGAATAACATAATTATATTCACAATACTTTTCTTTTTCCTTCCTACTCTAGCTCAGGCTGAGAAAATTAAATTTAAAAAGCACACCCATGCAAACATTTTTATACCTGCTTCAGTCTCCTTTGAAGACAAACATCTATCTAAACTTTCCTCTTAGCAGCCACAAACCCTGAATTATTTATTTTCCACTGGGGAAGAAGGAAGATAAACTATTTTCCCCCTGAAAGCTGTATTTGTCAATAGGTGTGTGAAATATTAGTCTCCTACCACAATATCTCCTTTATTTTCTGTTAGATATGAGAGCCCAACAAATACCTCCAAATGGCAAGTCTGAGTTAATTTCACGCCAGGACTTCCTATGCCATCTTGGCATGGAAATGTCCCCAGCGTGGCCATTACAGCTTTGTGGATCCATTGCTCTCATTCAAGGTGCATTCATGAGAGAAGTGTGAAACAGATGTTCTCCAAAGCCAAGGTTTTTTTCTTTTCCACAATGAACATTCCTTTTTTCTTTCATTTGCTACTCTACCAGTACAAACACAAAATGCAAGACTCATCCTGATTGTAGGGAAAGTTCTTCACATCATCATAAAAATAAAATAAAATAAATAAAATAAAATAACATAAAATAAAATAAATAAAATAAAATAAAATACAATACAATAAACAAAATAATAAATAAAATAAATAAATAATAAAATAAATAAATCATATTCTTACTGCAAAATGGAACATTTAACGGTCACATAATTTTTACTCCTAGATTCAAAGTGCTTAGGATGCTTAACATCAGCATTATTTCTTCATAAAGGAAGAAAGGACATATTCCTGCGAATACACCTTTGTTGTGGTTTAGCCCGGCTGTCAGCCAAACACCACACAGCCGTTCACTCACCCTCCCCCCTCCCTCTCCGGGATGGGGGAGAGAAACGGGAAAGTGAAGTCTGTGAGTTGAGATTAAAGACAGTTATTAAGACAGGGAAAATAATAACACTAATAATAATAATAATAATAATAATTAATAATAATAGTAATAATGTGTACGAAATAAGTGATGCACAATGCAATTGCTCACAACCGTTGACCGATGCACAGCCTATCTCCGAGCAGCCGGCCCCCCCCCCTCCACCCTGGCTAGCCACCCCTATATATTGTTCAGCATGACGTCAGATGGTATGGAATACCCCTTTGGCCAGTTTGGGTCAGCGTCCTGGGTCTGTCCCCTCCCAGCTCCTGCTGCATCCCTAGCCTGCTCGCTGGCAGGACAGAGCGAGAAGCTGAAAAGTCCTTGGCTTGGTGTAAGCATTGCTCTACAACAATTAAAACATCAGCATGTTATCAGCGCTCTTCTCATTCTAATCCAAAACATAGCACCCTGCCAGCTACTAGGAGGAAAATTAACTCTGTCCTAGCTGAAACCAGGACAGATATCCACCCCTTATTCCATACCATTTATGTCATGCTCAGGTTACACTCTTTCCAATACCTTCTAATTAATCACCATTTTCATCTATGATATATAGCAACCATGGTAGTGATGACATACAGTGTTATATGATAATTAACATACTACAATTCAACTCATGGGCTATTCTCACCCAATATTAGATCCCCTTGAGGTACACACCGGACCTCCCCCTTCTTTTGCATTACCCACCAAGTGCATCCAGGTCCCTGAGCAAAAGCAATCCCATGAATGGTCTTGCCTTTTCCTGAGGCAGGAGTAGCCCAGACTGTTTTACCAGCATGTTTCTTACATGCACTACAGGAACTTTATCCCCTTCTACAGTGCGTAACAGGTTTGATTGGGCAGGTCCAGCTCGGTTGGCAGATCCTCTAGTATTGACTAACCAGGTGGCCTTTGCCAAATGTGTATCCCAATTTTTGAATGTCCCAGCACCCATTGCTTTCAGTGTAGTCTTTAACAGTCCATTGTATCGTTCAACTTTCCTGGAGGCTGGTGCATGATAGGGGATGTGATACACCCACTCAATACCATGTTCTTTGGCCCAAGTGTCTATAAGGTTGTTTCGGAAATGAGTCCCATTGTCGGACTCAATTCTTTCTGGGGTGCCATGTCGCCATAGGACTTGCTTTTCAAGGCCCAGGATAGTGTTCCGGGCGGTGGCATGGGGCACAGGATATGTTTCCAGCCATCCGGTGGTTGCTTCCACCATTGTAAGTACGTGGCGCTTGCCGTTGCGGGTTTGGGGGAGTGTGATGTAATCAATCTGCCAGGCCTCTCCATATTTGTATTTCAGCCATTGTCCTCCATACCAGAGAGGCTTGACCGTTTGGCTTGTTTACTTGCAGCACATGTTTCACAATCATGAATAACCTGTGCTATAGTGTCCATGGTCAGGTCCACCCCTCGGTCACGAGCCCATCTGTATGTTGCATCTCTACCTTGATGCCTGAGGTGTCATGGGCCCATCGGGCTATAAATAATTCACCTTTATGTTGCCAGTCAAGGTCCACCTGAGCCACTTCAATCTTAGCAGCCTGATCACCTGCTGGTTGTTTTGATGTTATTCAGTAGCCCGATTCTTGGGCACATGAGCATCTACATGGCGTACCTTTACAACCAGGTTCTCTACCCGGGCAGCAATATCTTGCCACAATGCAGCAGCCCAGATGGGTTTGCCCCGGCGTTCCCAGTTGTTCTGCTTCCATTGTTGTAGCCCACCCCCACAGGGCATTTGCTACCATCCATGAATCAGTATAGAGATAGAGAACTGGCCACTTTTCTCGTTCAGCAATATCTAAGGCCAGCTGAATGGCTTCACTTCTGCAAACTGACTCGATTCACCTTCTCCCTCAGCAGCTTCTGCAACTCGTCGTGTAGGACTCCATACAGCAGCTTTCCATCTCCGATGCTTTCCAACAATATGACAGGACCCATCAGTGAACAGGGCATATTTCTTCTCATTTTCTGGTAGCTTGTTGTACAGTGGGGCTTCTTCAGCACGGACCACCTCCTCCTCTGACGATATCCCAAAGTACTTGCCTTCTGGCCAGTCCATAATCACTTCCAGGATTCCTGGGCGACTGGGGTTTCCTATTCGAGCCCGCTGAGTAATCAGTGCAACCCACTTGCTCCATGTAGCATCAGTTGCATGATGTGTAGAGGGGACCCTTCCTTTGAACATCCAACCCAGTACCGGCAGGCGGGGTGCCAGGAGGAGCTGCGCTTCAGTACTGACCACTTCCGAAGCAGATCGAACTCCCTCATATGCTGCCAATATCTCCTTTTCGGTTGGAGTATAGCAGGCCTCAGATCCTCTGTATCCCCGACTCCCAAAACCCCAGGGGTCGACCTCGAGTTTCCCCAGGTTCTTTCTGCCAGAGGCTCCAGGTGGGACCGTTCTCCCCGGCTGCGTTGTAGAGCACATTCTTTATATCTGGTCCTGTTCGGACTGGCCCAAGGGCTACTGCATGAACTATTTTCCTGTTTAATTTGTTCAAAGGCTTGTCGTTGATCAGGGCCCCATTCAAAAGCATTCTCTTACGAATTACTTGGTAGAGCGGGTTTACAATCAGACTGTAATTTGGAATATGCATTCTCCAAAACCCCACGACACCTAGGAAAGTTTGTGTTTCCTTTTTGCTAGTTGGTGGAGACATAGCTGTTATTTTGTTGATCACATCCATTGGGATTTGACGACGTCCATCTTGCCATTTTATTCCTAAAAACTGGATCTCTTGTGCAGGTCCTTTAACTTTATTTTGTTTTATGGCAAAACCGGCCTTCAGAAGGATTTGGACTATTTTCTTCCCTTTCTCGAAACTTCCTCTGCAGTGTCACCCCACACAATGATGTCATCGATGTACTGCAGGTGTTCAGGAGCCTCCCCCTGCTCCAGCGCAGACTGGATCAGTCCATGGCAAATGGTAGGGCTATGTTTCCACCCCTGGGGCAGCCGATTCCAAGTATATTGGACTCCCCTCCAAGTGAAAGCAAACTGTGGCCTGCACTCTGCTGCTAGAGGGATGGAGAAAAATGCATTAGCAATATCAATTGTGGCATACCACTTGGCTGCCTTTGATTCCAGTTCGTACTGGAGTTCTAGCATGTCCGGCACTGCAGCACTCAGTGGTGGCGTGACTTCGTTCAGGCCACGATAGTCCACTGTTAGTCTCCACTCACCATTAGACTTTCGCACTGGCCATATGGGACTATTAAAAGGTGAATGGGTCTTGCTGATCACTCCTTGGCTCTCTAGTTGACGAATTAGCTCGTGGATGGGAATCAGGGAGTCTCGGTTGGTGCGATATTGCCGCCGGTGCACGGTTGTGGTAGCGATTGGCACTGCTGTTCTTCAACCCTCAGCAACCCCACAACAGAAGGTTCCTCTGAGAGACCGGGCAAGGTAGACAACTGTCCTCTGTCTCTAAGGCAGCTATGCCAAAAGCCCAGCGGAATCCTTTTGGGTCCTTGAAATATCCTCTTCTAAGATAGTCTATGCCAAGGATGCACGGAGCATCCGGGCCAGTCACAATACGGTGCTTTTGCCACTCATTTCCGGTTAGACTCACTTCAGCTTCCAATACAGTTAACTGCTGGGATCCCCCGTCACGCCATAAATACAGATGGGCTCTGGCCCTTTACAGCTTGATGGCATTAGAGTACATTGTGCACCGGTGTCTACTAGAGCCTTATACTTCTGTGCATCAGACGTGCCAGGCCATTGAATCCACACAGTCCAATAAACTCGGTTGTCTCTTTCCTCCCCCTGGCTGGAGGCAGGGCCCCTCTAGTCCTGGTCAGAATCTTCGTTTCTGTGTTTAAAAGACTGCCTGCTGGAAGTTGGAGCAGCAAACTTTTCAGAGAACCCCCTTTCTCCCAATTGTTTTCTTTTGCAACTCACGTACCCGTGCCTCTAGGGTCTCAGTAGATTTTCCATCCCACTGTCTCATGTCCTCTCCATGGTCACGTAGGTAAAACCACAGGGTGGCGCGGTGTGTATACCCACCATATTGTCTTTGCACGGATGCACGTTTACCCCTAATAGCCGAGACACTGGTTTGTACAGGTGGGGAAGAAAAATACACTCTCTTTAAGTTGCTGGACCTCTTCAAAAAGTTTCTCCAAAGTATTCTCTTTTAGTTGGTGGCCACTGGTTCGTTCAGGTGGGGGGGAAGATAAATTCTCTTTAAGTTGGTGGAACTCTTCGGAGAGTTTCTCCACAGCCGAGACGCAGGCCTGTAGGGAAGAGGAGAGATTTCCTTCGTACTCCCGGAGTTGTTAGCCATGTCACCCACTGTGGGATCTTCACCGTCTTTCCAGGTTATTATTGTCAATGTGCTGGCCCATGTTGATGGTGCATTCCGTACAAACTTCCGCCATATGGGTCGAGTACACTGGACTTCATCTGGATCTGTGGATGTTTGTGCGTCGTCTAGGTCCTTATAAATTACTTCCCGTACGGCTAATTCCCTCAGGTACTGAATTCCCTTCTCCATGGTGGTCCACTTGACTGGTAGACATACAAGTTCTTCCTTGAAGGGATACCTTCCCTTCACAGCTAACAGGAGACGCCTCCAGAGGCTGTGAGATCGTGCTCCATCTCCAATTGCTTGTCAATGCTTGCATCTCTAGCAAGGGATCCCAACCGCTTGGCTTCCCTGCCCTCTAATTCCACACCATTGGCTCCAGTGTCCCAGCACCGGAGCAGCCAGGTGACAAGCTGTTCACCTATACAGCGACCAAACTCTTTTCGCACATCTTGTAGCTCACGCTGGTATAGGGTTCGGGTGGTTACTGTTGATTTTCTGACATCCTCATCCTCATCTTCATCCTCCTGCACACTTGATGGCCCAGCCTCGTCTTCTCCAGACCCAGACTTAGCAGAAGACTTTCTGCGTTCTAAACGACCTGAGTTTCTATACCATTTTTTCACCTTTTCTACAGGGGCAACTTGCACTGCTACAGCTCGCCTCTCCGACCCAGCCACAGGGTCTGCCACAGGGGTTGGAATACCCTCTGCAGGGGCAACTTGCACTGCTACAGTTCGTTTCTCTGACACAGCCACAGGAGTGGGAGCGGCTGCAGGACCTGGAGCAGCTGCAGGGGCTGGAACAGCTGGAGGAGCTGGAGATAGAACAGCTGCAGGAGCTGGAACAGCTGCAGGAGCTGGAGCTGGGACGGCTGCGTGAGCTGGAGCTGGAACAGCTGCGGGAGCTGGAGCAGCTGCGGGAGCTGGAACTGGAACGGCTGCGGGAGCTGGAATGGCTGCGGGAGCGGGAGCTGGAACGGCTGCGGGAGCTGGAGCTGGAACGGCTGCGGGAGCTGGAACTGGACCGACTGCGGGAGCTGAAGCTGGAATGGCTGCAGGAGCCGGGACTGGAATGGCCGCAGGGTCTGTCACTAGGTTGATAGTACCATCAATTGCAGCTCGATAGGCACAAGCCAGACCCCAGCACGCCACAGTGATTTGTGTCACTTTGGAACTGCCAGAGTCATGACACCTTTTTTTTCAAGCATTCTACCAGTTTTTTAGGATTTTGCAGTTGTTCAGGGATGAATGTCCAAAACACTGGAGGTGCCCACTGCCCTAGAAACCTGCCCATATCCTCCCACACTCCCTGCCACTCGCAACTATCCCGCCTCAAGACAGATCTCCGGATGAGATTCCTAAGTAGTTGTTTAACCTTAAACAAAACCTGAAGCGCATTCAGGAGACATAACAACAAGAACATGCTGGTCTGAGTATCCCAAGGATATTCAACATCTTGGAGAGCTACCGTAACTAGCTCGGGGGATAAGAGGGTGGTGAAGGAGGAAGGGAGAGTGAACAGGTAGGAAAAAATATCTTCCCCTGTCCCCTCCAGAGATTGACTCCCTGATGAAAAAAGGCAACAGGTGTAATTGCTAATAGTTTCTGAGATATGGTTTCCAAAGTATAGAGTCGATGACAGTGCTGAGTACAAATACCAGGTTAGAGTCATGACCAGATATCTCATCATTTCATAAGCCATCGTTACACCACACAGTACCATAACAATCTTAAACCAGGGCCCGGAAAGGATAAACAACACGACAGGGAGCACATACAGAAAGTAACTTGCTATAAAACTCAATTTGGGAAACAGGCACAGCAGACTTGAGATTAAGGCAATCAACATTGTGACTAGCAACTATTAAGCAGGTCGAATACTTATACCAATTTTAGTTTAACACACTCTGGTCAAATCTGTCGATATCTCAACCCTTCGAGCCCCACGTTGGGCGCCAAATGGACTGTTGTGGTTTAGCCCGGCTGGCAGCCAAACACCACACAGCTGTTCGCTCACCCTCCCCCCTCCCTCTCCGGGATGGGGGAGAGAAACGGGAAAGTGAAGTCTGTGAGTTGAGATAAAGACAGTTTATTAAGACAGGGAAAATAATAATAATAATAATAATAATAATAATAATAATAATAATAATAATAATAATAATAATAATAATAATAGTAATAATAGTAATAATGTGTACGAAATAAGTGATGCACAATGCAATTGCTCACCACCCGTTGACCGATGCCCAGCCTATCCCCGAGCAGCCGGCCCCCCCCCTCCACCCTGGCTAGCCACCCCTATATATTGTTCAGCATGACGTCAGATGGTATGGAATACCCCTTTGGCCAGTTTGGGTCAGCTGTCCTGGGTCTGTCCCCTCCCAGCTCCTGCTGCATCCCTAGCCTGCTCGCTAGCAGGACAGAGCGAGAAGCTGAAAAGTCCTTGGCTTGGTGTAAGCATTGCTCTACAACAATTAAAACATCAGCATGTTATCAGCGCTCTTCTCATCCTAATCCAAAACATAGCACCCTGCCAGCTACTAGGAGGAAAATTAACTCTGTCCTACCTGAAACCAGGACAATCTTTAAAAAAAAAAAAAAAGATCTTCCTTCACATGAGCTTGTTAAAACTGCAATGACTTGCCTCAGGATATTAAAAATTCTATTTCTTTAGACCTTTAACCAGGTGTAGCAAAACAGAGAAAAGAGAGAGGAACAGAAACCAAAGCAACCCCTTTTTACATTTCTCAGGAGCATGCTAATATAAGCATTGGTTAGGCTAAAATGGTTAGGTTTTCATGTGGCTACAAGGTAGCTCCTCTGTAGTCACCTGGTGTCAAACTTATCAAATCTAGTACTTCCACATAAACTTTGTATTTCTTTTTAATATATATATATATATATTTTTTTCTTACTATTTGGAGTCAGTCACAAGAACTAAATGAAATTCATATTCAAGGTAATAAACTCCAAAATGTGCTAAAAATAGACAAATTCAGTGACTTACTGTGGAGTGATTTATGCCTTTTCACTACTTTTTCATTTTTTTCAGGCTTAAAATTCATACTGTTTTTCATACCAATTAGCTTAGGGACATCACACATCCACCTGAGCATTGCACTGTGTTATTAGTAGGTATGTTTTCAAAACACTGAGCACAGTTACTTAGCTGTAACAGCTTTGTAAATTTACAGTCTCTACTTCCCCCCTCCTCTGCCCCCCTCACTTCTGTTCCCTTCCCTATTCAGTGTTATGGTTCCTGTGCAGCATCTATGGACAGACTCTTTGGTCCTTAATATTGTAACTAGAGCCTTTACATCCTCATGGTAGAAGAGTGAATATTGAAGTACTCTGTGTGCATGTACTTCCTTGTAGCTTATTAATGACAGCATTTTTTCTTCTTAATATTCTGTCCATGTTCGTGTTCACAGGAAGGCTGAATGATGTAGACTGTTTCTTGAAATCTTTGCCTTGATGATTTTTTGCTTCCTTTATCCACATTAGCATGGGGTACAATCAAGAAATAAAAGCCTATTTCTGAGATACTGATAGAAATAGCAGAGTGCTTCCCTCCTCATCCCTCCCTTTCACACTCTCCCTTTTCTTTCTTGAGCAAATGATACTTTTTTATGCATGGCTTTCTTTGGGAATCAGATTGATTTTGTCTCTCTTTTCAGTGCTCATCTGTAATCCTACCAAAGGAAAGTCTGCATACAAGTCAGCTTCTTCTGAAAGTTCATCCCGACTCTTTATGCTTTTTTTTTTTTTCAGAGATTTACTCTACAGTTTCATTCCCTCTCCCCATCCTCTCATAAATTCTAAACCTTATTGTGTTTCTACGATGAGCAGCTAACCAAATATGTGGTAATAATGCTACACACATTAAATAACATTTAATTGCTCCTAACATTTTGGAGTGACCCACAGTGTTGTTTTTTTAATTAAATTTTTATTATTATTTTCCATTGAAAAGCAAGACAAGCAAAGTGTTATTAATTTTTTCTCCATTAATACTTTGGGATGAGTTTTATAACTAAATATGAAGCATTTCGTAAGTTACCAAGAATTATTTCAAGAACTGGCCTCTGTTATGCAGCACGCAAGCTCCTTTTATCCAAAGAGCCATGCTAAATCATATAAAATAATTGAAGAAAGACTGAATAAGCCACCATATTTTCTTCAGGAAAAATAAATAAACAAACAAATAAATAAATAATAAATAAAAACCAGCTGTTTTATCTGACCTAAATCTCAGATTAAAACTGTTCTGAGAGAAAGCCATAGTATATTTTCCCTTATTTTTTGCTGAAGATAGTCAGATTCACAAGCCCAGAAACAGTATAGAAGCTTATTATTAATGTCACATAGCATATTCTTGATCAGCTACACACAAAGAGGATTCTTTCTGAATGAATTCATTGCAATGTGTCAACAGCCTTATTTTTAAGGCCCCCATGGGGACAACATGATTACAATGTTCAAATTGTGCCTCCAGGTACAGGAGGCTTTAAACCTGACTCTTTGACAACATACATATTCTAAAACATACTTATAAAGTTTTAAATACTTTCCTTTTTTTTCTAAATAGTATGTGAAATAGAGTAAACCAATATCTGACAACATGGTGTCATAAAAGTGAAAAAATAATACTATATCTTCTTTCTTTTTATACTTTTGTGTATATAGCAAGAAAATCAAAAAATTTGTATTAGTATAATATATATTTTATACCTTTTATATCTTATGGACTAGCATGTACAAATCAGAATTACTATATGATATAGGACAAGGGAACTCAGCTTCTATTTAAAACTTTCAGTTTATCTTCCTGAAAAGTCTGAGCTGGAAAAGCAAAACATCAATGACACAGTTACGGAACATAAGAGAATGGAATTCTGTCCTCATAGCAAGAACTTTCAAAAACTCTTTCCTGGTAGTTAATCTGACTGAAAATTTTTCTCTTCAAGGAAGAGAAAGGGAGAAGAAGGAGAAGGGGAAGAAGAAGGGGAAGAAGAAGGGGAAGAAGGAGAAGGAGAAGGAGAAGAAGGAGAAGAAGGAGAAGGAGAAGGAGAAGGAGAAGGAGAAGGAGAAGGAGAAGGAGAAGGAGAAGGAGAAGGAGAAGGAGAAGGAGAAGGAGAAGGAGAAGGAGAAGGAGAAGGAGAAGGAGAAGGAGAAGGAGAAGGAGAAGGAGAAGGAGAAGGAGAAGGAGAAGGAGAAGGAGAAGAAGGAGAAGGAGAAGAAGGAGAAGAAGGAGAAGAACAAGAACAAGAACAAGAACAAGAACAAGAACAAGAACAAGAACAAGAACAAGAAGAACAAGAACAACAAGAATAAGAACAAGAACAAGAAGAACAAGAACAAGAACATGAACAAGAACAAGGAGAAGAAGGAGAAGGAGAAGGAGAAGGAGAAGAAGAAGAAGAAGAAGAAGAAGAAGAAGAAGAAGAAGAAGAAGAAGAAGAAGAAGAAGAAGAAGAAGAAGGAGAAGGAGAAGAAGAACAAGAACAAGAAGGAGAAGAAGGAGAAGAAGGAGAAGAAGGAGAAGGAGAAGAAGGAGAAGGAGAAGAAGGAGAAGGAGGAGAAGGAGGAGAAGGAGAAGGAGAAGGAGAAGGAGAAGGAGAAGGAGAAGAAGAAGAAGAAGAAGAAGAAGAAGAAGAAGAAGAACAAGAACAAGAACAAGAACAAGAAGAACAAGAACAAGAACAAGAACAAGAAGAACAAGAAGGAGAAGAAGGAGAAGAAGGAGAAGAAGGAGAAGGAGAAGAAGGAGAAGGAGAAGGAGGAGAAGGAGGAGAAGGAGAAGGAGGAGAAGGAGAAGGAGAAGGAGAAGGAGAAGGAGAAGGAGAAGGAGAAGGAGAAGGAGAAGGAGAAGGAGAAGGAGAAGGAGAAGGAGAAGGAGAAGGAGAAGGAGAAGGAGAAGGAGAAGGAGAAGGAGAAGGAGAAGGAGAAGGAGAAGGAGAAGGAGAAGGAGAAGGAGAAGGAGAAGGAGAAGGAGAAGGAGAAGGAGAGGAAGAAGAAGATCCTCCTAGATACAGATTATCATCCTCTAAATAGAATAAGAATCTATTTACAGGTCAAATAGAAATGTAGATTATAAGTAATTTTAGGGGCTCTTTTCCCCCATTCCCAAGAATTCTGAGAACACTTTCCTTCACTTTTGACAAAATAGAATAGAATAACTGTAAAACTACACAATGCAGTTCATTTTCTTCAGTCTTGATTCTACTATCCGCTTTGGTATTCTTTCAGAAACTAACTCCCTGCTGTAAGGAATTTGCAAGAAATCTGCATTATAGTAATTGTTCACTGTAATTTTCTGCAAAGACTGATCTCATAGAAAAAAATTGTTTGTTCTTCCCTCCCCACCCCCCCCAAGTTGCCATTACATAATTAATGTTGCACGCTAACATACAGGACTGTGAATTACCCATATTTAATAAAACTGCAAAACTCAAAATGTGCTACTCGTTTATCATTAAATTAAGTACTTCCTTTTTTTTTTTTTTTTTTAATTTATTACCATTGGAACTCAGACAAGGAAGACCTCTGTTACAATTCTATACCCTCAGTCTTTGATTAATGTTTGCTTGAAACATGTCTGGAGTGTAACTATTATAAATTACTTACCTTCATAATAACTTTGGACATAACCATTATTTCCTCTCACCCCCCCAAAAAACACCCTTCCCCCCACCCCCCCCCACCCCACCCCCACGCCTGCCTTGAATATCATTATTTATTCTAAATTCTTTACATTCCAGGAGATATTTCACACAGTGTCTCACCACAAGAAATTTAATCTCAATCAATTTTTTTACTGTACTTCCCTCCACAGACTTAAATATGATGGTGTGTTAATGTCAAACATGTACATTAACTTTCATGGAATTTATGCATAAAGTTTCTTAACATGATTGTACTTTATTCAATAACGAATCTCATTACTTCTAGTGGCAGTAGGATTGTTCTTAGAACTTTATAAACTGAATGTGCTTTTAGTATTACTTCAGTGACTTTGGAGTCTTCTTCTTTAGGACTGAATGTATATTTACGTATATACACATGTGTTTGTTAATACTTGGGTTGGAACTTGTGTCTCTGAGCTTTTACTGACCTAATCCAATATACCTGTAATTCCACTCATTAATTATTATAAGCCTCTTCATACCCTCTCCAGGTAGTGTTTATCAGCTTAGTTTGAGCCCTTTCTAAATGCTGCTATTGTTTTCTCCAGACCTGAGGCAGGGCCTGCTCAGCTGCCTGCACCATCTTCCCAGGTCTCACAGTCCCTGAAGCATCATGAGATTTTGGCAAATCTTCATCAACAGCACAGGTAGGCTAGAAGATTTCCAAGGCTTCCATCTAAGAAACAAAATAAAGTCTTATATATTTATTAGTATCAGAAGAACTATAGTATTAATTTAGGAAATTCAACTTTGCATTTCAATTTTTTGATTTATATATTCATGGCACGTCCTTTGCTAAAAAGTATAATATAAAACAAATTAACTTTTTAAATAGTGATATATACATACATATCAGAAGTGAGACGAAACACTACCCATGTACACATGTATTGGGCTTATGTGGCATTGTTTGGGTAGTGGGGGGCTGAAGTGGTGACTTCTGTGAGAAGAGACAAGAAGCTGCCTCATATTAAAGCAGAGACAGCTCATGTGGGCTCCAAAAGTGATATGCCACTGGTTTTGCTTTTGTGAGAGCAGATTTAAGATAGGTAAAAAGCTGTTGCACAACAACGGTGGCTGGGAGAGAGAGAAGTGAGAAAATGTTGAGAGAAACAACCCTGCAGACACCAAAGTCAGTGAAGAAGGAGGGGAGGAGGTGCTACAGGTTTGGAAGCAGAAGTTCCCCTACAGTTCCTTCCTCCTTCCTCCATAAGGAGGACCATGGTGAAGCAGGCTGTCTCCTGCAGCCCATGGAGGAGGCCACAGTGAAGCATGTGGATGTGGCCTGAAAAAGGCTGCAGACTATGGAAAACCATCACAGAAGCAGACCTAGAGCTGTAGCTTGTAGAGAGGAGCCCATGATGTAGCAGGAGGTCTGATGGGAGCTGCTGTCCATGGGGCACCCATGCCAGAACAGTTTGTTCCTGAAGGATGGATCCCATGGTATAAATCCATGTTGGAGCAGTTCTTAAAGAATTGCTGCCTCTGGGAAGGATCAGTTCAGGAAGGACTGCATCCCGTGGTGGGGACTCCACACTGGATCAGGGGAAGAGGGTGACCATGAAGGAGCATCAAAGGTGAAGCATTATGAACTGACCTTAATTCTCATTTCCTATTCCCCTGTGCTACTTGAGGGGAGGAGGTAGAAAAGGGTGGATGTGGGAGAAGTGTTTTTAGTTTAGCTTTGTTTTCTTACTGCTCTATTATTAGTATACAGTAACTTATATCAAACTCTCTTTGCTGAGTCTGTTTTGCCCATGACGGTAATTGGTGAATGATCTCCCTGTCCTTATCTCAACCCTTGAGCCCATTTTCTTCATATATTCTCCTGTTCCTTTGAGGATGGGGAGTGAGAGAGCAGTGTTGTGGAGTTTAGCTAGCCATCAGTGTGAAACCACCACAACATGGTGCTAACTGGCAGACATGAACTGCTAACAAGCTGTGCTCTAATTTAAATATATTAAGAAAACTCTGTCAACTTCCTTACAGATTCCTTTAACTTAGTGCCAGAACTAAATGAAATGGGATACAGAATCATTCTCTACAGGAACCTTTTCCAGTTCCAGGGTACATAGACCTAATCCTGCATTCTCTGGCTGTTTTTCTCCCTGCGAGAAGTACTGCAAGACGCAGAAAAATCTTAGTAGATTGACTAAAAACTCACTAATTCATGTAAATTAATAAAGTATGTGAAATTAACCACAAGATTTGGACATTTGATTCTACAGCACTCCGAGTTGTTTTGTTTTTTTTTTTTTTTAATTTTTATTTTCCCCTAATAATACTGTCTATATTCACATAGAAACATGATTACTTGCTTTAATGCACACAGAAAAAACTGTGAAACAGACTTGTTAAGATCTTACCATATTGTTTCACTTTATTAGAAACACAAATGATTACTCAAGACAGATACCAAGAAGAATTATACATTTCCCCTCTGGACAACTTTCTTGGAAGAAAACAGTACATCATATGACCATGACCATTTCTTTGAACCTATGTGCAAACACTGAAAAATACTTGGGGTAAACATAATAAAACAAAGTGAGTTCCTAACTCAGTATTGTCATTTTAACCACAAGTTAAAATGATCTTTCTAAAGGATCTGACTATTACTACGTCTGTCTAGATAAATTCACTTAATGATGCCTTCTTGTTGTTGTTTTGTCAATAAGTATTTACCTGAGTCAAGTCCTTGAAGTGCTACTTGATATTGAAGAGAAAATGGTAAAATGTTTCTATTTATTTTCATGATTGAGATGCCAGATAAAATTTATTAAGTTCTATTGCTTTTCACAGAATCACAGAATTACAGAATTGTAGGGGTTGGAAGGGACCTCGAAAGATCATCGGGTCCAACCCCCCTGCCAAAGCAGGTTCCTTAGAGCAGGCTGCCCAGGTAGGCATCCAGACAGGCCTTGAATATCTCCAGAGGAGACTCCACAGCTTCCTTGGGCAGCCTGTTCCAGTGCTCCGTCACCCTCATCGTGAAGAAGTTCTTTCGCATGTTGGTGCGGAACTTCCTGTGCTCCTTTTTGTGGCCATTACCCCTTGTCCTGTTCCCACAAACCACTGAAAAGAGGTTGGCCAAATCCTTCTGTCTCCCACGCCTCAGGTATTTTATACACATTGATGAGATCCCCAATTTGATCACTTAATCAAATTGTATAATAGACCCTTTTCTGCCTTCAATTTTCTATTTATTTATTTTTTTAATGTATACTCCACACTGAACCTCTTCCCATATGAAAAGACAACTTCTAAAATATTTCTATGTTTTCCCCCCTTTCCTTCCTTCCCCTCCATGGTAAAGCTAGTAGATCTGTGATTATATACTTTTTAAAATGTGGTCTGTATCTACATTTATTTTTTACTGTAAACACAACCTGTAAAAAGAACAATGCTAAGTTATTTTTACATCAAAATCAGTGATGCAAAATCTGGGGCAAAAACATAATTTGGACGCTCATGACAGCAGTATGTTGCAACCGCTAGGACAACTAGCAGGGACAATAGCACAGAATCAAACTAGAAGTATCTTCTGACAAGAATATGCAATCAATCTTACTTGACCTAACATTAACCAAGTGACATGTGATTCCTGCAATTTAGTAACATACGCTAGATTTCAGAAATGGGGTCATAATTAGAAAGAACTGCAGAGGTTTGTACTCTCCAAAGCAGAGTGTCAGGAGATACGAAGAGCAGATGAACTATTTGAATGGGATGTATCTAGCCTATGAAAGGTGATGTGGCTACTACACAAAAAGAAAATTCAGTGGCTTTCTAATAGACTGTGACTAAATATAGGTAAGATATTATTATCTTTATTTGTATAAGGTAAGTGAATCACCACAGCTGTTGGGTAGATCATATTGGGTGATCATGTGAAAGCTCAGAAGAGCTAACTCTTGGAAGCCAAGAGTAGGTCCTCCTTACAAAGTTAATTTTCAAAATAATAACAGATGGCAGCTGGAATATACACATACCTAGGGCAAAAATATGCACCCATCAAATTTGTGACTTACAAGTTAATTTCATTACCTTATTATTACATCAATATTTTCCCAACAAACCTACAAGAAGTAGATATACAAAATAAAAACAAACAAAATAGTCATGGTTGACTTTCTTTTCTTGTGAGGGGTTGCTATAATAACTGAATCAAATCAAGTGTTATAAACAGATGATTATGTTAATTTAAAATGGCTTGCTTGATGTTTATGCAGCATTTATGCCTGTACTTATTTTATTATGAATGGTTTATTAAACAGATACAACTGGTCAACCACCAGCAAAAGTGAATTTGTTTTAAGGATTATTGCCCAATAAATAATTTGATGAGGCTTATCTAAACCATATTTAATAAAATTCCTAACCCTTAAAATAAAGTTAACTCATTTGCAGCAATTGGAGAAAATACTGTGGGCTTCTAACAGTTTTGTCCTGTATGTGTTTTACCATATTCTTTACAAAGGAGAAATAGACACCTACAGATAGGTAACAATTAAAAGTAAGCATTTATATTGCTGTTATTTCCAAAATGATTCATTTACTAACTGTAGGAGATTATAGCTGTGAATAATGTGTCCACATTACTTTGAGGATCCCTTGGTAAGGATATACTATCCTTATTGGAAGAAACAGAAAATTCAGCAACAGCTAAAATATTCACCAGGAAGAGGAGATAGATACAGTTCCACCTGTGAATACTAAAGACAAAATAGCCATTAAATGTTGCTAAAGATGTTAAATAAAAAGAAACAAAAAGATAAAAAATATTCAGTGAAAATGATGACGATGCATTCATAGAAGATAACAATAAGATAAGGGAGTAATATCTTTCCTTCATAAGAGCAAAAATGGAAGACAAGATTTACAGTTAAGGTAGTGAATTTGGATGCCAGTTTCTAATTTAATTCACGGATACACCAGAAAATCCTTAAGTAATTTGGGACAAGCCCTTTGAACTTTCTGTGCTTCTGGTTTCCAAATGGAAAAATAGGGTTATTAACAAAGAGACTTTATTTCAGAATGATGGATAACTCTGTGGAAAGTCTGGCCACATTCATTGAGGCCAAAGATACTGGGGGTATATTTCTAGCATTTTTCCCAAGCCCTATGTGTTTAAGCAACTTCCTCCTGGAGCTTTTTACTAAAGGAGAGAGCCAACAAGCCCATAGGTCCCACTATTTTTCCATTGAGAGCTGACTGAAGAAAGTTTTAATTACGTGCTTGTTAATTACGTGCTTTAATTACATGCCCAAAAGTTGTTACAGATCACACTTTGAAGGTATATGCCTTTGAAGGTATATGACCTTCCTTCAACAAGCTAAGCATTCAAAGCAGAGAAAGCAAGACTACAAGAAAAATGGCCAAAGGCAAAGAAGTATGTGATAATATACAGATAAATATGCAGATATACCTTATTTTCCTCTATTATTCATTTTCCAAAGGAACTGAAAAAATTCTAAACACAATGAGGTTACGAGTTCTAGATCTTTCCTTTAAATTCTCTGTTTCTGTTTCTGCTAATTTGCTGGTAACTGCTTGCACAGGTCTGCAGCATCACCTGTTATCAGGGAGCAGTCCCTACTTTGTCAAATGAGTGATAAAATAATTTACATATTCAGTTATTATAATTATAAATATAAATTAATTTAACTTCTTCCCTTTAGGCTGGTATTGTTTAATAAGATTTTTAGCATTTTTAATAAAAAACTATTTTTTTCTCAAGATAAATTCCTATCAGTCAAAAGGGATAGACTTTTCAACTTTTAACATTTTAGTTTCAGAAAATCTTTACTAATGGCTAAACTTATTTCCTACAAAAAAAAAAAAAAGTTTTCTGAAAGGTTAATAGCATCTTCCATTCCAGAAAAATTTTCTTAGATCATTGTTGTGATTTTAATTTTTTGAGGTATCTTACAATTTTATAAGTCCTTATAGACCTACGGTTCATCATTAAAATATCCAAGAACAAAGTGGATAGAGATAAGCTGATTTGTTGTGTTTTGTTGTTGTTTGTTTTCGTTTTGTTTTGCTTTTGTTTCCTCATAATTGAGTAACTGAAGTAGAAGTATTTGGGGTGCAGATTGATAGAGGAAAAACTGTATTTTCATATCACCTCCTTTAATAACTTATTTGCAATAACTTATTGCAAAGGGAAACTTTTTATTTAAAAAAAAATATATGCATGGAAAGAGCAAGTAGACATCCTACTTTGGCAGTGGTATAAAAGGTGCAAGAGGATTAGGGCAGACTAAGCAATCAGTTTTCAAAGTGAAATTATATTGCAACTATCTTTCAGTTTATAGTGTTTTGGTAATTGCAAATTTTGGTGCTTGCCTATGAAATTATAACAAGTGTTGACACAAAACACTGCTAAACTTATATGCTTATTTTTACAAATTAGAAATAATTTTTGTTATTTACCAAACAGATTGTAAAACAGATTTTTCAGACTTAGAAATATTGAAGCTTTTTCTTAAATTAACAGAAATCATGGCTGGGGGGAAAAAAAAAAAAAAATACTTCTCTACAACTAACAGTGCATAAATCTGATGTTTGGATGTTTGTTGTATGTCACATGGACATGTCTCACCACATGCAGGCTATATGATTATATTTTTACTTTGACCATTTTTAAGAGTTTAGGTTTATTCACCTAAACATTACGATGTCATAAAATATAGTGTTAAGATTTGCAATATTGGTACTCCATCTGTTAAAATATGTGGGATGTTTTCTAGAAGGAAAAAAAAATAGTAATAATGTATGATGTCTGTTTATAGTCTACAAGTGGAATCAACATTTTGTTCTCCAAATAGTCTTAAAGAAATCCCTGGGAGAATCAGTTGTAAGAAACTGAACTTCTCCACTGAAATTACAGTTTCACATAACTAAGGGCTGTTAGGCATATCCTATGAGGAGGGCCTGAGGACACTTAGGCTGTCTAGTCTGGAGAAAAGAAGGCTAAGAGGCAACCTTATTATTCTTTACAATTTCTTCTTGAGGAGGGGAAGTAGAGAGGAAGGTGCTGGTCCCTGGTAACGGATGACAAGATACATGGAAATGGCACGTGCACCAGGAGACATTCAGGAAAAAAAATCATAACTGTGAGGGTGGTCAAACACTAAAGCAGGCTTCTTAGATTGGGTTGATGACCCATGCCTTGTTCAAGAGGCAATTGAATAATGTCCTTTTTAACGTTTTAATTTTTAGATAGATCAAAAGGGTCAGACAGACTAGATGATCTTTGAAGGTCCCTTTCAACTGAACTATTCTATTCTATTCTATAGAATATTCTATATATAGAAATATATATATACTCTATATATACTATATATATACACTATATAGAGAGAGTATTCTATAGAATACTCCTATTCTATTCTATTCTATTCTATTCTATTCTATTCTATTCTATTCTATTCTATTCTATTGTTTCATTTCGTTTCGTCTCGTCCCGTCCCGTCCCGTCCCGTCCCATCCCATCCCATCCCATCCCATCCCATCCCATCCCATCCTATCCTATCCTATCCTATCCTATCCTATCCTATCCTATCCTATCCTATCCCATCCCCCACTTGGAGCACTGTGGTCAGCTCTGGGACCCCTTAGCACAAGATAGACATCCTACTACAGGAGGGCCACAAGGATGATCAGAGAGATGGAGCACTGTGAAGACAGGATGACAGACATGGGGTTGTTCAGCCTAGGGAAGAGAAAGCTCCAGAAAGACCTTATAATGGTCTTCCAGCGCTTAAAGGGGCCTACAGGAAAGATGAGGAGGGAAATGTTTTAAAAACATTTGCTATAGATTGGGTATTTTCTATTCTCTTCTGTGTATGCTTTCCTTTGGGAAAGTTCACAACAAATATGTTCCTACAAAACTTAAACAGCAGAAGATCATTGCATTAACCTGTAAAGAGGAATGATTAGGAAGTTTCCAACATAATATTTTTGAAAGGAAGTATGGATTGATCTATATTGAAACTTTTCTTGCAGAAATTTAATCAGGATTACTTTCAGCAACTGAAGATTTAATTGGTAGTCAGAAGAAAAAGAGCTAGAGGGAGAAAAAAAGGCAGACAGCAGACTTCTTGACTAGATCAATGGGGGGCATAGGAATTTCACTTCAGTTCAGCTCAAACATACCTAAGCATCCCAGCTTACCCAGCTTGTACTCTCTTACCATAAGAAGCATTCAACTGATATATATGTCTAACTCAGTATATTATCAGCTGTTGACTTCATCATTATGTAATGGAGAAACATAGAAGCATGGAATACCAAGGCAAGCATCAGAAGATTTTGGTCTTCTGCTTCTGGGCATGACTTACATAATATATGATACCTGACAGAAGCTTATGTAACCTGTTCTTAAATGATGAGAGCCTTTCCACAACTTCTTCAGGCAATCTATTCTAATCATTCTCTCTTCTTCTTATTAGAAAGACTTCTTAAATTAAAGACATCTCTCTGGGTGTGTATTACCACCAACTTTTACATCTTTCCTTCCATGTCAATCTGTAAAGTTTGTTGTTGTTGTTGTTGTTGTTGTTTGTTTTTTGTTTGTTTGTTTGTTTTTGTTGTTATTTGTTTTTTTTAGGCCACGATCTATGAATTGTTCCTGCTATTGTACCACAGATCAGCACCATATTTAATCTTTAATGAAGTTTGAAGCCCAGAACTGAACTTTTAGGATGCTGTAAACTTTGCATTTTTTGTTCTTGGCATCATACCTTGTCACGTTCCTCTACCCAGAAAATACTTTTCCCTTTCTTTCCCTATGACCACTCCCCTCTTAACTAATTCCCTACACCTTATAAATAACAAAACAAAACTAAGTAACCTAACCACAAGATTTATGCCTGCAAACACTACTGTGTATCTGGATATTGTACTTTTCCCATATTTTGTTGTGTTTTGCCTATTCACCATGTCATCTCTTGCTTTAAAACTATTGAATTATTTGTATAGTTTCTACCATAATTTGTACTCATTTTTGTCTGGTATTGGGGACCTACTGTGTTAAATACTATTAGAAATTAACCACATTTCATTTTTCCAAATTGCTTTCAACTTTCTTAGCAGTGGAAATATTCAAGTTAAAAACAAAACAAAACCAAACAAAACACAGAAACAAATAACAGAAAAAAAAAAAAAAAAAAAAAAAAGGAGGGAAATATCGTGCATGGAATACGGCAATAGCTTCGCTATACTTTTTTGTTCTCAAGAGTCATAACCAGTTTTACTTTGCAAATAATAAGGGCAGTAAGGATAGAGGATCCTTACTCAGATTTACTATTTGAAATAAGTAGAATTCCCACACATAGGAATTCAGAAAACTGTGTAGAAAGACAAAATATCACTACAATACAAGCAAGGCACCCTAAAAACAAGCTAGTGTTGAAGTAGTTAAAGACTTCTTTTGCTAATGTTCCATGCTTTGCCATATAATACATCTACTTGTGCAGTCATGAAAAATATCTTTTAAGGCTGGTATTCAGAGCGCATACAGAAGGAAAGGACTACTGATTCAATCTGGGAGTATTTAGTCATTGATTACAATAATTATGTGATTTTTTAAAAATAAGATACAGCATATATTTCATACATTTATATGGATACTACAGAGATGCAACTATAAAAGACACTCTTATGCAGATGTAAAAAAGTAGAGGGAGATTGAAGGAGGACATGTCTTTACATTGCTTTTCTGTTTATGTGGGAGTTTTGTTACATGCATTTAGAAAATGTGAATTCCTAATGTGCCATTTGAGTTCTCGTATAGTCTTCTAAGAAAAATCTATCAGTCCTTTGTCATCAGTATCAGATGGCACGGCAGAGCTGTAACATACCTTTTCTTTCATATATTTTTAAATATATATCCAAAATGTACATTTTTAAAAGTTTGAATTATATGTTTTCCCTAGGGTTTTTAAAAGCACCATACTGATCCCAACCCTGCCCACCCCCACCCAAAAAAAAAAAAAAAAAAAAAAAAAAAATTTAAACATCTGCTCTAGCAAAAAATTGGCTTCATAAATCTGTATTATGCATTTTTACAGCACTTTTAAAAATCATGTTAATAACTCCTAAATATAAAGTTTTACACAAATCTTTTCCTTGCACTTAGTATACAAGTGACAGATTTACATATCACAATTTGAAAGCTGCTCTGTTAAGAACAGTATTATGGATCCTTCTCTAATTTGAGACTGACATTCCAAAGAAGTACCTTTTTAATACTACGTATCAGGACTAACACAGCAAGGCAATCAAAAATAGACACTTAAAAAAGCACCAGTATTTCAGACGAGCACACCAGCAACATTCTGTATACATAAAATGAGGCATAAAAACACTTAGAACATGGATTTTTATATTATTTTTTTTCCTTTGAACCCTTCAGATGTTTAGAAAGCTGACAGTATGGAAAATTTCTTAGTATAAAAGTAATTTTAAACAACACAGAGCACTCACCTAGTCCTTATTGGATAATCAAGCATGAAATAAAACAGGTCTCACAATGGTCAAGCTGTGATTGTAGTTGTTGCTCTGGTATAAGGATTGTCTATAGAACAATCTAACCATGGCAACTGTAGTGGGTTTATGTGGCAAGGTTTTTGGTAGCAGGGGGCTTCTATGAGAAGAATCTAGAAGCTGCCCCATGTTAGGTAAGGGCCCTGCTGCTGACCAGAGCCGAGCCAATAAGCAGCGTTGTTTGCGCCTCTGTGAGATCATATTTAAGAAAGGGAAAAAAAAAAAAAAAAAAAAAAAAAAGAAAAAAAAAAAACACGCTGCTACTCACAGCAACAGTGAGAGTGAGAGGACTGAGAAACAGCCTTGCAGGCAGCAAGGTCAGTGAAGGAGAGGGAGAGGTGCTCCAGGCACCGGAGCAGAAGTCCACTGCGGCCTGTGGTGAGGACCATGGTGAAGCAGGCTGTTCTGCAGCCCATGGAGTACCATGGTGGAGCAGGGTTCCACAGGTGAGCCAGTGGACCCGCACTGATGGAGGCTGCGGCCTGTGGAGGACCCTCTCTGGAGCAGATTCTGGGCTGGATCTGTAGCCCACGGAGAGGAGCCCACACAGGAGCAGGTGACCTGGCAGGAGCTGCTGCCCGTGGGGGACCTGTGCTGGAGGAGTATGCTCCTGATGGATGGACCCCGTGGTACAGACCCATATCTTGAGTAGTTCTTGAAGAGCTGCTGCCTGTGGGAAGCCCCTGCAGGATCAGTGGGAAGGATGGCATCCCGTGGGAGGGATCCCATGGCACGGGGGACAAGAGTGATCAAGAAGGAGCGGTGGAGAAAAAGTGCTATAGACTGACCATAACCCCCATTCCCCCTTTCCCCTGTGCCACTTGGGGAGAGGAGGTGGAAGAGGGCAGGTGGGGGGGAAGGCATTTTTGTTTTCTTTCCTTTGTTTCTCACTTCTCTAGCTTGCTAGGCAATAAATCTTACTATCTCCCTATGCTGAGTCTGTTTTGCCCGTCACGATAATTTTTGAGCTAGTGCCCCATCCTTATCTCAACCCTTGAGCCCTTTGCATTGTATTTTCTCCCCCTTTCCCTTTGAGGAGGGGGAGAGAGAGTGGCCATGGTGGAACTCGTTTGCCCACCCAAGTAAAACCTCCACAACTGCCACCATATTATCTGACATATCATTATATGATATGGTGACGCATTTTCTCGATCCCCTTCACTCTAAATCTGTTTTAGTTGTCAGTTGTTTAGAGGTCCGATCCAACCCAAACACAATGTTTCTATGATTCTATGAATATAGTGATTTCTGTTGATTACCTATACCTACGTCTGTGAACCTTTCAGAATCCTGCCTACATCTGTCGTATTTTATTTACAATACAATGAAATGCCAGTTGGAAACAGAATTCAGTTATTGCTTTAATATGAATGCTGGTGGCATTGTAAGTAATATTTTAGGAATAAGATAATTTTTCTTGCTTTATTACATTCAACCTGCTGGGTGCAGTTTATATCTAAGGAAGTTTTAAAATGGATTGTTAAAAACTGTGGTTATAGTCAGAAAAGTGTCTGTCAGTATGGAGCTCGTTTACATACTGGCTATTCTTTTTATAAATCATAACTACTTTCTTATAAAAAGTAGGCTTTCATGATAGCTAATACTAGAGTATTAATTCAGGCATGGGAGATATTGGATTTTACTCCATTTCATGTAGAATTCATTTCTGTTGATATTATTGTTGATTTTGATTCAGGATTCCTTATTACAGGTTATGAGTGTTCAAGGGAAAAAAAAAAAAGAAAAGAAAAAAAAAAAGAGACAGAACAGACCAATTTTCATATTGAATTCATAGGTCTGACAAGAAAAAACAGCAACAAAACATTGATACTTAGCAAACTTCAATAGAAAAGTCTGAGTGAAAACAAAAAAAGAACTCTGCATTCTCACAGACTGTTAGAACAGTCACTGTCTAGAACACGTTCTCATTTCCAGGCAAAAATGCGATTAAGAATGGTTTATCCAATTTCCCCAATATTAAATAACAATTTTATCTCATAGGCTACATCTACATTAGTAAGTGAAATGAACCAGGGCCACTTATTTTCATAAAATGCACTACATTCTCCCTCTGTCTGTGTTTCCTAACCAGGAAAAACAGTGACCTCATCCATAAAACCTAGTCAGAATGATGTTTGTTCAACAACCTGCAAATGATGCTTAGACAGTGTCTGGGAGGTAGGTCATTGGCATGAGCCTAAATTATTCCAGAGAGCAGGTGAGGAGGAGTGAGGGGGAGATCTATATCTACAGCTTTAACAAATGTTAAATTAAATTAAACTGAAATATTTTAGTCTGCAGATAAAACCTTAGGGACATCAAAAAATGAAAATCTTCTAAAGGATTTATTTAGAATTGTAGCAAAAATTCTTATTCGATAAAAACTTCCACCAGATACATGAAATAATTGCAGATCAATGTTCAACAGCAAAAGGAAATAGTAAGAAAGGAAAAAGAAAAACTTTCTTACATAATACCAAACATTTTCTCATCGAAATTCACTATGAATAGCTAACCTAAAATCCTAAAAAACAACATTAGAAAAATTAAAAATAACTGACTGAACAAGTTTTTCTTCTGTGGATGATCTTTCGGGTCTAGTCAGGAATAGCACTTTTGTAATTCAAAAGTGCAAGATGTAGTATCTATGGTATAGAGCAGGACTTGACATTATAAGTCCAGTGGTTGTACATGCAATTATGAGTCTGGCTGGTGAATAAAGCTGATTTAAGTTGACAGGGTAGAGGTTACTTCCTTCACCAGCTGTCTGCTCCAGCCTTTGGTTCATGGACAACTGACTTGGTCATGGATCAGCTCCTGACAACTACAGGTCACTGCATGTAGTTTTAAAACAAATCAAAACCAAACTGACCTTTGAAAGGTTTAACAGAAATTTAAACATCTGAGCATTTGGCTCTGCATGGGCGGAGGGCATAGAATTAAAGTGTGACTTTGTCAGAAGTCTCAAGATATGCTATTTAATTTTGCTAACCCAATTCTTAAATAAAAAACCTTCTGTAACTTTCTAAACAGGTTTTTCAGTCGTAAGTAGTAGCTGAATATTGGTCATTTCTGCAAAACACATTAAACATTAGTATCCCTGAAGCACATGTTAAAATAATAATTTATGGCATTTCTTCTCAAAAGGCATTTGTTTTCTTAGCAAAAAATATGAATACTTTATCAATACTTAATTGTATTTGCAATTAATTAATCACTTGCATTAGAATACAATAAACAAATAATAAAGTAGTATCTGAAATTCATGGGTAAAGCATTGTTAGAAATCGTCTGTGAAGTATGTGATGAAGTGGTATTGTATATCCATTGTTTTTCCTCTGAGATCAGTCAAGGTTCAATTACTGTCAATAAAACAGCATTCACAGCCACTTACCCATCCTTCATGTAATAGCAGACGTCATCAATCATTTCCACTTCAAGAAAAGTTCAGATCTGTCTACATGAGTTCTATTCAAGCAAACATCATAATCATGTATGAGTGCCTTATAAAAAAGAACTTTAATTTAACATATGGCTGAACAACTGAAGTGTATTTATCCTTCCTCTCCAAAATGTTATTGAGATTTTTTGTTTGTTTGTTTGTTTTCCTTTTTCTTTTCCCCCATTTTCTTTTAGTAGGTATTTCTGTTTTGAGCTTCTTTTGCTGCTGTTGCTGTTATGAAAGGAATAATGAAGTATTATATAAGCATAGAAACATAGAATGGTTTGAGTTGGAAGAGACCTTAAAGATCATGTAATTCCAAGCCCCCTGCCATTAGCAGGGACACCTTCCCCTAGACCAAGTTCCTCAAAGCCCCATCCAAGCTGGCCTTAAACACTTTCAGGGATGAGGTATTCACAGCTTCTCTGAGCAACCTGTTCCAGTCCCTTACCACCCCCATAGTAAATTTATTCCTTATATTTAATCTAAATCTACCCTTTTTTACTTTAAAACCATTACACCTTGTTCTATCAGTACACTCCCTTGACAAAGAGTCCCTCCTCAGCTTTCCTGTAGGCCCCCTTTATGTACTGGAAGGCTTCTATAAGGTCTCCCCAGAGCATTCTCTTTTGCAGGCTGAATACCTTAGATTCTGTTACAAACACCATGAAATCTGGTACTTGTCCTGTTTTCACTAAAATGTAACATATTTTTTTAATTATTATTATTTTTGTAAAATGTAACTACTGAGGGAAATCAGGGCTGCTAATCAATAGAGACTTTTAAGCAACTTTGTACTCATACAAATCTTGTACTAAGATTTGCGATAACTCAGCAAGGAAATCATTAAGAATGAGATATCCAATCATTAAACAACAAAGGATACATAGCCTTTCCAGCAAACACCAGGGAAAAAAAGATGATTTTGACATTCCATACTATCCAAAAGCAGTGAGCTTTGGAATGTTCAGTCACCAGTTTTCCTCGAAAGCACTGCAGATTAGACCTTAATATCAGTCTTCAAGGTTTGTCCTACCATTGGAATCAATCACTGCTGTCCTCTTCCTTCTTTGGGTTAAGGTTTCTCACTGCTTGTCTTCCATCTGTTGATTTCAGTCTTCAACAAAGATTAGTGGTTGATAGTGAGATCGATGGTAGAGAACAACATAGTACCTGTTGCTTGTGAACAGAGTATGTTACAGCAGAAACTGAAGTCTTTAAGGAGAGGAAGACATTGAGGAGAAGCAGCTTTCTCGGAAAAGAAAAGAACTAAAAATGAGATTAGCCTGTGCCAACAGATCTCACATCTTTTCAAATAAATATTTTAGCTTAGAGGAGTTTTTTGAGGGTTCTGAGTTCCATTGTTTCCTTTAACAGGATTACCAACACAGAATAAGGCCTAGTCCAAGGCTGACTGTAATAAAATGAAACTCTTCCATTAACTACAGTAACCCTTGGAAGAAATCCAGATTTTGTTATATGTGTTAACAATATACAAATTTGAATCTCCCTTTCAGCAATAAAATCTCTTTAGCCATATTTTATGATAATCATATGGGACTAAAATTAACAAGCAGGATTCATGAGCCTTTTGAACCAAACCAAGGGATCTCAGAAAAGCAGCTGCTGTGTGACGTTTCTGAGCAACAAATGGAACCCAATCCTTCCTGCAGCTCTGAATCAGACACAATCATTGTGTGACAGGTCCTTGTATCAACCACTGATGAGAGACTGCGTGATTAGGGCACGTCTGTCTAACATGAAATTTTATCTTTAGTATCAGAAATAATAAAAATATAGATGCATCACTGAGTTAAGTGGATAATGGATGGAAAGAATTTTTTCAAATACACAGGTGGGAACTGCCTATCTAACTACCACTAGTGTCATAAAAGCCTTCCCTATGATTTCTTCTTATACTCTTAAATTATAGCTAGGCAGCAAAATATGTGTCAGTGAACTGTGGCAAGTAATAGGATTTTACATCATCCTCTTTGTCAGTGGCCATTTATAAAATTAATTCTTCAAGGATTTCTGAAAAAGGGCAAATTCCATTGATTGCTTGCATTTAGAATAGGAAAACAAGTATCTGAATAATATATCTCTTTAGGATGGAGAATTATTTCTTTACTAGTTCAAATAATACACCAATCCTTTGTACTGATAATTTCTTAAAAGAATAATTAGTGGTCATATTTTTTTTTTTGTTTGTTTGTTTTTTTATTTGTTTAAAATCATAACATGCAGCTTAGGATGTTCTTGCAATATATGAATTGTTCAAATTTTACTAAAGATTCAGACTAATATCTTTCTAAAGACGGGGAATAGTTAATTACATGATAATTTGTAATTGCTTTGGGGAATTCTGCATGCCTAAAATTATAATGATGTATTGCTGTAGTCATTATGCAAAGATTTACACTTAGATATGGGTGCAGTGACCCCATTTTTATCACTGCTTTTCTTTTATTTAATGCCACCTTCCATTAGCACTAAATGTAACATACAGAGGTTTTTATAAAAGTTTCAAGATTTGCACAAAACAAAGTTGTTTTATTTTTATTTAATTATTTTTTGATTCTCATGTCTTTTGACTCACCTAAATCAGCTTAATTACTATTAATATACATATATATTTTAAAATATATTTACTATATATTTTGGAACAAGCCTTACACTGATTCTAACAATTGAATGAACAATGTTCTGAGATATCACTGCATGCATTCTCTTATCTGTTGATATATAATTTACCTGTGTTTGCTGTGATCATCTGATATCTGTATAACATAGGACAGAAAACTTCCCTGAATTAAATCTGCCTTCAGTGAGAATATGTCAGAAAAATATTTATTCATGATATTAAACTTGTCATTGACAGAGGATGCACCACAAAATCTGATAATGTATCATTGGCAATGTATACTTGCCATGGTTAATAGCTATCGTTTTTTTAAATCTTCATGGTATTTCAAGTCTGAATCTGTCCTATTTCAAAACTAGCAAGGAAGGGCAACACATCAATCTTCATGAAATAACTCAGCCAGGATGCAATTGTTGAAGGTTGAATTTTGTTTGATTTGTTCTCATATATATATTACAGAAAAACACAGAATTTTCTTCTAGGAGCCTGTAAAGAAGATGATGATGACATTTGCAATGCTTTAAAGAGGTACAGGAAAAAAAAATATAGCATGCTAATAACTTTAGTTATCTTTACACTGAACAGAGTTAGATATCAGCAACCTGTCTAAATCTCAATTTTTAAGGGATGTAGGGGAGGAGGTTGGTTTTGTTTGTTTGTTTGTTTGTTTTTCTCTTTTTTACATGAAATATGTAGGCCTCATCACACAGGATATGTTCTGATATTAATTTAAAGATGTATATACTAAGAAGTGTTTCCTGAGCTTAAGGAGACTAATCACCTTTCAGTGTGCCATCCTTCAAAACAAGGTACCTAAACTAATATATAATACCTGGAAACTGCAGTTTATTAACATTTGGAAAGTAAAATTTAATATCGCATAGATTAGGGAAACCTTTCGAAAAAATATTAGGCCATTTCAATTTAGAAAAACCATGAATTCTTAAACATGAGTATCAGTGTTTTAATAAATAAAAATGTTTGTTGAATTCAGGTATTTCCCAGGTAGTGGTTTCCCAGCTTGTGATCTGTGTGTATCACCATCTTCTAATTAGCCAGGATGAGCTGCTTAGCTGGAAAGGTAAAAAATACATTCATACATTTGCAAACCGTTATCTCCCAATTTTTACTTCTTCTTTTTAGATTTTCAATAAACTTTTATTATAGAAATATGCAATAAAATAAATTAGGAAATGGTGATTTCATTAATTTGACTGGAAGCTTTTTTTATTTTTTTATTTTTTTATTTTTTTGAGAAAGGCACCCATTTTCTCCAGATCATCAATCTATTCCCATGGATTCAGTGGTGGTGAGTTATGATATCCACGACACTTTGTAGGTTTAAAACCAATTCTAGGTGTATTAATAATCTTTTCAGATCTCAGGTATTGATGACCTTAAGAGAGATGAAGGTTAGTCTGTTTCCTGGGGGTGTGCTTTGAGGCAGTCATGACATCTCTTTTTCAAAGAAAAAATAATGTAATACTTGTAATTTGAAGGTTTTATTTCCACCATCAGACTAAGTGAAGCATGAATCATGTGTGTGGTAAACTATATAAAGGAAAAGTAAAATGTCACCTTTATAAGCAAATGATTTCAAAGCCCAGTTAAATAATAAATCTGTGAGTAATAACTACAGACAAGAGAGAAAAAGTACAGTAAGTGCAAATAAATTCAAAAGCAATTTGTTAAGAATAACATTTGAGGCACATTTCCCAGACTAGTAAATATATTAAAACAAACAAACAAACAAACAAAACAACAACAACAACAACAAAAAACGCTTGAAACAAATGGGGATGCTACCAGTGTTAGATAGGTTGAAAGACAATTTTTCAAGGAAACAAACAAACAAACAAAATAAACAACAACAACAACAAAAAAAAACCACTAAATCCAGTACAGATTTAGTTTTGAAGAAACAAAAAAATAACATCTTTTACAATGCTTTTTTACAGTGAAATATCTGTGTAACTTTCCAGATAATTTAACACTTTTTTTAAACAGATGAACAACAGTAAGGAATAGATGCTAGGTGACAACATAAAAAGTTGAAGAAAAGGAATGTATAACTACAGAAGGGGACCTATGGAAAATATATTGAAGCCAAAGTAGAAGGACACATGATCCCTGAAGACATCCCTGAAGGACAGCTAAAAGAACAAGATTAGAAGCAATGGATAATGAATATCCTCAAAGGTTAGCCCTTTAGGAACTAATCATTAATTACTAGACATGCTTAATTAATCGAAATTTTCTCTAGCAAATATAAATTCTTTTCCATTCTGTGACTGAAAGTCCATACACTGTCCATTGATTTTCTGAGCTGAAAATATGACAAAAACAACCATTATGTTGCTAAAAATAAACAGAGCAGTATGAGCGTACCATTTTAATTATCTTCTCATATATTTTGGCATTCTCTGTGTATTAGTTTAATAAGTTGTAAACTCGCATTTTGTTGCAATAATGTGTTAATAGTGTGGAATAACATTTGTTAAGACTCAGAACTTGCTGAATACAAGAGGGATAGGTGATAAGTTTAATTTAATAACAATGGTATAACTTCTTAGCAAAAAAAAATCCCACATAAGAGAAAAAGTACTCATTACTTTATAAATAGTGACTTCCCATCTCTTCATGAGAGCATATAAAGAAGGGTAAGAAGACTGAAATCTGGATTTCCAAATAAAATTTGACACACCCATTGCTGGAATAAGCAAACCTGAAAATTAACAATCTTCTACCAAATAGTTCTTCATACAAGTGTGTTAAGAATATTCCATCTTCTGTCAGATTAATTAAAAAATTTAAAGATGTCTGATTCAGCAAACATGACACTGAAAAAAATGATAGCTGTAGTCAGTCATAGAAAATTGTTTTATTCCATATGGATATATGTATCTATATATAGATAATGTATACATAGATGTATGACTTTAATGAAGCAAATATAAAATTAGCAATCTCCCATGGAAGAAGACATGAATATGGGGTACTTAAACCAATTGCAAGGCATACATCACAAACCATAAGCCATATACAAATACGTTGGACCACAAGGGGGGCAGTCAAGGTGCTGAGAGGTCTGGACAAAGTCACTGCAAAGCACTGCCCATCATCTTTGAAGGGTCACAGCAATCAAGGAAGGTTCTTCTTGACTGCTCCCTTGTAACCTGCAATTTAGCCATTCTTGGCCAAGGACTTTCAGCCTTTAGCCACTGGAAAGGAAAAAAGGTGTTTTCCGTTTCCAATTCCATTTTCCATTAAATTGGGGCTAAGCATTTTCTAACCTTCTCTGTTGTACAGAAAGAGATATTAAGTAAGTCATGATTAAGCAGGTTAGGTCCTGGCAAAATGCTGTTAAAAGAATTAAAGAAAAAGCATACAAACAAGAAGTATATAAATTAAAACTTTTTCATGTCTTTAAGGAGAAGTTGACTGGGATGTGGCAAGATCTCTTGCAGAACTGAAGGAAGAGGAAACAGAGTTGCTGGATCCATCATGTAAACTTACATAAAAAAGTCTTGCACAAAACTCTCCTGAAAATTTGGGTGGTATACCTATGAAATATTAACCTTAGAATGTTTCTAACAACAATCATTGGAGGAAGAGTTTTTGCAAAAACAATGCCAAAAATAAAAACCTCTGGTGTTTTTTGTGTTGTTTGTCTGTTTTGTTTTGTTTTTCCCCTGAATTGTCATCTCAATTAAATGTAGAGTGTCAGAAATAAATGTGAAGATCATCAAATCCATGCTGTTAAAGCAACCCACATCTTTTTTGTCTTACCACACTTCCCTGAAGAAATAAGATAAGAATAGTAGGTGTACTCCATAACATTTACATAGAAATGATTATGTGTGCTTACAAAGACAGTATTTGTTTTCCTTTATGTACCCAAGTTTTACAGTGAAAAATAAGTAAGCATTGAATCACAAAGTTTAGGTAGAATGCATAGTACAGGAGTCGAGTGACCACCTTTTTTAAAATAGTCTAAATTATGTTCTTTTGCCAGTGACTTTCACTCCTTAAACACAAGCATCAGCAGACAGAAATCTGACTTGCTTTCAGAAATTAGGTAAAAAATGCATTTTTTAGAAGAAGCGTTTCTCTCATAAGGGTCCTTTAATTTGTGCTGCTTTTACAGCTATGATAAGGCAAAGTCATTACAACTGAAAAAAAATGTGCAGAGGAAAACAAATTTTTAAGAAAGATCATATTTTATTCATTGGTATGTCTCCTAGAATCGTTGAAAGACAATGCTAACCCTGATGATATTCCCAGCTCTGAACTCAAGCAGATAAATATTCCACACAAATTTTCACCTGAGAAAGAAAAATATCATAGATGCCATGAACTCATCTAGGGCTATTGACTGATTTTCCTTGGAAAACACTTGTGCACAAAAGAAATGGGCACAAAAGAGGAAGGGAGGGAGGGCAGAGGGAAGGACTTTTCAGGAAAACTGGGGAAAACAATCAGGGAAAATTAATGTGGCATTTTAATTGGTATCTGACTTTTCCTTTTTTTCCTTTTTTTGAGAGCACTAAATAATTCCCAGTTTGTCACAGCCTTTTGATGGATAGATACTACATTGTTTTTCTTGGCTTAAACCTCTTGATCCTAAATGCTGATCCAAAAAGGAAAGCAAGACAGAAACCACTGTTGATTCTGAACAGCATCCAGCTACTATTTCTAGTTCTGATCTCAGAAAACTTAGTCTCTCTCAGAAAACTTGGTCTCTAGTTACAGAATCACAGAATCACAGAATCGTCTAGGTTGGAAGAGACCTCCAAGATCACCCAGTCCAACATCTGACCTAACCCTAACAAATCCTCCACTAAACCATATCACTAAGCTCAGCATCTAAACATCTCTTAAAGACCTCCAGGGATGGTGACTCAACCACTTCCCTGGGCAGTCCATTCCAATGCCTAACAACCCTTTCAGTAAAGAAGTTCCTCCTAATATCCAACCTAAACCTCCCCTGGCGCAACTTTAGCCCATTCCCCCTCGTCCTGCCACCAGGCACATGGGAGAATAGACCAACCCCCACCTCGCTACAGCCTCCTTTAAGGTACCTATAGAGAGCGATGAGGTCTCCCCCGAGCCTTCTCTTCTCCAGGTTAAACAACCCCAGCTCCCTCAGCCGCTCCTCGTAAGACTTGTTCTCCAGACCCCACACCAGCCTTGTTGCCCTTCTCTGGACTCTCTTGAGCACCTCCATGTCCTTCTTGTAGCAAGGGGCCCAAAACTGAACACAGTACTCGAGGTGCGGCCTCACCAGAGCCGAGTACAGGGGGACAATCACCTCCCTAGCCCTGCTGGCCATGCTGTTTCTTATGCAGGCCAGGATGTTGTTGGCCTTCTTAGCCACCTGAGCACACTGCTGGCTCATATTCAGCTGACTATCAACCAGTATTCCCAGGTCCTCCTCTGCCAGGCAGCTTTCCAACCACTCATCTCCCAGCCTGTAGCGCTGCTTGGGGTTGTTGTGCCCCAGGTGCAGGACCCGGCACTTGGCCTTGTTGAACTTCATACAGTTGACCTCAGCCCATCGGTCCAGCCTATCCAGATCCTCCTGCAGAGCCTTCCTTCCCTCGAGCAGATCGACACACGCACCTAACTTGGTGTCATCTGCAAACTTACTGAGGGTGCACTCGATCCCCTCATCCAGGTCATCGATAAAGATATTAAAGAGGACCGGCCCCAGCACTGAGCCCTGGGGGACTCCACTAGTAACCGGCCTCCAACTGGATTTGACTCCATTCACCACAACTCTTTGGGCCTGGCCATCCAGCCAGTTTTTAACCCAACGAAGTGTACGCCAGTCCAAGCCACGAGCAGCCAGTTTCTTGAGGAGAATGTTGTGGGAAACGGTGTCAAAAGCCTCACTGAAGTCAAGGTAGATCACATCCACAGCCTTCCCCTCATCCACCAGGCACGTCACTTGGTCATAGAAGGAGATCAGGTTCGTCAAGCAGGACCTACCTTTCATAAACCCATGCTGACTGGGCCTGATCGCCTGGTTGCCCTTCAAGTGCCGCGTGATGACACTCAAGATAATCTGCTCCATGAGCTTCCCTGGCACTGAGGTCAAACTAACAGGCCTATAGTTCCCCAGGTCTACCCTCCGGCCCTTCTTGTAGATGGGCGTCACGTTTGCTAGCCGCCAGTCAACTGGAACCTCCCCTGATAGCCAGGACTGACGATAAATAATGGAAAGCGGCTTGACCAGCTCCTCCGCCAGTTCGCTCAGTACCCTCGGGTGGATCCCATCCGGCCCCATCGACTTGCGTACATCCAAGTGTCGTAGCAGGTCGCCAACCATTTCTTCATGGATAGCGAGGGCCACATCCTGCTCCCCATCCCCTTCCACCAGCTCAGGGTACCAGGTATCCAGAGACAACTGGTCTTGCCGCTAAAGACTGAGGAAAAGAAAGCATTGAGCACCTCAGCCTTTTCCTCATCTTTTGTAACTAAGTTTCCCCCCCGCATCCAGTAAAGGATGGAGATTCTCCTTAGTCCTCCTTTTTGCGTTGATGTATTTGTAAAAACTTTTTTGTTATCTTTAACAGCAGTAGCCAGATTGAGCTCCAGATGAGCTTTGGCTCTTCTAATTTTGTCCCTGCACAGCCTCGCAACATCCTTATAGTCCTCTTGAGTAGCCCGCCTTCTTTTCCAAAGATTATAAACCCTCCTTTTTCTCCTAAGCTCGAGCCACAACTCTCTGCTCAGCCAGGCCGGTCTAGTTCCGCGTCGGCTCGTCTTTGGGCACGTGGGGACAGACCGCTCCTGAGCCAATAAGATTTCCTTCTTGAGGAGTGCCCAGCCTTCCTGGACTCCTCTGCCCTTCAGAACCTCCTCCCAAGGGACTCTGCCAACCAGTGTCCCGAACGGCTCAAAGTCAGCCCTCCGGAAGTCCAAGACAGCGGTTTTACTGGTCCCCTTCCTGGCTTCGCCAAGAATAGAGAATTCTACCATTTCGTGGTCACTCTGCCCAAGACAGCTCCCGACCACCACATCTCCCACCAGTCCGTCGCTGTTTGTGAACAGAAGGTCTAGCGGGGCACCTCCCCTGGTAGGCTCTCTAACCAGCTGCATCAGGAAGCTATCTTCCACGCTCTCCAGAAACCTCTTAGACTGCTTTCTCTGGGCTGTGTTGTGCTTTCAGGATATGTCTGGGAAGTTGAAGTCCCCCACAAGAACAAGCGCTGACGATTTCGCGGCTTCTGCCAGCTGCCTGTAGAACTCCTCATCTATCTCCTCATCCTGGTTCGGTGGTCTATAACAGACCCCCACCAGGATGCTTGCCTTGTTGGCCTTCCCTCTGATCCTAACCCATAGAGACTCAACCTTATCATCCCCAGCCTCAAGTTCCTCAACATCAAAACACTCTCTAATATAGAGAGCCACACCACCACCCCTTCTGTGCTGCCTGTCCCTTCTGAAAAGCCTATAGCCAGGCATTGCAGCACTCCAGTCATGAGAGTGGTCCCACCACGTTTCCGTGATGGCAACCAAGTCATAGCCTGCCTGCTGCACGATGGCTTCCAGCTCCTCTTGTTTGTTACCCATGCTGCGTGCATTACTGTAGATGCACTTCAGTCGGGCCATTGCCTTCTCGCCCGGCCTTGCCATTGTTCCCCCTGGTACAGTTCCAACAAGACTTATTTCAGCCCCGTCCCCCTTCTTTCCTAGTTTAAAACCCTCTCAACGAGCCCTGCCAGCTCCTGGGCTAGGATTCGTTTTCCCCTTAGAGATAGGGACCCATCTGTGGTCACCAGGCCGGGTGCCGAGTAAAGCGCCCCATGGTTACTTCTAGACACTAATTATCTTGAGTTTGCCCAAATGTTAGACTAACATCTCATTTAGGTATTTTGAATTACAGTATGCCTAATGAAGATATAACACAACTTAATCAAATAAAATGGAGGATAACTATTCCAAGCATAAGACCTTTACCAATATATTCTTTATTTCTAGTATGACTAGATGCTGCATCTAGTATATCTGTATACAACTGCATGATAAAACAACAACAAAACCTTATTTTCTTCAACACTTTTATTTTCTTTTATCTTATTTTCTTTTAGTCTGTTTACTCACTGCATCATAAAATCATAGAATTATAGAATGGCTTGTGTTCAAGGGACCATAATGATCTTCTAATTCTAACACCAGTGCCATGGGAAGGTACACCTGCCACTAGACCAGGTTGCTCAAAGCCCCATCAAAGCCTTAAACACTTCCAGGGATGGGGCATCCACAAATTTTCTCAACATCCTCTTACAGCACCTCACTACCCTCTGAGTAAAGAATTTCTTCCTTATATCTAATCTAAATTTCCCCTCTTTTGGTTTAAAACCATTACTCCTTGTCCTATCACTATACTCCCTTATAAAGAGTCCCTCTCCTATGGGACTCTTATGCTTATTCCAGTTTTATAACTAGTGAATTTTTACTTTTCATGAGGCTGGAGTTTTAACCTTACACTTAACTTTCCTCACTTTAAGACTGGAAACTGCTGTGAGAGTTACGAAATCATTCTCAGTGTCTGATGACCCTGTGTGTCTTTTCTTTCCTCCTCCTCTTCCACATTGTTGTCCGCTGTTTTGCCTGGTAAGCTTCTTATTAAAAATAAATATAGTTTTTTTTTTTTTTTTTTTTTTTTTTTTTTTTAAATCTGGGTGTGTGTTCAGCTTCAAAGACCCTAATGAAGATGAAAATCTCACACCAGGAAATCAAGAGCTTGGTTACTAGTCACTTTGAATCCAGAGCAAAAAAGAGGAAGAGAAAAAGAGAAAAGAGAAAGAGGAGAAACAGAAAGTGAAAGGGAAAGGGAAAGGGAAAGGGAAAGGGAAAGGGAAAGGGAAAGGGAAAGGGAAAGGGAAAGGGAAAGGGAAAGGGAAAGGGAAAGGGAAAGGGAAAGGCAAAGAGAAAGAGAGAAAGAAAGAAAGAAAGAGAAAGAAAGAGAAAGAGAAAGAGAAAGAGAAAGAGAAAGAGAAAGAGAAAGAGAAAGAGAAAGAGAAAGAGAAAGAGAAAGAGATAGACAAATGAAAAGAAAAAGATAAAAAGGAAAAGAAAGAGAAAGAGGAAAAGGAAAAAAAAAGGAATAGGAAAAAGGGAAAGAAAAAGGGAAGGGAAAGGGAAAGGGAAAGGGAAAGGGAAAGGGAAAGGGAAAGGGAAAGGGAAAGGGAAAGGGAAAGGGAAAGGGAAAGGAAACATATGGACTAGAAAATACATGAGACGTGTTGTAAATTCTTTATCTTATTGTACTGTTAAAGAAAAAAAAATATTAGGAAAAAGTAAAAGGGTATATAGAAAAGCTAATTAGGATGCACATCAGGAGGTGTTTTTGTGGAGGAGGTTTTTGTGGATGGACAAATCCACCAATATTTCTGTTTCCTGATGCATATCCTTTATTTTATTGTTGGAATGGAAGATTAGCAGCCTACAGAGTGATCCATGAATATTAAATCAGTGTTTCTCTCTCTGACAGATTGTTTTCAGTGAAATTTTATTAACATTTTAATTACATTAACAGAATGAAATGATTCTGTGATTCTGTGGTGAGGCACTGGAACAGGTTACCCAGAGAAGTTGTGAAAGCTCCATCCCTGGAAGTGTTTAAGGCCAAGCTGGATGGGGCTTTGAGCAACCTCCTTTAGTGGAAGGTGCCCCTTCCCATGGTACGGCAGTTGGAACTAGATGATCTTTAATGTCCCTTCCAATCTAAGCAATTCTATGATTTTCTGATATACTACATTATACATATTTTCAAACAGAATTGCATCCTTCATCTACTTAAAGTTAAGATTTTTAAATGACAAAACCATTTTATAAAAAAATGAGTTCATGGTAATAAAGAGTGAACATTATAAAACATGGAAATGATAATTAATAATTTAAGGTAAAATAATAAATGATAAAACTCTTATGTATTCCTTTGACTATATACAGAAATATAGTGATAGGATTCATTACCCCTAACCTGGGATGATAAAAACTAGGTATATATGTTAATCATTATAAAATTCTTCAATAATTAGTGGAAAGGAATTTCCACTTTCAGAAAGCCATCTTTCTCTTCCTAAAAATGTGCATATGAATGCAGAAATTAAATCATTTAAGAATGTTTTACTTCTTCGCACTGACTTTAAAGGGAGTTTAACATGACTATCTAATTTTAGTTACCTAAAGACAAGTAGATGTATAGATTAATAAGAAAAATAAACTACAGCATAATGCAATACAATGGTTTTGAAAGATGAGTTCAAACTTACATGAGTTCTTCAATACAATAGTAAATGCTTTTGATAATTTTATTGACACAGAAACAAGCCTCTCCATACAAGTTAGATTATCTTTCCTGCTCCAGATTCAGGATATCTGTATATTCATCTTGCTTCATTTCTGAGATAAATTCAGAAAGCACAGATAAATCATTGGAGCTACAAGGGATAATCTTCTTGTCTCATATCTCATGTATATCTTGATCAAAAACTTGTATTCTATAACTTCCATATTTTTACCAAAAAGGTATATTTAAAAATATATATATCTTTATTTATGTTTTTATACTTATAAGTCTGTATGTGCGCACGTGTTCTTGTGGGAATGAAGACGTCTGTGCACCTTTGCAGAAAGAGTAAATTAAAGAGAAATAAGACGTGGATAAAAAGTTCCCTGGTCTGTGTGATCTAGTAAATAAAATAGGTCATGCAGGGACATGGACATTTTCTTGTTTTCTGTTACTCTTCTTTCCAGAAACAAATGTCAAAGTAGGAAAGGAATTAAATCTGTTGAGCTTTTGGTCTTGGTACTGGGATGAAGTCCTATACGCCTTTGGATGTGCTTTTTGATGAAATGATATGATTTCAGTAAGGAATAATTCATTAGATCACTGGAAGTTTTGTTTAATTTTACTTGAGATGTGGAGGCACTGAAGAGTCTACTAAGAAATCAGCTAGAATTCTCATCAAGACACATTCACTGGATTGCTCTTTCTATAATTTAATATAATACAATAATTCAATGTTGCTATGATGCCTCTTAAACTTGACAACTAGCTGACGGCCAGTGTAATATGATTTGGTCAATGACATTTCCTTGATTTTCTTCATCAGTGTGCATGAGTCTATTGTATCTCCATTTTATACCAATATTGCAGTGACATTGAGGCAAGGATTATATTTTCCTCTTAAATTTGTGTATCACTTAACATGAATAATTTATCATTAGAGACTAAGAATTTTTGACATGACAGCAGTATAAATTATTATAATTTCAAAATTACTAATGAAACTTCAAAATTATTGGCAAACTGACTGTCCTTCATTGCCTATGGATGCTAAACAAATTAATGTGAGGCAAGACTCAGATAATTTGAGTGATTCACTCAAACAATACAAGATTAAGACGTAACTGCTGACAGAATATTTGGCAAATATGTCAAATGCCAATTCCTGCTGGTTGTTCGAGAATAAACTTGAGTGGTCCCTGGGATCCTGCTTTGATTTGTATGGCTAGAAAATGAAATCAATTCCTTTGTAAAAGGCTAGTATATGAGTAAAATGATGTTATAAAAATATCCTGGGTGACGGAACTTTTGGAATAAATTGAGCTGGTTACTTTGAAATATCTACAGTTACATGAGAAAATGAAAAGCTAAAATTAGAAATACACTTGAACATATGAAATCAACAAGTGCTAAAAATATCTAGAATATATATTACATATAGTCTCATCTTGTAATAGATGACTTCAGAAACACAAAAAACTGAATGCATTCTCCTCAAGTGCCAGAATTAAAGGGCTTAAAATGGACTATTTTACATGGACCAAATTTTGTGTTCCCTCTCCTCGAAATGATCATTTTTAAAAGTATTTGAGAGCTTTTGGTAACAATACAAAGACAACTATGTCAATATTTTCTGCTAAAAGGATGCTGCAATTGGCCAGTCCTGGGCCCCCTTAACCACGCCACAAGTTCCTGACTCTCTGGTGGGTACCACTTGGTGCTCACCAGCAAACAGGTACTTGTCTCATGGCTGCCTCCCACCTGGGGGCAGTGGCTGAGACCCTCATCTGCTCCAATTTGTGTCCCTAAGATGTTTCAGGTGTTACTACTACAATTTTGGGGCTCCTCACGCCCTTTGACCCCAAACCCACTCATGTCTCCCAGCAGCTGGGATCTCATCTCTGCAGAACCCACATGTGTGGGACAGAGGGAGATGGCACCGGGAGAACTGCAATGTGATTTAACAAGGAGACAAGACAGGCTGCCACAACGAGGCTCAGAGCTGCGTGAGACAAGTGTGCACACTGACCATGGCTGCACGCAACCGGGCCTCGTACCCCATCTGCCTGTTTCCCCCCTGCCCTTCCCAGTGTTTTCACCTGAATATTCCCTCCTGTATTTTACACAGTCCCACTGGCACTCCACTCAACCATCCCAAATCCCCATGATCTTGTTTGCCCCTTCTTATGGCTTCCAAAGCCCAGACAGACTCTCCTCAGGGTTGAGCCTGGTCCTTCTAATGGCCATTGGTAAGGGATGGGAGGCTGTTTGTTCTTGGCTCTCTCTCTGCTGTCCCATGTCTGTCAGATTGACACCCCTGTGTCCTTTTTGTTTATCACTTCCCCTTGTACTTTTCTTTGTACGGAAAAGATTAAATATCCTCAAAATTTTTAGTTTCAAACATATGATTTTATGGAATATTTGGAATTCTGAGCAATAGGTAAATCTAGAAATCAATAAATAGTGAGGTTGATTATTTACTATATATGGCTAATGAACCACAGGAAATGTACAACTTTTTCTACCAGCCTCATCCAGATATCCAAGACTTCTTGAATAGTCAAGAGTATACAAAATGTCACATAAGCCCAAGGTTAACAAACACCTCATTGTGAATTATTGGTAGACTGAACAGCAAAACAAAACTAGACTAAACTAAACTAAACTAAACTAAACTAAAGACTGTGAGACAATATTTGAGTAAATACTGTGAGAAAATTATGTATAACAAGATGAAGGAAAATGCATTCTTTATTTATTGAATAAATAAATTTCCTTCATTCCTCCTCCAAAAGGATATTATATCAGTAAAATTATTCAAAAGTCTGAAAATAAATTCCATCCTTTTCATTAGAAAAATCTTGCTCAAATACTTTTGAAACATATAAAAAAAATCAGCAGAATTTAATTTGGACATAGCTATTTTCCTGAAGTTTATAATTGCTTCTTAAGTAAGAAAGGAGACTTATTATTACACTTCACAGATGAGAGTTCAGGATTTTGATTAAAGTAGGTATACCACACTAGTTCCCTGTAAGATACTTCTCAAAGCGGCAATATGATTTGGATGCAGCCTCTAGCCACTACCCAATGTATATAAAATATGGTAATGAACATGTGTTATAAAATGCTATAGTTTATATAAGTACTTTGGTGGTTTTACAATCTTGTCATTCAAAAATTAATGTTCTTGGGAAACAGAAACAAATATTTTTTTATGTATTTAAATGAAAAGGACTATGTAAAAAACACATAGTGTATAGAAATTTCTTACCATACTATGGAATGGAAAAATATTTTCCTTTATTTCTGTCACTTATGTATATTGTAAAATTCTTACACATATAGAAGCAATCATGGATTCAGAAAACACTGTTGGTGTATGTGTATCTGAGTAATTTTAAAAAACATGACAAAACACAAAAACTTCCTCTTCATGTCTAGAGTGACCTGTAAACAAGATATATTTTACAGTCAAAGTTATTTAACTTTGTAATAATCTCTTTCTTTCACTGTATGTGGTAAACACATTTTCTTAGGAAGAACAAGGTATACAGGAAATAAATCTTTGACATTGCAGTTATGGAAAAATATCTGTTTTGAATAACTGATTACTGAAAGATCATATTTAGCTAATATTGTAGACACTTTTTGTTTTCTGAGTTGTTGAGCGCTGGATTTTATTCAATTTCTTGGGAATATTTTGTGTATTGAGCTGCCCGATCTTGTACATTACGTATTTTCTCAGTGAAAACAGAAACCTTCTTTTCTATGCAGTACTTCAACTGCTGCATGATTCCTGATTTGCAACCCAAAGTTCCATAAGCTTTTTTTGGCTGATGTCTTATACTCTGCTGCAGCTACTTGAATATGTATGCTACAGTGTTTTTCACTATTACTAGATAATTTTCTGGACTCTCTTGCCTTCCACATTTCTCTCTCTTTGTTATCTCCTACTGTTTTACATTTTCTTGGCTAACTCTCATTTTGTTATCTCTTGAGTATGCTCTCCTAATCTCCACAGGTAACAACATTGTCAGTTTAACCAGTTAACTCTGTTTTTTAAACTTGACCAAAATAAAACTTAAATAGCACTGAAGTGATTTTAAATATTACTTCCTTTTCTTTAATCAACACATTAAATAAAACTATGCAAGCATTTATCTTTGAAATATAGCAATACATATTGAATCTATCTATCTATTTATTTATTTATTTAATGAAGCCTTATATTGTATGCTATAATAAATAACATAGCATAGTTGCGAAATCTTAGCAGTTGCCAGCTGTTTTAGATTTGGTGGCCTGTCCGCAAACAAATGATGCATCCACTGCAGTTCCATGTCTGCAGGTCCACCCAGCAATAAGGGTGACCAAATTTGCCTGTTACTCAGTCTTATTACACACACACACACAATCACATACACATATGCGTGCCCGCTACAGTAACACAGGTGACCACACAGGCAGAAAGCAGTGCCTTACAGGCATCCACATAAACAGAAACAGCACAAATGCTCCAGTCCTGTTTCTCCTCTTTAGATGGTCATGATTGAAGTCCACTCACACAGACACGTGCACATACACACACCACACACACCAAACATGGGTATCTCCAGGAGATGGTCTTCAGCAATCAGTCTGTGCAGTACCTGGCCCCAGGAAACACTTTCTTCCAGTTGTTGGCACGTGGATATTCATGCCCCTGTATTTCATCATCTCTCTCCAGCAGCTAGTGCTCAGGCTTCTCCTGCTTGCTGGCTTTTCCAGCTTGAGGTTCATGAGTGTTACACACTCAGGAGAGACAGGGAACACACACAGAATAGAGGTAAGAATGGGATTTAATAATAAGATGAAACAGATTGTAATGACCAGGTGCAGGGCTCTGGCTCAAGTGTACTGACCAGCACCCCTTTAGGTATCACTCGTCCCTTTTATCTCCTTTTCCTTATGTTTTTCCACACTTGTTCCGCCCTGATCCACCTTGTTCCCTCCCTTCCCCCATCTTAGTCCTTCATCTAAACATTACATAAAAGGTTTGGCATTATCCCAAAATGCACTTCCCTTCTAATGAGTCTTAAATCTCTGTATTAACCCTCTTCAGGTTGACTTGTGCTCTGGATACTTTGGTTGAATCCTCTTGGTGGGGTATCTGCAGAAAGCTAATTGGTTTCTTTTGACTTAAGAGAAGCCATGTCAGTGTGCCCTAACAGTTACTGATCAAGTTTTTAGCACTTAGAATTACTTAGGTTTCAACCACTTGCTGTGCTTAATTTGTTTAGTATTTTGTCAGACCACCTAGACAAGGCATTTGATCTTTTAATGAGTCCTTCTGATGTATATAAATCTCCAGGATACTTTGAAAATGCTGGGCACTAACGTGAAGTATCAGGTAGGATTTTGAAGCTTACAAAAAATAATTTTTTTTTCTTCTTTTTAATCCCCAGAGAATCATACCAGTATAAAAAAGCAAAAGCAGAAGGTAGTAACATAAGGTTGAACTTTTTTTTTCTTTTTTTTTTTTTTTCCCTGTGCATATGTTTGAATGACAAATAGCACAAAGCTTCTGTGAGATCTCCTCTAATGGAGTGATCATTATTCCAACAATAAGCCTGTTGCTAATGGAGTTTCTGGCATCCAGCAATATATAACACCAACTGTTTTGTTTGTTTAAAAGAGCATACTACACAAGTTTTGGCAAATGGAAATTGAGGCTCATGGTGTCGGACATCATGAATAAAACAATGTATTTTTGCATATTTCTAGAGTGAAGAAATATCCTAGCAAAATTTTAAACTCTGAGGTTTACTTCAGGATCTTCAGAGACTGAAGACTTGAATGTTCCCAACAATAACAGTAAGAATGGGACAGAGCACAGAAAATTATACACCTGTTTGGGCCAATAACATTTGATAAAAACATTTTAATCTTCCTCAAAGTTTATTTATTTATTTATTGTTTTATCCTCAAATGAGCTTTCAGCATAATGCTAAAATTGATATTGATGGGTTTCTAAGGCTTTCTTTGGTCTCGCTTAACTGTACTGCTAATCTTCTTCTTGCCTGTGGTGCTAAATTAGCCCATGCAATTTCTGCTTTCAGCTGCCAGTCATACTTCCAGGATCGCAGGCATATTGCTGTGATATAGCAGGACTAATGACGGTCAAGAGCTGAAAAAATAAAAAAAATAAAGTTCAAAATTTGAAGGGAAAACATAACCAAAACAAACATGTAAAGTATAAAGTGGATAAGGACAAAGAAAATGAAAGAATAGAACACATTTATATTACCCACCTGACAAATCATCCTCCTTCAAAAGTTTGTTTCTGAAGTTTCAAACAGTGGGATAATTCCGATTATTCTTTTTATGAAAAGGCATATGCACAGAGATTTATTTTGCTGAACTGTTTCCTACACTGACCGTATTGATTAGGGTATCAATTACAATTGCTTAAACAGAGATATCTAGGGACATCTGAGATTCCCTAGGATATTCTCTTGTCCTCCAGCTGCTTCTCCAGGAGGCTACAACCCCCCACCTGGAAGAATATGGGACTTATCTGCCAAGCTTGCGAAAGTCTCAAATCATAGAATGATAGAATATCCTGAGTTGGAAGGGACCCGCAAGGATCATAGAGTCCAACTCCTGGCACCACACAGGTCTACCCAAAAATTAATACCGTATGACTAACAGCATAGTCCAAATGCTTCTTAAACTCTGACAGGCTTGGTGGCATGACTACGTCCCTGGGGAGCCTGTTCCAGTGCGTGACCACCCTCTCGGTTAAGAACCTCTTCCTGATATCCAGCCTGAACCTCCCCTGCTGCAGCTTGACACCATTCCCTCGGGTCCTATTGCTGGTCACTAAAGAGATCAGCACCTGACCCTCCACTCCACCTCGTGAGGAAGCTGTAGACTGCAATGAGGTCTCCCCTCAGCCTCCTCTTTTCTAGGCTGAACAGGCCAAGTGCCCTCAACCACTCCTCGTACGTCTTCCCCTCTAGGCCCTTCACCATCTTTGTAGCCCTTCTCTGGACACTCTCCAACAGTTTCATGTCCTTTTTGTACAGTGGTGCCCAGAACTGCACTCAGTACTCGAGGTGAGGCCACACCAGCGCAGAGTAGAGCGGGACAATCACTTCCTCCGACCAACAATGCCATGCTTGATGCACCCCAGGATACAGTTGGCCCTCCTGGCAGAATGGGCATGCTGCTGGCTCATATTCAACTTGCTATCAACAAAAAAAAAACAGATCCCTCTGTAAAGCATGCTAAATGGTGCTGAAATGCTTCCAATGACTTACAGAGATATGGATTTTACAAAGATTTTACTTTAATTACAAGCATATAGATTTACATGTCTTAATCAAAAGCTGTATGCCTTTCCCAAATCAAAAATAGCTAGTAACTAAAATGTAAACCAGCTGGCAATCCACCTTGAAAAGGAGAAAAGGTAAACTGTTACAATTCAAGCTGTAACCAATAAAATGTAAGCAACAAGTATTAACAATCTGATAGGAAAATGTCTTGTTTTGCTGTTAGTTTTCTACACCAAGCTGATTTGTAGTGGTTGCAATATTCCAAATATACTCATAATTTCTCAAAAGTTTACCTTAATCTTACATTAATCAATTTACCCGTAGGTTGGAGAATGTTTTTTTTTTTGTTTGTTTGTTTGTTTTTAGAATCAGTAGAGATGTATTTCCATGCTTAGATCTGGCATCAGAATGATATGCAGGATGGAAAAGCTCAAAATATGTATGTGATTAGACAACTTGGGTTCAAGTATTTTGGTTGTTTTTTCCTAATGAGGTAGGAATATTGAAAAAAATACCCCCCACCCCTCACTATTGACAAATACAAACTGACTGTATAAATTATTATGTTACAAAGAGGTGATAAGGTCTTCTGGCCTGGGCACAAACACAGGGATATCAGGATGATCAATCCTGCTGAGATGTTTTGAAAATCCTTCAAATTTTTGTTTGTTTTTCTGGAGATACATCTTTTTGCACAAATGTCATCACTAATTGGTGATGACTCATCACTAAGTGGTGAGTTGCCCTAAAATGTTAGATTACACATTGAAGAAAAATAATCTAAGTTATTGTTGGGAATAGATTTGAAAGGAGCCCTGGACAGCACCTATCACTTGACTTGCATATCATAGAATCATTAAGGTTGAAAAAGACCTTCAAGATCATCTGGTCCAACCATCCCCTACTACCAATGTCACCCACTAAACCATGTCCCGAAGCATCATGTCCAACCTTTCCTTGAACACCCCCAGGGACAGTGATGCCACCACTTTCCTGGGCAACCTGTTCCAATGCCTGACTGCTCTTTCTGAGAAAAATGCCTCCTAATTTCTAACCTAAACCTCCCCTGGTGCAACTTGAGGCCATTCCCTCTAGTCCTATACCTAGTTAGACAACTAGTGAGAAGAGGCTGACTGCCAGCTCCCCACAGCTTCTTTTCAGGTAGTTGTAGAGAGCAATAAGGTCTCCCCTGAGCATCCTCTTCTCCAGACTAAACAACTCCAGTTCCCTCAGCTGCTCCATTCTCCTATTTTCTTCCACCATTCTTTAACCTTCTATTTTCATAGAATCATGGAATCATAGATTGGTTTTGGTTGGAAGAGACCTTAAAGATCACCTAGTTCCAACCCCTCTGACATGGGTGGCTGGGATATCTTCCACTAGACCAGGTTGCTCAAAGCCCCATCCAATAAGGCCTTAAACACTTCCAGGGATGGGACATCCACAACTTCTCTGGGCAACCTGTTCCAATGCCTCACCATACTCATAGCAAAGAATTTATTCCTAATGTCTGATCTAAATCTACCCTTGTCCTGTCACTACACATCCTGGTAAAGAGTCTGTCCCCATCTTTCCTGTAGGCCCTCTTTTGGTACTGGAAGGCTGCTTCAAGATCTCTCCAGAGCCACCTTTTCTGCAGGCAGAACAACCCCAACTCCCTCAGCCTGTCTTCACAGCAGAGGTGCTCCAGCCCTCTGATCATCTTTGTGGCCTTCCTCTGAACTTGCTCTAATAGGTAAATTTTGCCACTCTTCTATTTCCCTTTCTTTCCCTCATTTTCCTCCCCAGAATCAATCCGACAGCTGGTACTTTTTCCCACTGCTGTTTTACTGTGCAAATATCAATATTTGGTAAGTCTAATGCCACTATTTGGGTAATCTCAGCATTACATGGTTTTGCTGACCTGGTTGCCTTGCAAGGCTCTGCTTCCCCGCTCTCCCCTCCAATTGCCTGTTTTGGCCATCTCTCATGTGGCAATATCCTGAGCAGCTGTGTAACAGGATATTCCTCATGTCTCTAACTGTAACTATGCAGTTTCCCAGTACCCAAATAGTGACATAAGTATCGACCTGCAGCCCTAACATATCATAATTTCTAAATACATGACTACGTAATATTTTAGTATACAATTAAGTATACAATTAAACTGAAGTATAATTATCATATATATGAAGTATAATTAAGTATACAATTAAACTGAAATATGAAGTGTCCACACACAGCAGTTTTAGCATTTTTACAGTAAATAAGGAATAATGTGCCACTGGGGGGGGGGGGGTGCGGCTGGGGGAAGGTTACAAGCCCATCAATAAAATGGATGTTCATGAATTTGCAGGAGCAGAGACCATGTAGCTCCAAAGAAAGTTCATGTGATGGCACCTAAGTACATCTGCGGAGTAACCCAGGGTTCAACATGGTCTTGGTTCTGAAGGAATAAATGAGAAATTTCTATCTTCAGGATGTGACCTAGAATAACTCTAATAATTATCTGTTATTTGTACCAATAAACATAATATAAATTGGGATTGGGATAAACAATTATTAAACAGATGGTCGAACATCACACACACAGGTATTTCTATAGACCGACTAACCTAACAGAGAAGTATTTGAAGTGGCCAAGATGGTTGTGGGCAAAGATGCCATACCTGCTATGACCTATAAATTAACAAGTATTTATTTAATTCTTACCAGAAATGGATCTCTGCAAGCATGGATGTCTTTTTAGAGTAGTAGCTGGTTAAAAGACAGGAAAAAAAAATAGAAGTAAGCGATTTGTTAACTACTGTGGAAGATAGGTACTAGAAGTACCATCTGAATGACTGAACTGGAACATATGCACTTCAACATAGTCCTGAATATTCCAGAAAAGAAAGAGAATAATGAAACAGGAAAGGACACAAACTTGTTTAGGATAGCCATATCTAACAACGGTTGGAAGATAAAATTCAGTGTCAGGAATGTAACGATCTATTCACATACGGTGACAGACTATAAATCATTTCTAAGAATATGGGAAAGATATGCAGTAGCCACTGCAGACTACACCAGCTGAATGTTCAGTTTCACTTGCCATTCATTGTGCATCCATGTCTTTAACTTGGGATACTTTATCCCAAGTAGGGAAGGGCAGAACTGATGATCCTAAAAAGTTAAACAAATTGTTTGCTGATTGGAAATGGGGAGTTGGAGAGGTATGGAAATATTTCTAAAATCATAGGTGTAAAATACAGTGATTCTAACTTGGTGGTTGCTGAATATATAGATACTTTTTTATTTCTCTTCCATGTTCTGGTCTTGTTTAAGACCGACAATCAATGGTCATTCGTACCAAACAATAATTACCTCAGTAATAACCCCTGCCTGGAAAGTATTAGTATATTTCTGAAACAAGAGGAAATAGCCTGTTTTTGTTGAATCAGCAAAACAGATTTTCTAAAAAAAGTTTGAATTAAATTTGTTTATATCAGTGACAACAATCAATATTCTCTTGAACACTTTTTTTTTTTTTTTTTTCCTTCTAATAAAAAATATTTTTGGTCTCATTTATTAATCTGTTATTGTGCTCAATATTAACATCAAATTTGTTTTTCTGGAGTCAAACAAAGACATTGGTCTATGAAAAAACTTCTCCTTTCCTAAAAAATGTTTGAATAGCAATGTGCCAAATAGACATTTAGATAGCTATTTTTGGAGATACAGTATTATGTGTTACTATGCACATATTTATACAAGATACATACTTATTACTACTTTCAGATTGAAATGATGTTTTAATTGCTATTTTGGAAAACATTTTATTAAATTTAAAAGAATTCTAACTTAATTAGCTAAGACAGGCACCAAAAGGTACAACTGCAGTTGATGGATTAAAGACATAATTAGAAATGTATCTTTGCTACAAATTAAATATAAATGCATTTAGGGGATTGGCATCAGTAGTACATTTACCACCTTGATTGTTGTTCAGAGATTAAAGTCCTGGCAGAAAAAAGTTCACAATGCAATCAAAGGTGGGATTAGGCTATCATTTTGTTCCCATATAGTTCATGACTGGTAGCAGCAAACGAGATTGCTAAAATATTGCCTTTGGCAAACAGAAGATGGGATGTCTTCTACATTTCAAGCCCAACTTTATTCAAAAGGGTATTTTAAACTAAAAATGACATTTTTTCCTCTCTGAAATGCTGACCTCGCAGGTAGCGGAAAGAAATGTTCTGTCTAACTAATTAGAACCATTATAGAGAGACTAAAGACTATTAAATAAAGTTTACTGAATTATTTATGTCACCCAAAATTTCTTGTCTTGGCAGATCAATCTATCCAGTCACGGGTTTGTCAGGGGAAAAGGAGAGAGAATGCCATTGTCTTAAATGAGAAAATTCAATGTCTTAAATTCATCAGAGGAAAGGAGGACATTATACATTTTCTCTGGTAAAAATGGCTAGTAACCCTCACACCAGCAAGTCTGTGATGTTGTTCATTTCTATATGCTAAGAAATACCATAGCTGTCATTCTACATTTTTTTCTTTATTTAAAATAAAGTCTTGTCAGCCGGGATCCTTTTTAAATCTTCAGAATCTTTCTAAATGTCCTTATGTCTTTACTGAATTTACTCAGGAGAACCTTCCTCTATGCAGGTATAATAAGCATATTTAGATTATTAAACTTTTATTACCTGCAATTCCAAAAATTGATTAGTAATGCTAGGTTTGGAGGAAGAATTAATAGACCATCTGATGTAGCTGGAAAAGCAGGCTAGCTTTTTGGCCTTCAAGTATCTCAAGTACCAAGGTCTTATGGACTCATTTGTCTCTGTATATATATATATATATATATATACATATGTACATATATGTATATATACATACACACACACTTATATATGTATATATACATATACATATATACATACGTGAATAAATATATATATATTTATTCATTATAATGAAGCAACTAAAATAGAACCTCGTTTGCATTTTATTTCATTCAATGTATCCTGTATAAATCTTCAGATACTTCAAAATAGCTTAAACTAAAAAATCTGAAAGAAAGCACCCTTGAAAGAACTGAAAGAATCTTTGAGATAAAAGCCTTCATAATTACACATTAACTGAGTATCAGTAATGAAAAAGAACATTATCTTTGAATATCTTACATTCTCTGATTGTCAGTTGAATAAAAAGTTCTGGGATAGTGATGTTCTTTATAATATAAATAATAAAAGTAACAAAGATTTCCTTTCCCCTCTGATTATCTGTGAGAATTTACCTATTTTGCTTGTTAGCAAACCACTATTTCATAACTTATCAGCCCCCTTCTCCAAAACATTTGCAACTTATCTCACTTTAAAGGTCCATATCTCTAATTTATTATATGTATAAATAATTTAAGTATAAAAAATATAAATAAGTATGTCCTTAGTTTACAGTATGTTGTAGCCTGTAGTTAAACAAAAATGGCTTATGGGTACATTTAACAACAACGTTTGCTCAGTTCCTGATTCTTTATACTTAGTTGAAGAAATACTTTCTGATCTTGATGCTAAACTCCAAAATCTTTGGCTAGCTTCAATGATAATTGTTCTGTGAGACCATTTCTCAGTCTCAGTTCACAGCTCATTCTGCCAGGAGATTCTTAGCTAGTGGGGTTTAGACTGAAGTTCAACCAAAATCTGAGTACAAGGACATTTTTAACGTTTTTTATTCTGAGATTTTTCTTTCAAGAGAAAACTGAATATCTTCAGACTATAATGGAAGATAGGCAGGTAGGCTTTTCTGTATTATAAATTAAGTATAGTTTGAATCATAAGTGGTGAACATTGCTTACATTTCAAGGTTGCATCTATGCGTTATTAACAGCTGCTTTAAAAATGCATAAAATTGGGGGAGTGGGGGGACAAGCGAGGTGAATATCACTCAAACATAATAGAAGTTCACAACTTCTTAAATTGTAAAATGACGGTAATAATAATAATAAATAAATAAATAAATAAATAAATAAAAACCTTTCATTTTCCTTTCCAGTTACTGAAAAAATAGAAAAGAAGCAGGCATTATACAGGTACTTTGAGGGTACAAGTGGGGGCCAAATAGATGCAAAGATTCGGAAACCTTATCCTTGGTCCAGCATTTGGAGAAAATTGCTGAGAATTTTGTACAGAACTAAATTCGTCCTCTCCCTCCCTCCCTGCATAGTTACCCCTATTTGGTACCTATGGCAGAATTTTCTCTGAGAGGTTAGCTTCTAAAGTAGGAGCTATTGCAAATGTGATACTTAGGTACCTTATTCTCCACCAGGCTTTCACACCTATGCACACAGACAGTTTTTTTAAATCAGTACTGCAACTTACACATCATTTTGAGGATTTAGGTCTAATGAGCTTGCAATAAGTCACCAGGGCATTTCTGGTAGAGTTGGAGGTTGACTTCAGATATCTGTAATTCATTGATTCAGCGAAGGTGAAGAGTTTCATTGTGTCATTTTGTGTGCAGATGAATAAGAAAATAACAACCTGTGTGTTATGCTCCAATTTAAGAACAGTTCCTGATGGAAAGAACATTAACGAGAACCAAACTGGTTTGCTTTCAGTTCAAAAGGACTTAATTTGGATGTTACTGCTCTCACCATAAAATGAAAGAAGCTTATGCCATACAAAAAGAAAGAGAATTGATTAGAAAACCTCTAACAGGATTAGGATGCTAAATTAAATAAAGTAAAAGCACGATATGAGCAATTGAATCCACTGTAGTTAAATTATATTTGCTATATCATTTTAGAACATTTATTCAACATGAAAGAAGGAATCCTCTGTTCAATAAGTGAGTTACACCACTAAATGAGAACCAGTGATCAATTAGATGTCTAAAAGAATCATAAACAGCTTAACGAAGTTTTTGATATTTTATTTTTTCTGCCTATCTCATATTCTCTCTCTCTCTCATCCTCCCTCCCCAACCCCGCCCCCCCCCCCCCCCCCCCCCAGGTGTCTGAGCATAGTGTACATTCTCCTGGGAAACCTGAAGTCAAATTAAATTTTCAATTATAAATAAAACATCTGAGTCAGAAATACTTAAATTATATGATAATAAAAGACATTGGATTTATTGTGTCTTTTTGCATCTAAAAAAACAATTCAGATATTCTTTACAAGCCTTCTTTGATCATATGCAGCAAATAACTTTACATATTAATTGATTCTTGCATGCTGAAAATATAATGAGTAGTAAAAGTGATCTGATATAATAACAAGTACCTAGTCTAATTCCTCCTAAGAAACTTACCAGCTATACCTACTATTAAGAAACATCTGCACCAGATGTATTTCAGAAGACAAAATGTAGAGGGGCAGTCAGAAGAAAAGCCATTCATTGCATCACCTCACAGACACATTAACTATAGTTCTGATGTTTTACCTATAACTTGTTTTATCTACAACTTTGCAGATTTATCTACAATTCAGATACGTTTTTAGTTATTTAATTATTTATTTCCAGATAAGAATAGCATAGTAAACACTTTGGCTAGGGGTAAAAGAAGTTGCCTGGAGCTAAAGTTATACTATACCTTTCTCCTTGAAGGACAGTTCCAAGTTGCAATTTAGCATCATACAGATGAAGCAGATCCTTTAGCACAGATTTATTTTGTTATCTGACATCTAGCAAAATAAATCATAGTCAACCCACTGGAATTCAATAGATATATTAGAAAAAAAAAAAAAAAAAAAGAGTGATGATAATAGTAATAATAAAATAGGCACAGCTTAAAGGTTCAAAATTCTCACAAACTCAGTCTCCTGAAGGTGGAAACCTTATAGAACTGCATCCAACCACTTTCTTCTAGAAAGTAGATATCATATTTCCCAGTGAAGCAAGAGGTTTGAAATTTGGTGCCCAGTTGTAGATTATCTGTTTGTTTATGAATGACTGTAGTCTGTGTACCACACACTGTTATCAGAACCTGCCCACTCTATTAAGTGCATCAAATTTATGGTCTGAGGTTTATTCATCAAGTAGTGTAACACTATATTAACCAAGTGATGACTTCCTGAATTATTTCTGAATACAGTGAAGAGGTCTGGAGAGAGAGTACATCTGAAACTGTAAAAATAAAAGATGACACATTCAACTTTCTTTCAAAAAGAGTAAAGGGCATTCTGAAATTTACTTGGAGAGGGGGAAAAAACGGAGAGAGCCATCAAATTTTTGGAAAGAATTAAAAACCTCTGTGCTTAAAGTAAAATATTTTGGTTAAAGTGAAGCAATACCTTCAAGTATTATACAAGTATTACAATACCTGAAGTTTATTTCATTCTACCAATGGAAAACACAAACAAGTTAGTTAAACAACTTGAGCTATTTGGTTGCATCTGCACTGCAATCCATTCAAGACTTTTATTTTATTTTTATTTTATTTTATTTTATTTTATTTTATTTTATTTTATTAATTTATTTTTAATGTAAGTTTAAAATCTTTTGGGGCAGGTAATTTGCATTTTAAAAAAATGTTCACAGAAATGTTTTCACATAGATGAACCAAAATATTTTCCTCAGTACCATCACCTGTTGAGCAGCATGAGAAATGGCTCTGTCTGCCACAAATGGATCCTACTTCTCAGCATCCCCAAGACTTCATGAAACATTTCATGTCACTTGACCAACAGGAAGCTACGTCTCTTCTTGTTTGTATGATAATGGTAATGAACATATACATTACTGTGTTATGGCACATCAATATGTGGCTATGAACTTCTCATTTAGCAGGAATACTTATTCTTTAGGTACATGACTTTGATGTTCTTTTCATTATATTACAAGTCATTAAGATCTTATTCAGCCTGCCAGAAAACTGTCTATGTTGAGACACAGGTTCCTCCCTAACACAAACTGAAAACATGGAATGATATTGCCACCAATAGCATGATTTAACACTGACTGAAAAGAGTCTTAGAATGGAGTCTATTTGAACTGGCTTAGAAGAATGCTTGTACAACAAGCTGCTGTTGGCCAGCTGTTAGGAAAATACTATCTGGGAAACTTTGTGCTCTAATGTATACAGAAAGTATATTTAAGTACATCTCACATTCAGATATGACAGACATAAAGCTTTTTTTATTTTTTTCTCTCAGAACGAGAGGATTCCTTCACTTAAATATAGATGAAATTTTCATTTAAATATAGATGAAACACAGTCACTACTACGCTGAAACTTCTTAAGATCATGTGTGAGAAGACATTTATACAGAGAGGTTTACATAGCAAGTTATTTAAGGATACAACATTTTTCAGCTCCAGCTCTCATCCTATGAACTACACAGGCCTGTGTAGTTCTAGTGGTTCATGGATGGTAGATTGCTCACAGATTCCCGACTGAAGGTGCTTGCTAGTTCCCATGTTGAATACATAGGGTTATACAAGGTCCTGTAAGTCTGAAAGCATATGCTCCAGATAGTCCTGTTGCTGTGATTATGGGCTTTGTCTGCGTTATTATCATGCTCTTGAATATAGTCTTGTGTTATGTTTATGAGACAGAATGCTACAGCTATAATTGCCTTGTATTATCCCTTAGCAATATTTATACACCAAGTTCAGAGCCTTAGCCATGACTGAATAATGGAAGATAATACTAAAATAATTAGCCCCCTGATCTTGCATTAAATAGCATAACTTGAAAGCAGCTCATGACCTGCTCTTTTCCTGACATGTATTCCAGTAACTAACAAATCAAACTTAATGTCATTGTAGAAAAAAATAGATATCATCCTTCTGCTCATGATACCTTCATAAAGGTCATAGGTGAAGATGAGTAGCAGAGCAGAATGACATCTCTGGAGGGTAATTACCCTCCCCTTTGCTAAAGAAGTGCTCTGTTTTCAAGTCTGTATCATTATTTCCTGCATTATCTACAGCAGTTGGAATGGTTTTACTCTTTCACTGTAGTCCTTTTCATCCATTATTTGTTGTCAGATCATATCAGAATGTTCATAAGGATAATAATGGCAAAAATATATAGAAAAAAAGAATGATTTGGTTATCATCATCCCGATTCACTTGTCACTAATGCTATGTCCGCATAATAGATACAAGTAAATAAAGCAGTCTAGGGACTTTTCTGTGTTGTCAAAACTAGGTGGCACAATCTAGCTTGTGTCCATATAGCTCAGCTTTCTGCCCCCTCAGAGTAGAGTGTAAGGGTTCAAGTTCCTTTTGAGAAAGTACTGTTTCTTAGCTATTCACTTGTGCCCACACTGCGAAGAACCTGGAACAATTTCTGTTTGGGTAAATGCCTGCAGGTCTTTGTGGCTACCTACAGAATGCTCACACTATGCATGCCATATATTAGGGCATAAGAAATGCTAGAAGGAACCCTGAAGACTAATGTTAGGTAGAAGGTATGAAGCCTGGTGTAGTCTGGTCCTTATTGCCTACAGGAAGAATTGCTCAGGGGGCGAGCTACCAATTCCAGAAGGGATCCTGACAGTCATCTAGCATAAAAGTACTATAGGCAAATGAGCAGAAGGACAAGAAAAATAAGGTCCAAGTGGGCAATGTAGGAAAACCAACAGACAGAAGTAGTATATGTACACCCTGATAATCTATTGGTTGCCACATATCCATAATAGTCTGACTTTGCTGAAGTCATATGTAGGGTGAGGGCACCTTCTTTTTTTCGTATTGTCATATTCCTGTTTCAAAAGCAGTAGGAAAACTAATACTTGATGAATGGAATCACATAAATGGCTGGCAGAATATAACCAACCTCTTTCATGTTTTTTTTGTTGTTGTTGTTTTTTTGTTTTTTCATGTTTGGGATTTATTCAGTGTTTATGGGTCATAAAAAACACTATGGACTTGAATTTACAAAAGCTTGAAATATACATCTCCCTGATTGCAAACTGATGTTCAGATATCATAACTGGCACTTGTCTCACCAGTATATATAGACTGCTATCCAAGATCCTTTATTCATGGTTGTTTTCTGTTGTTGTTGTTGCTTATTTACTTCTTTGTTAAAGAAACTTAACAAGTTTCAGAGAAAAGACAGAGAAAACTGCTGTTCAGCTTTGGTTTGTTTTTGGTTACCATTTTTACCATTTGGTAAACCAAATGGTTTACCATTTGGTAAAATGTGTAAGTATCTATTTACTCATATTGTGATAGAATAATCCAGGCATCTCTTTTTCTTTTTGATCTACTACCATTATTTATTTTTAAATGTAATTTGGTGTCCACCTTGAGAGACCTTTACCAAGTTGCTTTATTGCTTAATTTCTTCTTTCCCCAATGTTCCAATTTTACTAGAGTTAACAGATTGACTTCAGTCTGGGTCTGAATATATTGTGATACAAGGACAAGTCTTTCTGTGGTATATATACTCTTCTCCAGAAACTGAACTGTGTTCACAAAGCACCTGTGAAGTGAGTTTACAACCAGACTCTTTCTGAGACACAGACAAGCACTCTGGTTGGTGATGACACCTGAACACTTCACAGTGCCATGACCAAAAACGTCATCTGATCTCAGTAAGCATTATCACTAACCCTTGAAACAGACAATCAGTGAGACCTGAAGAGCTGTAGGTGGAGGATGTAGATCTCTTTATTTTTTCTTTCCTACTGTTCAACTGAAAATATTACTAGAGACTTCCCTCTCTAGTGGAAAACTGCTGCACAATATGAAAATGAAGAATTATGACCCCATTTTAGTGTTGCATTGCCCTAGTCTATGAAACCCTTTATCACAGATGAACTCCTCACCTGATCTCCTTCCAGCAGCCCCCTCCAGCTCGACACTGGCAATTCACATTCAGTAGTTCTGTTCCTTTTGGCACTTTTCTGGATAAGATACCCATTTGCAGACCTATTTTCTATTCTGCAGAGGCAAAGAAAAACCTTGTGCAAGTAACACAGTGGAAATTTTGGGGAAACACAAAAACAGAGGAGGTATATAGAGTGGGAAAATTTGTATCAGAAAAAAAAAAAAACATTATATATATTATGAGCAATGTATGAACAAATAATAATTCTGATTTCACTTTGCTTATTCGCCAGGCAATGTGACTACTCTTCTTACTAACATTGCAGGAAATCTTAACCTAATTTTTATTTCACAATAATTATCATTCTTGAACAGAGAGAATGTCTTAAAAGCATGCCCTACACACAGTTAATACCCTTCTAGTTTTGTGGAACTGGAAACAAAACAAAACAAAACAAAACGACCCAAAAGGAAGGAAGGAAGGAAGGAAGGAAGGAAGGAAGGAAAGAAGATCCAGCATCCAGTCCACTAGCAGACACATTCGGCAACTCCCTTTTTGAGATTAGATGTCCAAAAGCACTAAAAACTGTTATCACTACAACCAGTTAAATTCTTTTTAAGAAATTATAAACCCATGTAAAATGGACTGTTGGAGAGGTTGAAATATGTGATTCACTTAGATTAAAGGGAGTACTTCTGCATTAAAGAAACTAGGAACAAAAATTGAGGGCAAAAAATTCGATGAACTGAGGGGAAAAAATGCATTGAAAATACATTTAATACTGGAGATTGAATCTGTCCCTCTCTAAACATTTTGTGAATGTTGTTTGACTTTCTTTTAAATAACAATAAAAATTATGAAGAACATTTTATTATCGTACATCTGTCCATACAATTTGATGTGTTACATATCTGATTGCATTAAAACTTACGGCTCTAATATTTCAACAGAATAGTGAAGAAATGAATGCATGATGTACCATGCAAATATATTTTTTCAGCCTCAAATGAGACAAAAGATATGAGACATATTTCATGATAATTCTTGCTCTCAATAGTATTTTTATAACTTGTACTAGCAAGTAGGCTAAATCAATGAACTATTGATACTACATCCCTCTGTTGTACAAAGGCAGCCCCTAGGGAGTGCGAGCAACCAGGAGTGTGGCAAACAGGGCAGGCAAACAGGGTGTGGCGCATCAGTCCAGCAGTTTGTGTGGCAGTTCGTGCAGGCAGGGCAAGCAGGGAGGGTAGAAGGTGGGTCATTTTGTATTCTGGGAGCAGTAGAGGAAGGGCCTTCTACTGTAACAGGAGTGGTGCCCACCCGCTGAGCCTGCTGGTCTGAGGCTGAAATCCAAATGCAGGGGCCACAGCCTCCCTGGGCAGAGGCCCACACCCAGACAAACCTCCTGAGTATGGAAAGAGCTGAGCTGCCAAGACCCTCAGTTCCAGGGAACTCCAGTCTCTGGAGGTTTCTGTAAGTCCTGAAAGCAGAGGTGGGTGTCGTGGGTGTAAGTGTGCCCAACTGAATGAACTTTTCAAACAGGTCGCTCTGTGGAGAGAGGAGCTCATCAAGCAACGTAGCATCCAGGAATCTGAGTGGGAGATTGACAAATGGTATTATATGCTGATACGGGCTAAGCAACAGCCCTGCCTTAAGTCCTTGCAATGGGAAGGTAAACAAGCTTCCAGCCCTGAACCAATACATTCGAAAGACTCACAGGACGAGGGAGAGTGGACCCTTGTCTCTGCTTGGAGACAGAGGATAAGTCTCCCCTTTGCCCCTGAAGTGCCCCTGCATAACAGATACGATGTTCTAGGGCAGGAGAGAGGAGACTCCAAGAGTAATAGTAAAAACCTCAGAAAGGCCAACCATACAAAGTCAGCTTAGTCTCCCACCTGCATCAGAACCAGTGCCACAAAAAAAGCATGAAGGATGTTAGTCATTGGAGACTCTTCTCTGAGAAGCACTGAGGCACCCATTTGTCATACACATAATCTCTCCAGAAAGCTTTGCTGCCTGCCTGGGGCTTACATTCGTGATATTATGAAGAAGCTACCAAGCCCAGTGGGTCCCAAAGACTGCCACCCCTCTACTTTTTCACATAGGATCAAACAAGGATGCAAGAAGGAGACTCCAAAATATCAAAAGGGATTTTATGTCCCTTGGAAAGATGATAAAGGGATCAGGAGTGCGAGTAGTGTTCTCCCCGTTGGTGACTGGGACCCAAGAAGAAGGAGAAGAACAGACCAAGTGAATGACTGGCTGCAAGGCTGGGGCCATGTTTAAGGTTTTAGGTTCTACAATCTTGGATGCACTTCTGAGAGACTGGGCATGCTGACGTTGGATGGGGCACACCTGACTAGGTGAGCAAGAGTGTTTTGGGCAGTAAGCTGGCTGGGCTTATCAGGAGGACTTTAAACTAGATGCGGTGAAGAGATGCACCTCTCAGTGAAGGAAGCATACATGAGAACATTGTCACTCTAAAAAACAACAGGGAAATACTTGTGAACTGTCCCAAAGCAATCAGAAAGGGTTCTTCTGGAAAAGTGATGCAACTGGTAGCCCAGCTGAAGTGCCTTCACACCAACACACAAAGCATGGGAAATAAGCAGGAAGAATTGGAAACCATGGTGCAATTAGAAAAATGTGACCTGATTGCTATCATGGAAATGTGGTGGGATGGATCACACAACTGGAACACTGGAATAGAGGGCTACAAACTCCTCCAAAGAGATAGGGAAGGAGGGGAGGGGTTGTTGCCCTCTACGTCAGGGAAGGGATTGATTGCAAGGAGATACCTCTGAGAAACAGCCATGAACAGGTTGAGAGCTTGTGCGTGAAAGTTAACAACTACACACACATATAAAGGACACCATGTGGTCGGAGTCTACTACAGGTCGCCCGATTAAGGGGAGCCTGTGGATGAGGCATTCTTGCTTCAACTATAAGAATCATCATGCTCGCATGCACTCATCCTAATGGGGGGCTTCAACCACACAGACGTCTGCTTACGATGTAAAACTTAGCAGTGTGTTTTGACCTCTAACAGAGTATATGTGTGAGCATATGTGCAGTAAAAGAGGACAAGTGAGTACATTTCTCTGTGCCTTTCTCTGTACCTTCTCAAAGGAGAAATGAAAGGGTAAAATATGCTTAGTTTCAAACCCTGCAGAATCAGGATGAGAATTAAATGGCCACAAATGAAGAACAAACTGGACTCCAGAGCTACAGTCTCCCTGGGAGAGGACGCTCTGTCCAGATATGTCCTTACTGATCTTTAAAACAGCTAAGCTGTAGAGTAGCAAAAACAATAATAAAAACAAAAGGCTAAAAAAATGGTAAGGTAACAGAAAGAGGCAAGGAAAATATAAAATGGGCACATTCTTAAAAAATAACTTAAAATTTACCAAACAATTAATCAATTAAAAATATATTTATATAATCTTGTTTTTATTGGTATGTGTGACAGATGAATTTAGGCGACAAAACTTGTACCATTTTTTTTCTTCCTTAAAAAAAAAATCAATCTTCACAGTGTCAATAGTCTCAGGAAACAGTGGAATACTTAGGTTATTTATTGCAGCTAACATTCTTGCACTTGGATAATTTTACCCTAAATATTCAGGATGTGAATATCACGTAAATGTGATCATGAAGTTCTTCTATCTATTACCTGGAAATTATTAAACTACAGCAGCATTCTAAGCATGCTCTTTACCAAAAAATGCTGATGTGGTGGTTTTACTCAGCTGGGCAGCTTAGCTCCACTGCAACTGCTCTCTCACTCCCCCTCTACAAAGGGAAAGGGTAAGAAAAAACTATGAAAAGGGCTCAAGAGTTGAGATAAGGACAGGGAGATCACTCAGCAATTATTGTCATGGGAAAAACAGACTAAGCACAGTGAGATTAGAGAAATTTATTACCTATTACTAACAAGCTATAGCAGTGAGAAATCAACAACAACAACAAAAACTAAATACACCCCCCACCCCTCCACCCTTTTCTATGTCCTCCTCCCAATCAGTGCAGGGGAACGGGGAATGGGGGCTGTGGTCAGTCCCTAACGCTTCATCTCCACCACTCCTTCATGGTCACTCTCTGCTCCTGCTCCACGTGGGGTCCCTCCCACAGGATGCCGTCCTTCCCGAACTGATCCTGAGGGGGCTGCCCACAGGCAGCAGCTCTGCAAGCACTGCTCCCACATCATGGCTCCGTACCACAGGATCCATCCCCCAGGAGCAAACTGTTCCAGCATGGGTCCCCCACGGGCGGCAGCTCCCTCCAGACCCCCTGCTCCTGCGTGGGCTCCTCTCCACAGGCTGCAGCTCCGGCCCAGGGCCTGCTCCTGCGGGGGCTCTCCATGGGCCGCAGCCTCCTCCAGGCCACATCCACCTGCTCCACCGGGGGCTCCTCCACAGGCTGCAGCATGGAGAGCTGCTCCATGTGGGACCCATGGGCTGCAAGGGGACAGCCTGCTCCACCAGGGGCCTCTCCACAGGCCGCAGGGGAACTGCTGCTCCATGCCTGGAGCACCTCCTGCTGCACTGACATGGGGTCTGCCCCAGCTTGCTGTTGTGAAGAAGTTCCCCCCCCCCCTTTCTTAAATCTGCTCTTCCAGAGGCAGACAACATCACTTACTGGCTCAGCTCTGGGCAGCAGCACATCCCTTTGGATATGGCTGAAACTGGCCCTTACCTAATATGGGGCAGCTTCTGGACTCTTCTCACAAAGGCCACCTCTGCAGGCCCCTACTACCAAAACTTTGCCAGGTAAACCCAATACAGCTGAAGATCCCTTTTTCACAGAATATACTTGGTATAGGTAATGGGAGAATAGGATAAGAATTAAGTCAAAAAGATATTATTATCCATGCAAACTACCACATCAAACAGATGTGGTCCTAAACCAACTGTTGTTGTTGCTGCTGTTTTTCCCCATACGATGTTAAAATATCCACTTAGTAATTAGCTTCATACCTAAGGGTACTAATTGGTCATTGTCCTTCTTCAGTTGTGCAATGTCAGCTATGTAATATGAATTGTCAAAGCTACAACTCAAATCCACAATGACCATCCGTAAATGATGATTCAAGAAAACCAAGGCAAGGTGCTCAGATTTCTCAAATAAATAAATAAATAAATAATAAAATTAAAATAAAAATCACAATGTCTCTGAAAAGAGTATGAATATCAAAAGCACTGAAGGGAATCTTAATATGACTTTAAAGGATCAAAGGTGGATTACTAATGGGATAAATCATAGAACCATGGGACTCACAGAATGGCTTGGGTTCAAGGAACCTTAAAGATCATCTAATTCCATACCCGCTTCCATGGGCAGAGACACCTTTCACTAGACCATGTTGTTCAAAGCCCCATCCAGCCTGGCCTTGACTTCCAGGGACTGGGCATCCACAGCCTCTCTGGGCATCCTGTTCCAGTGCCTCACCACCCTCTGAGTGAAGAAATTCCTTCTAATCTCTAATCTAAATCTCCCCTCTTTGAGTTTTAAACCTTTCCTCCTTGTTTTATCACTGTCAACATAAAAAGTCACTATATTTTTATAAGCCTCCTTTAAGTACTGAGAAGCTGCCATGAGGTCTCCTCGGAACCTTCTCTTCTCCAGGCTGAGTAGCCCCAGCTCTCTCAATCTTTTTTTTAAGGAGAGGTCCTCCAGCCCTCTAGTCACCTTTGTGGCCCTCCTCTGGATCTTCCCTAAGAGGTCCACATGCTTGTGCTGGGGGCCGCAGACCTGGATGCAGTAATTCAAGTGGGGCCTCACAAGGGCAGAGCAGGGGGGAAGAACACCACCTTCCTCAACGTATTGGCCATGTCTCTAGTGCTGCAACCCAGGAGACTGAAAGAACACACTGCTGGCTCACATTGAGTTTTCATCCACCAGCGTCCCCAGTTCCTTTTCCATAAAGCTGTTCCCAATTAGTTCTTCTCCCAGTCTGTACTCATGTCTGTGATTGCCCTGACACAGGTGCAGCACTTTGTACTTGTTGAACCTCATTCAGTTCACATGGGCCCACTTCTCAGGTTTGTCCAGATACCTCTGGCTGGCATCCCTTCCTTCTGTTGTATCAACTGCACCACTCAGCTTGGTGTCATCTGCAAACCTGCTGAGGGTACACTCAATCCCATTATCAATGTCATTGATGAAGATATTAAACAGCACCAGTCCCAGGAGAAACCCCTGAGGGACACCACGTGACACCGGCCTCCACCTGGACAGAGACCACCACTCCCTGGGTGTGGCCATCCAGCCAGGTCTTTACCTACCAGATGCTCTGAAAACTATGCAAAAAACTTTCCTTGTTTTTTTTTTTTTTTTTTTTTTTTTTTTTTGGAGATCCATTTCTTTGCACAAATGTCCTCAATAGCAAACTAAGACTAATCCGCAAATATTAGATTGTGCATTGTAGAAAAGTCACCTAAATCATTGTTTTGGAAGAACTGGGAAGAATTGACTGCCATCAGTCCGGATATAGCCACCAACAGAAGAGATACCAGATTTGACTATCTGGTCCTGTCCCAGCCAAAGAAAACACCCTATCCCCTTTGCTCCTTCTGAATTCAGGAGTGTGTTTGGCGTACATAGTATTGTCAGAGCAAATGTCTGAGTTCATTGCCATGGTTTCCTTTGCAGGGCTCAAGATCAGGACTGCCCAGCAGGTACCCCTGGACAACAGTCATCAATGACTTGCTAAACTTCCTGTCCCCCCATTTCCCTCCATTTGGCCACTCTCCTACTTCTCTTTCTATTCCTCAGTCTCTTCCCAAATAAACTACCCAACATCAACTTCTTTTCCCCCATCAGTCTCTGTTTTGCTGCACCTGTACCCAGATTTGGCAAGTCAGACACAGCTGTCAAGACAATCTTGGTCTTACGTGGTTTTACTGACCTGGCTACCTGGGCCCTACTGGCCCTGAAAGGCTCCTCTCATCCGAAAGGAGTCCCATCCAGTTACCAATTTTGGCCATTTCTTACACCACCTTCCTCCTTTCCCAGCTTGAGCTGTGCAATCGGATGCCATTTTTGGTCACTAATAGCATAGCTTCCCTTCTTCTTCCCAGTCATGTCCCACATCCCATTCAGTTTCAGTTTAACTCAGGACAGAGCCCAGAGAGTATTGCAGGCACTGACCTGCAGCGCTAATATTCATTTTAACTTAGAACACAGCTTGGCATCACAGAACTTTTCTGTAAATGATAAAAAACAAACAAATAAACAAAAACTAAGTAGTGTAGTTGTAGTGTAGTTTAGTAATACATTCCAAATGTTCTCATTCATATTGATGCCAGTAGTGATTTAGATTATATTTAAGTAAAAAATATAGACCTTCTTAAATTTCTGGCATTGTGTACAAAATTACTTCTTCATTACAGTGATGCAAAAGCCAGGTACAATAACATTGAGCCTTTCAATTGTAAGCTTTCTCTTCAAAGTAAGTAGAACTTATCTATCCATCTTAACTTAAGCAAAAAACTCACAGCACTTATAAACTGTAAACCCACTGTGATTTGTGATAAAAAAATTAAGGGGCCAGAGAGTACAAGAATTTCTGAAAGAGTGTAACTGTCTGGATGCCTATACTGTCTTAAATAGCAATGGTTATTGATTGGTTTTGGAAACAGAGTCTTAAGCGAAGGGAACTTTTGGTCCCCTTCTTAACGTAATACTTTCAACATGATGCCCATGGCTATTTGAAGCATAATCAGTTATTAAGCAAAATATTATTAAAAAGTCAAACACAGTAATCATGCCATAATCCCCCATGCATGGCTGTAGCCAGAGAGGTTTTTCTTCTTCTTCAGCCATATAATTCTGTCTGAAATTACTCACAAAGATGATATCCACCTGTCTTTCCCAGCTGGACAGGTTTTCTTAACATTTCCCTAAGATTTGCCTCAGTCCCTTTGCAACAATTCCCGTAAAGAAAAGTAGTGTTATCAATTAAAATATTTCGTATCACTGAAATAACAGTTACTTGGAAATAAGTTTCCACATTATGTATTAAATTAATACCTTTGCATTGTTGATAATTTAAACATCAAACAACTATTTAACTAAATCAATTTATTGTTTTGATATACCTGTCTCTTCCCAGCTTATTAATAATCTTCGTTCCTGCCCTTGAAATACATCATATTTCTAATTAGCTTAAAAAATTATTGCTGTTCAGGCACGTGTAAACACAATAGCTGATTTCCCCACATGCCTGGTATCTCCATTTGTTTATGTTTATGTTTCTTTCACACACACAGACATGTAAATATGCATTCTAATTACCAAACATCAAGAAAAATACTAGCTATAACATATAGAATATTAAATAATACTATTTCATTTATGTGTTTATCATCATGTATGACAAGTTCAATCCATTAAAAATACTATACTGTAATAAACAATGATTATTCTTTAATAGGGGGAAATTGATATAACACAAGGCAGAAAAAGGTATGAGATCACTATTCAATCAGTTCTTTATGCCATGATTTTCACACACACACACACAAATGCAGTGTTATATTTGGAAGTGATCTGGAATGTACCATGAATCATGCCCCCCTACAGACACTTGAACCACATTACACAGAGACAGACTCAAACTGAGAACCCATCTGACCTACTTAAAACTCATTTACCTTGACGCAAAGAGGACAAAGGTGTCAAAAGTATTTCTCACTTGAAAACTCTCAACTAACACAGAGCAGTTTATAGTTCTGTACCCTCTCTTTTTAACTCATGTACTTTCTCTGCTTGTTCATTAAAACGGAGATGTATTAATGGGTACATTTTATTACATCAAATAACGTAAATACAAACTTAAAATATAAGCACCATTAAGGTGAAAGGGTAGTATTGCCAAGTGAACATGAATATGACCGTATAGTGGAAACGCAATGATTTTTTGCAGTTTTGGACAATGAGAATGAGTTTCTAAATACTGAGACCTAACACACAAAAGAAGCAGGCTGAGACATGAAGTAATAAAATATGGGAGCTTCTAAAGTCAAATATTGATTTTCAAAACATAAGATTACTTTTTTTTTCTTTTTTTTTCTTTTTTTTTTTTCTTTTTTTATCTTCTAGGGATGAACATAAAGAATATTTCTTTCTTTCCATGTTACCACAACACAACATGAATATACTTTAGAAATCTAAATTTAAAAGTTCTTCAATAAATTAGTTTTGCCTTCCTTATTACCTTAAAATATCTATAAAAATGAATAAACACTGCACTAACAAAACTAAACCTGAGCTGAACACTTTTTTTTTTTTTTTTTAAGTTTATGGATCACAGTTTCTCCTCATAGAAATGGGTATTACAGCTTTTGAAGAAAGGTTAAATCAATTTGAATAGAACAAAATTCATTTACATTTAGCTATCCAAAATAGAAAATGAGACACTCAAGGGTAACTTTTAGAACATTAGGGATTGACATCCTGGCTGGCACAAGAAGTTACATTTGTGAGAATTACAAAGACTGTAATTTTTCTTTTGTAAACAAATAATGTAAAACAAATGTCTGGCTGTAGTTTATATCCTGAAAAAAGACGCATCCAGTTTGCCTGGCTTCCTTAAGGTTTGATCTTGCAGCTGCTATGAGCTGACAGTAGCAGCACAAACAGTGTTTAAATTAACAGGAAAGCCATGCGAGGGGGCATAAGGACCACAGAAAAAGCCATTAGCTGGAAATCTCAAATTCTATCTATTCAAGCTATTAGTGAAACAAGCCATTCTAACAGGCATCTTCAGTCCTCAAAACATTCAATTTTATCCATACTTGCCATTCTTATTTGCCTATTTGCTTTTAGCATTCTCTTGGGAATTCTTTATTTTTGACGGAAAGAGTGAATGTCAGCTTTCATTTTGAATTTCTGGCCCCTGTAATCAGTAAAATATATATGAATAACAGAAATTTCTCTCTCTTTCAATCAATATTTCTGAGACTGTTGTCCTTTGTTTATATAAGTGAATATTCATTACATCAGAGAAAGAAACTAACTATAGTTTACTTGTAACGGCACTCACTCTGAATATGAAAGATACATGTTCAAAGTTACTGTTTGAAATCAGACAGCAGGGAGATGGACTCCAGTCTCCCATATTCCAGATAAGTCACAGTCATACCCTTGATTTACTGAAGGTCTGGATTATTTGGATTACTTGTTGCCTACCCCTCTCTATCCAAAAGTTTGGTTTGAACTTGTAAAAATTGCAGTGAAAAATTCTTCTGGAATTTAAATATATTTTGTGCAGAATTCTAGGTTTTGATGTGATGCCCTAACTTCAATAAACCCTGAAAACTTCCTCACCAGCATTTTATATCTTATCTCATCTTTTCTTACCGTATCCTATTATGTCAGAAAATATGCCTATATACCCTATGGGCATAAAAGTATACCTTGGAGAGTGTAGGCTATATCTTGTAGATTATTCCTGTAGGAGTTTCCTAGTTGGTACTCCAGTTAAAAAAAAAAAAAAAATTCATAGAGAAAATCTTTTGGTATTATATGTTGATTGATTTTTTTGCAAAGAGATAGGACCACCTGAAGAAACATTTGTATGGTAGCCCAGCTCATTCCTTTATTTAGCCCTTGACATTATAACTGTCCCTCAGTCTAGCACTCACCTGACATGATTTTCTCCTACTACTTCCTCAAAAACACCCATGAAACTTTCCCTTAGCATGCATACCCTGTTTATAACTTAGGAATGGGAAAATATTGTCAAGTTTAACTTTTATGGAAAGATTATTTTGTATTTGTGCCTGAGAAGAAAAAGGGTAATAATCTATTGGCAGGGAAATTTTCTGTATGTCATTGTGAAGATTCCTGAAATTAGGAAGGAAGTTTGTTGTCCTCCTTCTCACATTCCCCATTCATTCTCACTCCTCTAGCTTCTGAAGAGAAACACAGTAAAGCACACATTCATTTCTTGTAAATACAATTTTCTTTTCTCCTACATTTGATAAAATTCTTCACTGTATAAAATTTTACTTAGCTGAGACACAGAACTGTTCTTATGTTCCTCCCGTAAAGTTGTTTTAAATTAAATTTGTCTTGAGCTGTGTAGGCATTTTAATCTTGGGAGTGTTTTTGATTGTTTGTTTAATTAGAAAGACCAGATAAACTACTGAAGCATTATTCTATGAACTTCTGCTGAAAATTAGAAAAAGATACACAGGATTGTTTTACAGAATGTGATTTGTTGATATTCAAGACTCATGAGCAAGCCCTGTAAGTTTTAAAATACTTGATATTCTTCTCTAGTTTCTTTTGAAATCACACTTTCAGTTTTACTGTCTAAGAAGATTTTGGTGTGCTGTACATCAATAGTAAAGCATCAGAACATGAGTACAAAGTATCAATCCTAGAAGAAGAAGGTTGTGTAATTCAATTGACTTAGCTGTCTTTTCTTTTTCCTCTCAGTATTGATTTCTTCAAACATTTATGAGGTGATAGAATGATTATTTTAAGTGCAGAAGCAAATTCTACTCTTGGTTAGATAAGCATACTTCCTATTACAGTTTATAAAAACTTTACTAGGATAAGAGAGAGGAAAAATCATCTGTACGTGTTTGATCCCAAATACACATTCAGCTTCATTCTTGAAAGGCTAGATTTCTAAAAGTGTTCAGATTCCAGAGCATCATTAGTCGTTCAAGAGAATTCTTAACTAGACCCAGACCATATGTACATTATATAACGATGTATATTTACGCAGAGTTTGAATTCCCATTTTTTTAAATATAAAATTCTTCCTCATGATTTTTTCCCAGTGTGATACTAATAGTATTTAATCAACCAAATTGACTATATTCTTTTTATAATTGTTGTATAGCTTATTTTGTAATTAGTGAAAATCAGTAGTTCTTGGATGATCCGGAGAGAAAAATTTCAAATCTACAATATTTTTTATATAGTATACAATGTTCACACATAAAATAAATAAATAAATAAACAAATAAATAAATAAACAAACAAACAGGAGAGAAAGAATTTCCTATCTTCTGTCTCTTTCAAGGGCTCTATTTTATTCTCTCTTTTATAGTTTCCTAACCAATAGTAAGGTCCTCTCTTACGGCCTATTTGTAAAATATGATGCACACAAACAAAAATATTTTGTACCCCAGTGGGTGCTTATGCCATCATTCACTTAGAGATCTTTCAAGATCAAAAATTTTAATTCCTCCTCCTGAGACTGAGTCATTGCTCACCAAAGGGGAGTGAAAACTTCACAACAACTTGAACACTTGCCTCAGCAAAAGTAAAATTAACATTGATGAGGAAAATCTTCTTGATAAATTATTTATATGAATTACTTTGCTCCTAAAAGTCCTTTTCATTGGGTTTACATGGCAAGGTTTTGGTAATGGGGGCCTGCAGAGGTGGCCTTTGTGAGAAGAGTCCAGAAGCTGCCCCATGTTAGATAAGGGCTGGTTTCAGCCGGATCCAAAGGGATGTGCTGCTGCCCAGAGCCAAGCCAGTAAGTGATGTTGTTTGCACCTCTGTGAGAGCAGATTTAAGAAAAGGGGAAAAAAAAAAAAGGGAACGAAGGAAAGGAAAGGAAAGGAAAGGAAAGGAAAGGAAAGGAAGGAAAAGGAAAGAAAGGAAAAGGAAAGAAAGGAAAAGAAAAAGGGAAGGGAAGGGTAGGGAAGGGAAGGGAAGGGAAGGGAAGGAAAGGAAAAAGGGAAGGGAAGGGAAGGGAAGGGAAGGGAAGAGGGAATGGAAGAGGGAAGGGAAGGGAAGGGAAAGGGAAGGGAAGGGAAGGGAGGGAAGGGAAGGGAAGGGAAAGGGAAGGAAGGGAAGGGAAGGAAGGAGGAAGGAAGAGAAGAGAAAGAGAAGAGGAAAGAGAAGAGAAGAGAAGAGAAGAGAAGAAGAGAAGAAAGAGAAGAGAAGAGAAGAAGAAGAGAAGAAGAGAAGAAAAGAAAAAAAAAGGGAAAGAAAAGAAAGAAAAGAAAAGAAAAGAAAAGAAAAGAAAAGAAAAGAAAAGAAAGGGAAAGGGAAAGGGAAAGGAGAAGGAAAGGAAAGGAAGAGGAAAGGAAAGGAAAGAAAGAAGGAAAGGAAAGGAAAGGAAAGGAAGAAAGGAAAGGAAGAAAGGAAAGGAAAGGAAGGAAAAAGGAAAGGAAAGGAAAGGAAAGGAAAGGAAAGGAAAGAGGAAAGGAAATGAAAGAAAGAAAAGAAAAGAAAAGAAAAGAAAAAAAAAGAAAAAGAAAGAAAAAAGAAAAGAAAAGAAAAGAAAAGAAAAGAAAAGAAAAGAAAAGAAAAGAAAAGAAAAGAAAAGAAAAGAAAAGAAAAAAGAAAAGAACAAACTTCTGCACAACAGCAGCTGGGACAGTGAGGAGTGAGAAGCAGCACTGCAGGCACCAGAGTCAATGAAGAAGGTGGGAAGGAGGTGCTAGAGGCACGAGAGCAGAAGTTCCCCTGCAGCCTGTGGAGAGGCCCATGCTGGAGCAGGCTGTCCTCCTGCAGCTCATGTGTACCACAGCAGAGCAGAACTCTGAGTCTGTTTTGCCAATGACAATAATTGTTGAGTGATCTTCAAGTCCTTATCTCAACCCCTGATCCTTTATTGTATTTTCTCCCCCTTTCCCTTTTAGGAGGGGCAGTGAGAGAGTGGTTGCGGTGGAGCTTGGCTGCCCATCTGAGTGAGGCCACTATATATATTTATTAAAACATTGACTCATATATTTCTTATTCTAAGTTTTCTTTTTTAGAGTTCTGTTTTGCTAATCAAAACCAAAACCACTGCATTTATCAATCAGTGACCTCACTTAAAGGCCACAGACAAAATGCTGTCCCATGAGAAACAAATATTCACTGGCAAAAGAAATTAAAACTTTTTAATGGAAGATTTAACACTAGTTAAAACTGAAACCATCTAAAAGAACCAAGTATGATGCTACCTGTAGTATGTTACCCTCACAGTACTGTGTTGATGGGTCAACAGCAGTTGGGTGTTTAAACAAGTATTTATCAGGATTCTTATTTTTTTCAGGTTTTAACTGTATTAAAATACACTAAGTGATACATTTTTTTAGCAATTGGCACAATGTGATTGTCTGCCCCTGGTCTTTTATAAGGTTGTTCTTGAAAAGTGACCAGTTCTCTCAGACCCCTAAACCTTCTAGAGCATATTCCAAGGGGACAATGATAACTAGCTCCCTTAGAAAGTTTGCTCTCTTCTAGGGTGGCATCCCTGGTGAACTTTTTTCTTCTTACACCAAAAATTTTTAACTCAACTATTTCATGATCACTGTGGCCAAGACAGGCACCTACCATCACATCTCACACAAGGCCTTTCCTATTCTGAAACAACAGATCCAGAAGAGCAAGTTTCCTAGTTGGCACACTCACTACTTGTAACACGAAGTTATTTTCAACATGCTTTAGGAATTTCCCAGACTTATTTGTCAAGGTAGTACAATATTCCAAGTTTGTGTCTGGCAAGTTGAAGCCTCCAATAATTACAAGGGCAGCTAATCCTGAGATTTCCTGTAATTGCCTGTAGAATAGCTTATCCATGCCATCGTCCTGAGTGAATGGTCAATAGTAGACACTCATGAAAACATCTGCTTTGTTAATCATACCCTTAATCCTCCCACAGAGGCTCTCTACTGCGTCATCCCTAACTGTAAGGGCTGTACAGTCTTATCTCTCCCTTACACACACTGCAGCACCTCCACTTCACCTGCCCTGCCTATATCTCCTGAACAGCCGATCTCCATCCCATCACTTCAGTCAGGGGACTCATATGATTATACTATAGCTCTGGAAAAGGACCAAAGCTTTCAGTTCGTACTGTGTGCATTGGTATACAAGCATTTCAAATGTGCTCCAGAACCCACAGCACTCCCTGGAGCAGCATAGATGCTCACATGAGCCTTGTCACCCTCATAGAGTGCCATACCATACCTTGGCTTAACCTCAGTGTTTCTAATGGTATACCCTGCCCTCATTGATCCTAGTTTAAAGCCCTCTCAATCCGTTTCACTAGGTTGCTAGCCAAGAAATGTTTCTCCCATAGAGGCAAGTGGGTCCCATTATGCCCCAGTAGACCTCTCCAATGATTATTTACATCATGTTTCTAAACTAGACCCACTGTTTTTTTTTTTTTTTGTACATATATATCTATATACATGCATATATGTATATGCATGTGAAAATATACACAACTAAATCTATATCTATATATATTACAAAATTATATACCTATGTTAACAAGTCATAATTGCCTCCTCAGCATACTGGATTTATCAAAAGTCCTATGCCTTGAGATTAGACAATAACAGAGTTAGTGTGTGTGTATCAATCCAAATGGAATTCTGTCCTTTCTGATACATCACCTGTCAATGCAGAATCCTCTGTAGATATGGCAATTGGTCAATTGTGGGCTGACTGTGGTGTCTTCTGGTCTTTAATGTAAATCCTATGAGCAGTTTTAAACAAAAACATCTGTAAGTCTGAAACTCACTTAGCCTACTTTACAATGACAGTACCACGTGTGTTATGTTTTTCATCCCCTTCTCCCATATACACTGAGGAGAATATTTAACACCATAAATTCTTACATTCTTCATTAGGTTCACAGGCTACCAAATGCTCTCCCAATGTTAAAATGCAGCAGAGATTAAAGTGGGCCCAGCATACTTCTTTTCCTAACTCACAACATTTCTCTGGAGACCACACGAAGTGCCTTTTCCCCTACTCTCTTAAATCACACCATTTCTTTGATCTTCAAAACAAACACACACACACACACACAAACACACAAACACACACACAAACACAACTAGGGGAAGAAGATTGTTGTATTAGACTGACATTTTTACTCCCAAATTTTGGAAATGTTGGATTCAAATTCTTTGTCTTTGGAGTGGCTTAGAGGCATTTTTTTGTTTGTTTGTTTTGGTTTGCTTTTTTTTTTTTTTTTTCTTTCCTTCTGTTTTTGCTCTATGTATGTAAGCCAAATAGCACTATCTCATTAATAATTTTCTTTATCTGTGACCATAATTAAGGGTAACTAAGCCCATCCTGCAGTACTCGAGGGACAACAGTTTTCAAGAAAATCTGAATGAATATGTTAATATCTGATTAGATAGACCTGCCCATGACAACTGGAGTCCTGTGTCCAGTTCTGGGCTCCCCGCTACAAAAAAAGACAGGGATCTCCTGGAAAGAGTCCAGCAGAGGGCCACAAAGATGATACGGGGCTTGGAGCATCTTTCCTATGAGGAAAGGCTGAGAGACATGGGTATGTTCAGCCCTGAGAAAAGAAGACTGAGAGGGGATCTTATTAATGTTTATAAATATCTTATGTGTGGGAGACAGAGGGATTTGGCCAACCTCTTTTCATTGGTTTATGGGGACAGGACAAGGGGCAATGGCCACAAAATGGAGCACAGGAAGTTCTGCACCAACATGTGAAAGAACTTTGTGGTAAGGGTGACGGAGCACTGGAACAGGCTGCTCAGGGAGGTTGTGGAGTCTCCTTCTCTGGAGATATTCAAGGCCCGTCCAGATGCCTACCTGGGCAACCTGCTCTAGGGAACCTGCTTTGGCAGGGGATTGGACCTGATGATCTCTTGAGGTCCCTTCCAACCCCTACAATTCTGTGTGTGATTCTGTGATCAGTGACATGTCTCTCTTCTACCGAAGAGTCATGTACTAAAACAGAACATCTTTAATCAAGAAAATAGGTGCCTCAGATTTTGACAGATGAGGTGCTTTATATTTTTATGTTAATATTTTCTTAATATAAAATTATAAGATACATACCATATTGAATGGTTGAGGCCTGTTATTGCAAAGTTTTATGTATATACTTTAAGAACTTCAAGTAGTCTCAATGACTTTTCTGGGAATACTTAGAATGCATCCAATTAAACACAGGAGATAACATCCAGGATAGTACTTTACATTGTTTCAATCAACTTTAACCATCACTGTAGCTTCTGAACTCTGCTTATACCTGTCTTGACTCTGGCAAGTTTTATTATTCTCAAAAGTTGCTGTATGTGGAGCTTTTCTATTGCTAACTGCTATATATTTCTATTGCTAGTGAATAGGCTGATTTTATATTCCTGTGTATTTCTTCTATATTTTTATATTTATTGGAGTCTTTCTTATCGTTGGTGATACAGATAAAGTGAACATCAAGTGTAACTCAGCAACAGCACAAATACATCCCATAGAGACATTCTTTGACCCTGAGATCATAAACATTTGATGTAAGGCAAAGAAACAACAGAATGAAACTAATTTATTCTGGTTTATATTGAAAAACAAACAAACAAACAAACAAAACACAAAACACCAGATTATACTTCAATATTTCAAATGCTCAACAACATAATATAGGAACAAACATGGTTGTTGTAATTAATTGAAAAATATAATTTTCTTTAATAGCAGAGCATTTGTAGGTGTACATAATTATATATTCATACATATATATATTTGCCATTCTTTACTCATCAGAAAACTATTGTTGTTACTAGATTTTGATCATACAACTTAAAAGGGACTGTTTTGGGAGAGGAGCGTTAATGAGTATTGAGGTGTAGTAACATCAGTGTAAGAGCAGATGAAAGTACTGGTAGGTACTCAATTTCTCACCCTTATTGGATTCAGAACAACAACAGGAACAACAAAAACCTGGATTTCTTTCCAAATAAGTAACTAAATTAGCCCTCATGAGAAGGGTGTTGTACTTTCTATTGGAGTAGGACAAGGATGGAGAAAGAAAGGAAAATAACAGAAGACCCTATCACCTCTATTCCATTTGGGAAAATGAGGTTAAGCATTCTGACGTTTTCTGAACATCATTCTATGTCAGAGAACTTGAACCATTTATTTAAAGATGCAGATTTTTCAAAGGTGAAAAAAGTAAATACATTGTAGATGATCTTGATTCTTCTTTGCACTTGCTTGTATCTTAGGAGTTTATTTGCGTGCTTGCTAACTTACTGGCTGTGCCTTGAAATTTGCTTTTTAAGTGCTTGTTGTGAAACACAGCAAGGAAAAACTATTAACCACCTTTGCCACTTCAGTCAGCTTAGTCTCACAAAATGCTTCAGTCCAACATGTTTTCTTTTTAGTCAATCACCATAGTTAGTCACCTCAAACATAGCACAATGATGATTCTGTGGAACTGGAAAGTGTACTGGAATAAATGTGAAATAGACTATTCTACATGCTTTTCTTTGCCTAATTATTTATTAAAATACAAGGCTGTAATTGAGAAAGTGATTTTAACATTTGGTACAGCTATAGATCAGAACTAAAATTGACAATGTTATTTTTCAGTTATAAGAGAGAGTAACAGAATCTTAACAGATACTTTAAACTACTGGGTAGCAATCATCATGAAACTCTTTCTGAAACATGTAAAATGTCCATATAATTTTAGAATTATTGTGCTTAGCCACAGAGAATATATGAAGAAAAAATAAATAAATAAATAAAATGAACACTTAGTTTTGAACACTTATTTTCCTAAAAGAGTGGAAATTTCCTTGCAGTTTTGAACAAAATCTGATCTTACATATATTTGTATGGTTCTTTTTAAACCAGTAGAAGCTATGTGTTTGCTTCTAAGAGTCAACCTTGTCCCAGCTTAGAGACTGTGAATTTGATTTTGCATCTGTTAAATTTTCTGGTGGTACTACCACAGCATCAGTCACTGTCAATTGCACATTGTCCCTATTAATTTGTCTTCAGAAATACCAAAAAATAGGCCTACTTACAGTGCTATCAAAATTGATATTAAATCACTACCATCAAAATTATGGGTAGAATTAAATAAAAAAATTTAAAAAAAAACAACTTTCCTGTTTTTCTCTTTTTAAAATATGTTATATTGATAATTTATAAATTTAATAAACAAATAGTTTGTATTTTCCAAATTAGAACCAAAAAACGTCTTATTCTCCAAGATCAACGTTAAAGAAAGTGCTATAGGACATCACATGCTTCTCTACAGTGCATGGAAAACATGAATCTCGTAAGAAATAGGTCTGCAAAGAGAAACAAAAGTTATATTCTCTGGGTTTAATAATCTGTTGGTAATCAACACAAACAATAAAAGGAGAGCAGATCCCCTTCTCAGTGTGATTCAAAACTGAAAAACCTTCTTTCACCATTCAGTTTGTACTTTGAAAGGATGCACAATTCCATTCAGGTCATAAGAAATAAGCAAGAAGTATAACTCATAAAGTTCTACTTCCAAATTAAATAGTCATGTACTTTCACAAATATAAAAAAAAATTAGGACAGTTTCAAGTCCACACCTCACTGACAAACAAGATCCCACAAAATCCCCAGGCATCACTATCCTTAGATTTATAAAGTTATTTCTTTGTCTTATTTTTTATTATTATGATTGCTTTTCTTATCATGAAATTTTAATTTATCTCATTGCAAGATAATCCCATTATTTTTCATTTTAGCTGTAATAGACATCAAGAATAAGTTTTTAATTTTTATTTATTTGAAAACTATCGTATTTCCCATTCAAGCTTTTCCTTTCTAGGCTACCTAATTCTGTTGCCATTTATGGTTTCTCAGCAGTTTGAAAGTTCTACTGTGTCTGTCCAGCATTTTTTTCACTCAACTGCATTTACAAGGAATAAAGATGTGGAATTTTGCATATAGTTTAACTGAAATGCATCTTAATCTTTATTTCCAAATTTCTTCTTATACCTGTGAAGATCTATTTGCATCTCAATCCTATCCACTTGCGTGACTACTAACCTTCCTAATCTGCCTTTAACTTAAAAAAAACTGTACAATAGAAAGCATTGAGATAGAAATAGCAAAGTGACATCAAAAAAACAGAACCTTAAGTAGCATCACCCAGTGCGTCCTTCCAGTTTCATAGTGAGTGATTAGCACTGTGCTTACATTTGCTTATAAAGCTTAAAACAGAATAGTACTGAAATTTAAAATACATGGCAACCTTTTTTTTTGCTTCAAAGGTTTGTTGCTTTGGCATGAAAGGAAATTAAATTACTTTGACATAATTTGTCCTTGATAAACTGCATTGATATTACTTAATTCCTTGATATTGCTATCTACTAAAAACTATTTTCTCTGTTGTCTGAAAAAAAAGTCTTTTCTGAACTTTCTAGCATAATAAATTATGGCAAGTCTCCCCAAACCTTGTTCTTCTACACTTTTATAATTGATTTATTATTCTACATTTATCACTACTAAAGATAAATGCAAAGTAAAACATGGGTAAACTTGCTCAATTTACAGACCATTTAGCACCACCTTATTACAATTAATACACTATGTTTTTGCCTTACTGTCTTCCTAATAAGATGCAGTGTTTCTTGAAAAGCTCCTCATTTCTGTCTTGTATAACACATATTCTATGAGGATGCAGAGATTGGAAGTTGCTTGTTTAACTCTTTGAAAGGTATTACTAGTCATCATACATCATACGAAGGGTGGGGATTCATCTCTTATTATAGATTTTTAAAAATGTGGCAGAGAGGCTCCCCTTATAGACACTGGATAGAGACAGGCACCTCTCAAGAGAGACTGAACACTTTCAGAGTTCGGCCTCAGTTGTTCATCTCCACTCACCAGAGAAGTAATTTTCATATAGTATTTGATGGAGAAATGAATACCAAAATGCAATGTGAAAGCAGAATTTCTCTCTGTTGATGAAAGATCTGTTATTTGGAACCAAATCATAGAATCACAGAACATCTTGGTTTGGAAGGGACCTTAAAGATCATCTAGTTCCAACTTCCCTGCAGTGGGCGGAGATGCCGCCCACTCGAGCAGGTTACCCAGGGTCTTGTCCAACCTGGCCTTGAACACTTCCAGGGATGGGGCATCCACAACTTCTCTGGACAACCTGTTCTAGTGTCTCACCACTCTCTGAGTGAAGAATTTCTTCCAAGCATTTAATCTAAATCTCTCTTCTTTTAGTTTAAAACCATTCCCCCTTGTCCTGTTATTGTCTGCCTGAGCAAAAAGTTGTTCTCCATGTTTTTTTAAACCCCCTTTAAGTAATGAAAAAATGCAATAAGGTCACCCTGGAACCTTTTCTTCTTTAGGCTGAACATCCCCAGCTATCTCAGCCTTTCTTCATAGGAGAGAGGCTCCAGCCCTCTGGTCAACTTTGTAGCCCTCCTCTGGACCCGCTTTAACAGATCAGCATATACAATTTAGGTACTCCTAGCCTTCATCTGTCATTTTGAGGGGATTTGTAAGGTTTCAAGTGTCATTAAATGCATAAAAATATCCTTTATCACAGTACAAATGCAAATCTTTATTCATGAAATAAAATGAAGATACTATTTTTGGAGAATTAGTTAAGAAAATGAGTAGTTGAGTCAGTATTTAAAATATTCAAACTGAAAAAAAAATTCTCACTACTATTTATTGCAATTGCATGTATATTTTCTGTGCACTATGTTGGAAATTTCTTCTTAGGTTTGTAATGCAGATTTTAAATCCATACTGGAGTTTGTGTTTTACAAGATTTTTCCCTACTTAAAAGAACTTTGACCTTGAAATGTCTATATTAGTAAACTTCAAGGACTGAAACATACGTTTTTCATACAGCACCAACAAAAGATTTGTCTATACTTATTACATGGCTTCACAGTTCTTTCATTGATTTGGAATGAAGGATTAAAATACCTTTCATCTTCTCCATGGCACCATTCATTTCCATTCAGTAATAATCTGAAGTAGTTCTGAGGAAATCGTACAGAATACACTTAATCATGATTCGCAATTATCTCCAACACACTATCATATTGCATTCCAGAGACTAAACAAGAAGAGAAAAATACTGTTCATAGTATTGTTCATAAGGGACAAGAAATGGGATTTTCTTTAAGAGTGTTGGTACAACACAGCTGCTTACAGTGTAATTTGATACAGTTATGAGGGTTGGAAATACAGGCAATTCTGTTAAAATTAATACTGTAGGACCTTATTTTCAAATAACAGCATAAAGCATTTTGAATCCACTGCTATAAGAGTCTCATTCCTAGAAGGAATGTGGGAGTCTTGAAATGCCCACTGAAGATGAATTCAATATCACCCTGTGATGTTGTGCAAGAGTCCTCTGCTCCTGTTCTTTGATGCCTTTAATTTTGTAAAAAAATGCAATATATTATTAATAAATCAAAGAAAATAAGAAACAGAGAAGAAAAGCTATTAAAATATTTATGCCACGTGAAACTTACACATTAAGTAGATAGAAGTATCAGAGGTCTGCTTATAGTGATTTTTTAAATTTTTCCCCCTAGAAGTTTGAGAGAAATCTTTTAACATGTAGTCATATATTTGAATCAAAGTTTTCTTGTATCTTCAAGTATACACTCTCCACTAGTTGTCTGAATATCTACTAGTCTGTAGCCCTTATCATGCTACAAATAAATAGAAATGTTACAGAAGTACCTGTATGCACAATACTGTTTTTTGAAACTTGTAATTGAAAATGTTTAAATTTTATAGTCTTCAAAATATTCTTAGATATATTTTATTAATTTTTGCCAATTCTTTGTTAAAATTTGAGCTGCTATTAACAGAAAGAAAAACAATCCCTGTTTCCTGTAGGTAAATGCTTTGAATACATTGGTTTACACAAGTCTCTTAAGGACTTGATTCTCTTCGGTAGTCACTTCCACCTATGCAAAGCAGTTGATGATGGCTATCACTGACTAGGAAGCATTTTACACAAAAGACACACCAGCAAATAGAAGGTATCCATTAAAATTATGAGGTCTGTTGAATTAAGTGAAACCATTCCTGGAATAAATATTACTTATGGGCAAAGGTGTCAAAATGTAGTTCAGTCTATACCATGTTTCCTTCTATGCAGGTTTAGAGTTACTTTGCATCACCAGAGCAGTATATATCAGCCTGAGACTATGTAGTTTGAACTACATTTTTACAAATGGTGTTAATAAAGAAGATATAGTCCACCACAGGGATTTAGTATCTGTTTTCCGTTCAAAACATCTTTCATCAAGTTTTCTAGCCTTTGCTTATAGCCTTAAAGAGATGTTTATCTCCATATGGAGCAGACGAGAGATATAGTTCTTTACTTCGGTCCAGCAAAGGATGAACTTTGCCTCCAAAATGACTTTCCTTCTTTGCTTAATTTTTCCTGAAGTAATGTTAATTGAAGGAAATATAAAAAGAAAATGTAGAATACTGATTTTAAATTTAGGCTGATGCCTTGGATGAAATGCAATCTATTGTAACTAACAGATTCTAAAGTCTGACTTGGAAAGCTATTATCTGAATAAAATTATGTGTCTTCCTCTTACCCAGAAAGGGAAAAAATAAATAAAAATATATTGTACTTTAGCCAGACAACTATTTTACCAGAAGACTATTTTACCACAATTTACAACTGTCTATTTCATATCTGTTACCTCTAAGCTGTCTTCAAAAGCACCTACATTTCAGCAATCATAAAATTTATTTGTGTGTCTGGTAATAAAACAGAAGATTCTCTGCAGGTAATAGCTACTCTCCCACTGTTTTTTTGTAGAGGTGATCTGAAGATAGTGCTTATCTGAACATTAATTTTAAAAGAAGAATACTTTTTAAAAGGTATAGTTACCTATATGCTGAGCAAATGAACACATGGAATTCTGATTAAAAAAAAAAAAAAAAAAAAAAAAACAGCAACAACAAAATAAAAGTTATTTCAGAATACAGCCAATCTTTACTTGTTTAAAAGCACCAAGTCTTTCATGTGAAAAAAAAAAAAAAAAAAAAAAAAAAAAAAAAGGAAGGGTGAAGCATTTAAAACTCAAAAGCAATTAAGGTTTAAAAAAAAAATAACTTAACAAATAACATTTGATTATGTAAGTAAAGAGAATATTATACTTTGTATGAAAAGGGCTTAGGACATCATTAACTTTGAAACATTTGGCTTGGCAACTTTGTAGGTTTTTTTTTTTTTTCATTAAAGAATTTTTCTCTGAGAAGCAGGGAGAAGGAAAAAGTCAATTTGTGATAAACACTAAGAGAGAGAAGGACGGTAAGTCATAATTCATTAGGAAAATTAAAATAATTCAGGCTTGCAACAAGATGATTATGTAACCAAGTAGTACTTTTACCTGAAAGCTGTCTCCTGTGCATCCTATACGGTGTGAAGGAGAGATTTTGTTTGTTTGTTTTGTTTTGCTGGTCATCCTTTCAATCCTTTCAGGAGAGATTCTAAAGCAAATCCTTTTTTTTTTTTTTTTTTTTTTTTTCCTCACATTTCAAAAATAAACTTAAAATAAACACTTCTTGATGAGGCCTGTTTCTACGGAAAATGTTGACTATCACCCCTCAACTATTTTGGCAGTTAAGAAAAAAACATTCAGAGGCTTGTTATAAAAAAGAATGGAACAGACTTCTTATTTTTGTTGAAATAAATAAAGGTTTTTATTTATTTATTTATTTTACGAGGCCAATGTTACAGACTTGCAAATGATTGTGCTTAGAGTTAAGTCTGTGGATAATTAGCAGTTCTATTTAAACCATTGACACTGTCTAACTGCACGATCAAGACCTGAGTTGAGACACTAGTTACAGAAAGTTGGAAACTTTGAATTCAAACTTTGGAAGTTTGAATAAGAACTACAAGCCAAATCATGTTAAAAAATAATAAAAAAAATGTTTGAAATACTATGTTTAATGATCCAAGTGGTGATGGTACTTATTTTTTTTCTTGTTACTGTGGAAATTTAAAAATAATAAAAGAAACATTTTATAATGGACTGAAGACCTTTAAGACTTTTCTCACACTGATTCTTTTAATTAGATACTTGTACTTACTAGGTAAAGCTAGGAATACAAAGAAGGAATCAAATCCTTCTAAACGCTTTCTCATATTATTGAGAATTAGGTTGCCTTACTCCAAACAATTACTACAAGTCTTAAATCAGAATACCTTTTAATTGTTTATATCCTTGCACACATTATAAATATTTCTTAAATTTTTTACTCAATGCAAAGTACATAAACATAAAAAAGAAAAAAAAAAAAAAACAGGAAAGAAAATTATAGTTCATTCCTTTTCTCAAACAAAAACAGAAACAAAAACAAAAAAGCAAAAAAAAATGATGACCACAATAACAATAAGATGTAACAAAGCTGACACGGTCTGTTCCTATTGGAATTAATTAGCCTGTGGAGGGTGCTGCAAAAATTCAGCTAAGCGGAAGTACCAGAGGCAGATGACTGAGGCAGCAGGCATTAGGTTTTCCTTTGGAAAGAGACAAATGGGCTGATGGGAACCTCATGAACTTCAATGACTCTAAGTGCAAAGTCCAGCACCTGGGCAGGAATAACCCCAGGCACCAGTACAGGCTGGTGGCCATTTAGTTGGAAAGCAGCTTGGCAGAAAAGGACCTGGGGGTTATGGTGGACACCAGCTTGAACATAAACCTGTTATGTGCCCGTGACACAATTAAAGCTACATTAAGAAAAGTACTACCAGCACATTGAGAGAGGTGATCCTTCTGCTCTACTCAGCACTGGTGAGGCCACATCAAGAGTACTGTGTCCAGGCCTGGGCTCCCCAGTAAAAGAGAGACAAGAACATACTGGAGAGAGTCCAACAAAGAGACACAGACGTGATCAAGGGAATGGAACACCTCCCCTATGAGGAAAATCTGAGAAAGCTGGAACTCTTCAGTCTAGAGAAGAGAATGCTTGGAGGTATCTTATCAATGTATTGTCAATATATGCAAATATGCTAAGGAAGGATCTGGGTTCTTTTCAGTGGTACCCATTTAAGAAGAGAAAGTGGGCACAAAATGAAACACAGATGTGGACTATAAGTTTATGAACTATTTCATGATCAAAGAGTAAAGTTTGATCTGGATTTAATGACATGAGTCTAGCTATTTTTGCACATGTGAGAATTTAAATTCAAGATTTATTTTCTGCATTCACTATTTCTTTTTATAAATTGACTATTGCCTAAGCTAGCACAGCTCTTTGAAGAAGAATGTTTTGCTATAGGCTAAGTGTAGCCTATAGCTATTTGCATCGTATTTTCAATCTCAAAATGTCTCTTTTTCATTAGGATTAGAGATATTTTTGTAAGTTTTAGAACATGTATGAAACATTTATTTTGCTTAACTTCTCACTATATATATATATATATATATATATATAATTAGGGCAAGCATAAATAAAAGATTCAGAAAAAAAAAATATATATATATGTTTCAGATAAATTATTCAAACTCCTTTGCTTAATTTCTTAAGATTTTCCTGTTAAATTTTGTCCTGGTTTGCTCCTCTTTCTCTAATATCCATTTGTGTTCCATTTAATGCCATATAACAAGAAAGTTTGATTATAAAGTTGAGACATGAAACATGAAATATATCTCAAATATAAAACCTTTCCTCATCAAGACTCTTTTCCTCTGTAAAAACAAAGAAAAGAATATTATGCTTGCTTATTATACAAAACTATTATTATAGCATTTATTTGTAATTTCATCCAAAAGATAGAAAATAACCCAATCACATAGAGGAGATGTAGCAAGGACTTTTTTATTTTTATTTTTTTTATCAATAGTTTCCCAACAAGTTTTTTTTCTGTGGTAGAAAATCTAGTTTTTTATGTTTTCTTCAATATATAATATTAGTCTATATTTCTGGGTCAAAGTCTATCTTATTTTTCCCTTATTTTCATCATTTCATAACTTTTTCTCTTCTGCCACTATTTAGTTTTTAGAACTATATGATGCTTTAGCCTTCATTAATTGACAGGGACATGAAAATACTAACAACATCTGGCATTGTAAAAGAAAGAAAGCAAGAAAAAGGAAACATAATTATAGCATTTCTTACCTTCTTTGATTATTTGTATTTATTTATTTATTTTGTAATGTCATAAATATAAACTGTAAGACTCAACATGGAAAATTAAGCATTCCTACTCTTTACTCCTGTCTGTAGTGTTCTGGGGAAGGAATTAGCACTTCATTATGGGATCTACAGCTGTTTCTTCCCTTTAACTTCAACACATTTTGTCTCATCAGTTTAACACAGTAGCCAACTTCTGAATACATAGTGTTTAGTTTTACTCATTGTTTTAAATTTTCCTTAGTGATGTCTAGTGCTGACACACATCTTAGATCAACTAACTGCAATATCTCCGCTTATGACTTCAGGGTCAAAGTCATGCCATGTATAAAGCCTGAGCAATTGTGCTTTGCAACTGAATGTAAGGAAGAGTTGAAAAGGTGAAATTCTGTCTCCAAATTAGGTTTAAAGTGTGAGTCTATAATATGGCAGTGTTTTCATCCATTCAGCCCTCCCACCTCTATGAATTCTCTGTTGTTAGTCTGGCATGTGAATTGTGCACAAAGCCTACCCTCCATTACGTTACAGATCCCATATTAAGTTCACATGACCTGAAGAGATGTGAGTCAGCTTTTCGCAACAAGTGATGAAGTTCAAGCCACCCAAGTACAATCTAATTATTCTGGCTATACAGGGCAACTCAACTGAATAAGGACATCTGTTGAGAGCAGGATTTTACTGACCAGGACTATTAGATTACCTCTCTGAACTAAAATCTTTCTAACAAATAAAAAGCCAAGAGTTTCTATGGCCCTACTTATAACATCAGTAATCATTTCATTAGTTAGGTCTGCTTTTCTGCTGCTCTTCTTTGCATTCAAATTATATTTTAACCCACTAAATATTCTATAAAATGTACTTTTCAATATCAAAGTCCTCGTAAGGAGATGTTGAACACTAGGAAAAAAAATACAAAATAATAATAAATAAATATGGATGGATGGATCAACTTGTATAAACAAGAAGAAGGATATAATTCCCAGCATCTTAGTACTGAATTGGACATTAGCAATAAAGTAGTCCTGATTTTACAAGGAGACAGCTATTTAAAGCCAGTAGGGCCAATAAGATATATTTGTGATAAGATATTATTTGTGCTGTAAGTATAAATAAAACTGCTTTTCACCCATCAATAAAGTAAAATAAAGCACATAACTCATATATTAACACTGTTCAATACCTGGAGTGAAAAATCTTTTACTACAAATTTTTTGTGTTGCCAGAGTTCTCCACAGCCTCCTCAAAAAATCAAGTATGTGAAATGAACTCAACCCTATCTTAGCTTCCCCACCACTGTGGTTTCTTTTTTTTTTTTTTTTTTTTTTTTCATCATGATACCATGAAAAAGGAATTCTAACCACTGTGTGTTAAGAATACCAGCAGAAGAAGTTTTATGCTTTTGAAAGAGAGTGTACTGCTGTCTTCTTACACAGGTTAATATGATTTTAAAAATTGTCCAAAAATATCTATTTAAGGCTTGATCTAAAAGACAAATAATATACAATGGGCTGCATAGGAAAGTAGCAGTATATGTTGTGTTGTGTTTTTATTTTTTTTTCCTATTCAAAATTTAAATTATCTTAAATAAATAAGGTGTCAGCTATTTTTAAAAGACCCACAACTTAAAGAATATGAATTAACTGCTTTAGACAAATCGCAGTAATGAGAGTAATATGAGCTACTTAAAAACATTTGCTAAACTCTGAGGAAGCATATTTAATTGCTACTGTTTTCTAATTTAATTGACAAATTTGTGTACTCAGGACTATAATATTCATTCACATATTCCATGTGAATCAGTTGTGAACGACACCAAGTGATGGCCTAGATGACATTACTTTTAACTCTTAAATAGTTTGGAATATTTTTTAGCCAAGAGACAGTAGTAATAACTTTCATTTAAGCAGCTAAAAACTATCTGCATAGTAATTATTTATTTGTTGGCAACTATCTCAAATTAAATGCAGCACCCCTAGAAGTCTAGTTATAAGAACATAATTCAAATCATTAGCTCTTATGTGTGTCTATGGCCATTATGAACGTACAAGCAAACCTACATGCATACACACTCACATATGATAATGAGTGCTGTGCCATGTCCATTCTCCAGGTGTAAGAATGATCCAGTTGGGTACTCAGGAAAACAAGCAGATCTGTTAGTAGACCAGCTTGGCTGATCTAGGAACTTAGGCCAGAGCTCCAATAGGCAGTAGGTGGTATGCAAGCAGGGAAAGACTATATGGGAAGAATTCAGAAACAATGTGCCCATGCACACTGGGGTGGCTAGGAAAGCCAAAGCACAGCTGAGACTGGCAAGGGATGTCAAGGGTAACAAAAACAGATTCTACCACTGCACTAACAGCAACAGAGAACAAAGAAAATGTGTGCCTATTTCTGAACAAGGTGGGTGATTTACAAATGGTAAAAGGGAGCCTGCTGATGAGGCCTTCCTGCTTCAACTACAAGAAGCATCACACTCACACACTCTCATCCTGATGGGGGTCTTCAACCACCCTAATATTTGCCGAAAAAGCTACACAGCAGTCTGTAAGCAATCCAGGAGACTCCTGGAAGGTGTTGATGATAACTTCCTGGTCCACGTGTTAGACAAACCAACAGGACGAGAATCATTACTGGACCTGTTTCTCACCAATTGGGATGAACTCATTAAAGGGGTTAAGACTGGAGGCAGTCTGGGCTGCAGTGACCACACATTTTTTGAGTTTGTGATCTTGAGGAATATGGGCCTGGCAAAGAGAAAAGTCAGGACCCTGAACTTCCAAAGAATGAACTTCAAGCTTCTTAAAGATCTAGTGGAGAGGATCCCCTGCAACACTGTCCTTAGGAATAAAGGAGTTGAACAGAGTTGGCAACTCTTTAAAAATACTTTTTTTTTTTTTTTTTTTTGAGTGCAAGAACTCTCCATACTCTACATCACCACGGGTGATAGGGAAACAAGTCTCTGGTATGTAAGGAATTTAGGTAGCTATTGTTTCACATTAGTAAAGTAGATTTAGTGAAGCCTTAAACCACAGCATACGCTCTGCATCACCTGAACTTGCCATGTAGTGCTGAATGAGCAACAGTAAATGGCATGTGGGGTTCTGAGTACTGCAGAAGAGGAAGGGAGGATGTGCTTACCAAGGATGAGAGCCACCCTGCCTTGGGAGATAATAGAAGCCATCATGTCCTGCAACAAAGTACTGCCAATCTAAAGGAATATACTACATATGTCTTGAGAACTGATTGGGCTATAGTAGACAAAACAAAGATTGTATGAGTATAAGAACCAAGGAAACATTTTGAGCAGAGTTCCTCCTTGGAAGCACCCAGCTCAAGCTGATATATGGGTACCAATTAGTTCTTGCTGCTTTAAATGAATGTTGACTCTTTGTAAGTGAATTCCAGATGCCTGGGGATAAACATTCTGCTAGGGAAAACAACTGGGTCCCCTAACATATGTAAGAAAGCAAGCAGGGAAGGCGGGAAACTGGCATGGTGGAGCAAGGACCTGCTGGTCAAACTGAGGCACAAGAAGGAAATGCACAGGCAGTGGAAGCTGGGACATATGGCCTGGGAAGAGTACAGGGATGCAGTCCAGATGTGCAGGGATGGGATTAGGAAAGCTACGGCACAGATGGAACTGAGCTTGGCAAGGGATGCAAAGAATAATAAGAAGGGATTCTATAGGTATATTGCTCAGAAAAGAAAGGCCAAGGAGCGTGTACCCCCTCTGATGGTTGAGAAGGGAGAACTGGTAACAGCAGGCATAGAGAAGAGTGAGGTACTCAACAACTTCTTTGCCTCAGTCCTCACTGACACTGATACTGACAGTATCAGGCTTCCCAAGTCTTTTGTTTCCCTGAACCCATAGATGAGGGCCTGGGGAGCAAAGTCCCACCCACTGTAAGTGAAGAGCAGGTCTGAGACCACCTGACGAAGCTGAACAGGTACAAGCCTATGGGGTCTGATGACATGCATCCCAGGGTCCTGAAGGAATTGGTTGATGTAGTTGCCAAGCCTCTCTCCATCATATTTGAAAAGTCCTGGCAGTCAGGTGAAGACCCTGGTGACTGGAAAAAGGGAAACATTGCTCCCATTTTTAAAAAGGGTAGAAAGGAGGATGTGGGGAACTACAGACTGGTGAGCCTCACCTCTGTGCCTGGGAAGATCATGAAACAGATCCTCCTGGAAGCAATGTCAAGGCACATGCAAGACGAGGAGGTGATCTGAGACAGCCAGCATGGCTTCACCAAGGGCAAAATGTGCCTGACCAATCTGATGGCCTTCCATGATGGAGTGACTGCATCAGTTGACAAGGGAAGGCAGACCAATGTCATCTACTTGGACTCCTGTAAGGCCTTTGACATGGTCCTGCGTGACATCCTGGTTTCCACATTGGAGAGAGATGGATTTGATGGGTGGACCATTCAGTGGCTAAGGAATTCGCTTTAAGGTCACACCCGGAGAGTGGTGGTCAATGGCTCTATGTCCAGTTGGAGGTTGGTGACAAGTGGTGTCCCTCGGGGTCTATCCTGGGACCAGTAATATATTTTAATAACTTTATCAATGACATAGACAGTGGGGTCAAATGCACCCTCAGCAAGTTTGCAGAAGACAACAAGCGGAGTGGTAAAGTTAATGCAGCAGAAGGAAGGGATGTCATCCACAGGCACCTAGGCAGACTTGAGAAGCAGGCCCACATGAACCTAATGGGGTTCAACAAGTCCAAGTGCAAGGTGCTGCACCTGGGTTGCGGCAAGCCCAGACATGAGTACAGACTGGGAGAAGAACTCATTGAGATCTGCCCTGTAGAGAATAATTTAGGTGTTCTGGTGGATGAAAAGCTCGACATGAGCCCGACATGAGCCAGCAGTGTGCACTTGCTGCATCCTGGGTTGCTGCATCCTGGGCTGCAACCAGAGTGGTGCGAGCAGCAGGTTGAGAGAAGTGACTGTCCCCTTCCACTCTGCCCTTGTGAGTCTCCACATGGAGTACTGCATCCAGGTCTGGGGTCACCAGCACAAGAAGGATGTTGATCTGTTACAGCAGGTCCAGAGGAGGGCCACAAAGATGATCAAAGGCCTGGAACACCTCTTCTATAAAGAAAGGCTGAGAGAGCTGGAGACGTTCAGCTTAAAGACGAGAAGGCTCCAGGGTGACCTCATTGCAGCTTTTCAGTACTGAACTGATTGTTCAGTAATTTAAAGGAATTGAAGAATCTGCTGACAAGTAGAGATCACTGTTGAGTGCTTCGCTTGTGACATTTTGGTTCAGTGGCTACATAACTTGCTATGTTAAAGAAAAAGTACACCTTGTATAATGTTGCTAGGTACTTTGAGAAGCAAACAGTATCATGTAGTGACAGTTCACATATAACAAAACATTAGTTATCTTTTCTTAGGTGAAGAAAAGTTCCCTGAGGTCCTGAAGAAAATGAATGTTCCACATTCTTTTCTTCCTTTTCTTCATTTAATACATATAATATATATATATATAATTATATAATATATATATAAATTATATAATTTATATATATATATATATATATATATACTTTTCAAGTAGTCCTTACTGTATGAACCCTGCAGGTATAGGAATCCTCTTTTATTGTTTCAGAATACCATAGAAAGTAAAGATGCAGTATACAGATGCAGATAGCTGATATTTGAACTGAACTTGGTTTTGGGTTTCACTGAAACTCTGACAGAGTTCAACATATAGGAAAAAAAAAAGACATTAACTTCCAAGTCATCTCCAGGCCTCATGTGCTACAAATGTGATAATAATAATGTTAATAATAATGATGTTAGTGATAATAATGTTTATTATTATTATTATTATTAATAATAATAATAATAATAAAACCAAACCTCTAGCCTTTGATATATCCTACTAATACATTAGTTTTTCCCACAGCAAGGTAAGCTTTACATTACAATGTCTGAAATATCTTTACATAATCAAATACATTCTTGGAAGTATGATTTCTAATTTCAAAATGGGAAATAGTCCCTGGGCTGTGCACTAAATATCAGGACTGAGTGCAGATTCATTAGAACAGGAAATACAAGACTGACAAAGTCACAGGGAAAAAAAAAAAAAAAGGGGGGGGGGGAGGACAGACCTATGGTTTGCATATATTACTTTGAAAATCTTAGATCTCTATTTTCTTCCTATTTTCTCAAAAGTAAGTTTACAAGAACACCTGTACAATAAGCCAAGAAGTAGATATAGATCAGAGATTGCAGCAATGACTATCAGTTTCAGAACACTGCTCACAAAGCCTTGCAGGAGGCAACATGCAAAAGGTATTACACTTAAGGTAAACCCTCTTAGGCAGAGTTTAACATACACCAGTTAGTGATTTCTGTATATTGTAAGGGAGAGATTTCTAGAATTTTTCTGAAGACTTTTGTTTTGCTTAAGTTTTGCTATAGCTAATCTGGTTATTCTTTTCCAAACTCCTCTGAATCCTCTTAGACTTTCACAGTAATATATATTACATATGGTTTTAACAAGTTAATTGTGTGTGATCTGGGGGCTTGGGAGAGAATCATTCCTGTCATTGGTTTTAAATGACTTCATGTACCATAACATCTGCAATATGTAAAGAAGTAAAGAGCAGCCTGATCTGCTCTCTCTCTGACCTTCACTGGTAGGTTGTTTGTAACTGTGATCTATATTGCCTCTGTATTTGGCAGTTTTATTTCTAGTGTTTCACTTCTAAATGTTTCTCTTCCAAGCACCAGACTGAAAGATTGTCTCCTCTTTTGATAATCTGCTTACTCAATGCTTCCAGGAGAAGTTACTGCAAGTCTTAGTGGAAATGTGGTGATATGAGAATAACAATTTCAAGCTGAAGCAGGGAGGAGGCATTGACACCAATGTGGTGATTAAATATAATGACTCTCTTCTTGAAGCAGATCTTAAAAGAAGTACTTTCCCATAAATAAATATAGTGTGCATATATAATAGTTAGTTTCCAACATGGAAAGGATGTGTACTTTTGCTATTATGCATTTACTTTTTGTTATCTGGGGTGATCATGAAACTATCCCAGAGCCATTAAAGATGCTTGTTGGTGGCTCTAATTTCAAAGCTTTTAGAGTAGAATACAGTTGTCAACACACTTATCTCTGCAGGCACAAAGCATCTGTGATGGAAAAGATGCCCGTGTGTATGTTAGAGACTTAAGATAGTTTTATTATGTACCACCGCACCACCGCTAGAGTTCACATCCATAAAAACATAGTGCTATAATTAATTTTCTAGTTGCATAAAGATTTGATGTGATTTAAGAAGCTGCAAGTTGTCTGTGCTAAAGGTTAGGCACCTCTATTTAAAAACAATTTTCAGTTCCTACTATTGCTTTGATTAGCATCATTATAAGAAAAAACCAGGAACAAAAATACTATATTAAAATGCATGTTTAATTGTTACATATGCCACAATATCTCTTTTGCAATTCCTTTTTAATTGCTGAACGAGGTGAAATAATCTAGTCTTGAACTTAAAGCCCTTCTTTTAGATTGTACTGTTTGTTAGAAAATGAAGAGGTTATAACTTTATAATGAGTGTAAGATTTTCTGTAGTTGTGAACTGTATTTTGACTTTAATGACAATTTTGTAGAAGCACTAAATCTTCCCTGGTTTTCTCTCTGAATTTATGAAGAATTACTTTTATTTAACAACACATTCTTCTCAGAGTAACTCTATTTTCTACAGGCTAAACAAATAACACAGGAGAAAGATAATGCAGATAGTAAAACATTTTGAAATTCACATGTAGAGAGCAGGTCTCAATTCCTTCCACCCAAATTTATTCACTAAATTTAACAGCTGCATGTGGTAGTCTTGCTCTGTAAGGAAACAGATGGTTGCATTCAGAGGTGTTTGAGGTCTGAGAATTGGATCATTCTGTAGAAACCTGATTCTCTTTAATTCATGCTGGAGGGGTAACATTTTTCTAACTAGGACTTCTCAGCCTATTGTGGTTCACAGCAGAGCTATGCCAATGTATCAGCAAGTAATTACTAAATGAGACTTCTGCTTCTCTACACTCCTGAATGCTTTTTCTTACCCCTTTCCATGCACCACCACTGGTAGTTTTCTGATTCTGAAGTGATTTGGGGTAATAAACATTCAAGAAACTATTGATTCTATTATAATGTTAGCTCTTGGTGCCTTTTGTCTTTAAACTGCTTTAGTGTCAGATGAACATTAGTGGTGTCTTCTGGCACTATCCAAATGGTCAACAAGCGCAGTCTTCTCATAAGACCTTATCCTTAGCTAAAAGGTGAGAAGGATTACGCAGGAACAAAATGTTAGTTTACATGAGCAGAATTTGTGGTTTGAAACACTTACATTTGAATCTGCAGAAGCTAAGATTAATTAATATTGCATATCAAAGAATTACTGACATATGGGAAGAAATAGGATTTTAATAATTAGGATTTAGTGTCTTAGGTAGGAGCTGACAGATATCATTCTCTGGTTATTCTTGATTCATACGTTTTCAAAATGTTTTTTGTGACTACAAAGACTAGAGAATGGCTTCTTAATTTTAAATGAAGATAGAATTGTGAACTACTTGTCATTTAAAAAATTATTGTGCCACATAATTTAAACAAGATTTTCATTTAAGTCATGCAGCTTGCTACATGTTCTGTCACTTTACTAAGTGAATTCATAATTTCTGTTCAATGAATTTGTATTCGCCTACCATAGCCTTAAATAACAAAGCTAGGAGTTACCCATTTGGCACAAAATTTACCATAAAAATCTTATTGCTGCAAACAATCAAGAATTGCAGGAACAAAGTATGTATAGAAAGCCATCAATTTGATATTCCATGATGACATCTCTATTTCCTCTGTGATTCTACTTTCAAGAAAATTTTCAAAACAAATTTTAATTAAAAAGGAATGTAATTCAGGCTTTTGATTACTTTTATAATTTAAGGGACCCTCTGTAATATTCAGACGGGTTAGGAAAATGAAGAGACATTTGACAGATACTGTAAAACAACCACAGATACTTTTCTGAGTTTATGAAAAGGTTGAAAACTGTTTGTGTCACAAAGAAACCTATCCCCCCTTCAAAACCTCCTCCCTTCCTCCCCTCCCCCTTCCCCCATTTAAATATTTCCAGGCCAGATTTGTAAACTTATCAGATTTGGATAGTTCACATTGCAAAACTTAAATTTTAGCAGAATTATCTCATCCTGTGATATTGATATAGCTTTTCTCTCCCCCCCAACAAAACCCATTACAATATTGACAGGTTTCTGAGTTGCACTGACGAATACAAAGCCTTAATGTGAAAGGTAAGAGCTCACTGAATCACTGAATCACTGAACGTTACTTTACTCTGAAGAAGTTGGTTTTGTTATTATTTGTGATTGGATTTTGTTATTACAACTTTAAAAATTCATCAGAAAGAAATATTTTGATGTCAGTGCTTCAGACTCACACCTAAGTAATGCTAATGCTTAAGGAAAAAAAAAAAAAAAAGAGAAAATAAAAAAGAATAAAAATTACATTTTTACTCTGAAGAAGGTGTTGCTTCTGACAGCATGTCTCAGAGTTCTTCAGTGTTAATGAAACATTGATGGTCTTATTATGTTACCTCACCAGGTAAAATAACAATAAAAAACATTTGTTGTCTGGTATCAGAATATTTTTTTTTCTCTCCCGTGTTTGTAATTGAAAGCTTCAGTCCACAGAGACATTTTTAATATAGATTCATCAGAATAATCATAGCACAGTTCCTGCCATGATATACTCACCAGGTTAGGTACTTGTGAGGATTGAAAGCCAAGTTCTGCTTTTGAAAACAGGATATGAGAAGTCTGCTAACAAATATCTAGTTTAAAATAACTACCAGATCACACATAAAAGGAAGATATTAAATTAGAATAGACTAATTATAATAAGCAATATGAGTGACGGTTATTATTTTTCATTATTGAAAATATTTCCAACAAAATACAAAAGGGTTGTTGGTTTCCTTAATATCTCCAATAGTATTGGGAAAATTTATTCTAGATACATTTTGGAGTGAGAAGATTTGGACTGGATTTGAAACTGAGAATATAATAAAAGTTTAAGATCTTTGAATTTCTGTCATGAGCCCTGTTCTGCTTAGCTGAACTATATAAATACAAGACCTATGGCTTAAGCCTTGGGATAGAGAAGGAACAAGCCATTATATGCAGTGAAATCTTTATTTAAAGAGAAGTTGTTGTTGTTGTTGTTGTTTAGTTTTAAGAACTGTATGCCATTCTAACTACATGCACCTTCACAGAATTCATATAATAGTCATTCTCAGCTGACATTATTATATGTTTAATGAGAAACTGTAGTAATGATCGTTTCTCACTAGCAATTGCCTTAGCATCTCATACCTTCCCCTCATTCAACTTTTGACCTTTGTAAGATTTTTCTGTTTTATCTCCGCTTCCACATCACCAATGTGAAATGGTGATAGCTATTTTTATAAAAAACACAAACTTCATTGTCATAAATGGAAGAACATCTAGGAAAGAGAAAGTGATTTTAACTAATATATACAGAAATAAATCTTTGCATCTAAGAATGTAAACATTGAGCTCAATGCTACAGGAATTACAACAATATATAAACTGAAGTTTATTATTCTTCCAGCCAAGTTGCAGTATGGTATGGTTGAAAATAAATAAATAAATAAATAAAAGTATGGGCAAAAATTCTAGACTACAGAAAGAAAAAACAGAATAATTGTGAGTAGTGTTTTTTGTTTGTTTGTTTGTTCTTTTTTAATTAATTAATTATAGAAAAACTGATTGTTTTATATGTATGTATATAGATAACCTAAATAGAATACATTGACTTACATTATTGTTTATGGCAAAAGAAAAAAATTTTGGCAGAGTCACTGAACTTTGCTTTGCTATGGTCTAAGACAAGTGTATATAGGTCACATATATATCAGTACTTTTCATGGTTTGTTTAAAAGGCGTGAAGCAGATGTCAGAGATATCAAAAGTATTAAAAACACTGTGGAGGCTTCCTTTCTGTCACACATATAGAATAATATCTTCCTAAGATTTTCCTGGGAGACTTCAGGAAAAATTGAGTTTGCAAAAGAACTAGCATGGGAAAATGATCCAAACAGGTATAATGAAGAAAATTCTTTGTTATGGAGGGCTGATCTTCAATTCTGCTTTGATGTCTAAACAACAAAATTCATATCACTAACTTCATACCTTTCTTTCATGATTATCAGATTAAAAACTCTAAAGCTGATTATTATTTTCCTTTAGCATGAACTCGTTTATTAGCAGTCTTTTACCAAGTGATTCCTGTTGCAAATTCATGATTCATGTTGAATCTAAAACTCATTTTTAGAAATATACTCTACTTTGATTGAGAGTCTGCACCCCAAAAGAGTCATGTGAGATATTCAGGATGGTTATAATGTTTTATTACTACACCACTCTTACTGGAGAACATTACAATTTCCTAATGGAAATATCCTATTTCTGTAGCTAGCTCTAGGTTTAGCAAATAGGGAATTACCTACACACAGAGCAAAATTTTCTATGCACCTGCTTTTAGTGCCCTCTCTTCATTGTTTCAGTGGTCTGCATCACTTTCCTAAGGCACACGCATTTTAGTCATTTCAAAATCTAATTACAGACTAAACTAGATTGTTTTATTATGGTCTGAGTCTCTTCATCTCCCTTATCAAAATCACTACATCTTCTCCGCTGATTTCTAAAATGCAGTTCTACCTTCTATAAGCGAGTCCTGTGTTTTAGTTTCCTTATGTACACCTTTTCATTTAGCTATATTGAAACACATGCATGAGTGTGTCAGAGCTAAAGGACACACCTGCCTTTATTAGCTACCACTCCTGAAATGTTTGCAGACTTTATACATTTTGCCAGTATTCCTGCTTTCTTTCAGATTGTTAATAAAGTTTTAAGTAGAGATGGTCAAAAGCAGTTTACTGTAGGATGCAAAAAAATATGTCTACAGAAAGCATTCCTGTTTATGGCTTTTTCTTCAGATCTATCATGTACACATATTCTAAGCTACTGAAATTCTATTCTTATTCGCACAGTGGCAATCATTTTAATAAAACTATTAAGGCAGTGTTGTGCATTAAACACCTCTAATATATTTTTCTGATATCCGAATAGTGAAGCAGATTTGCTGAAAATACCCAAATCCTAATTCTGAGAGGTTGTAAAGTTTTGTAAATTTAAGATCTCTGAACAGAAAGTGCTGCCAAGAAAATTTAAAGAAAGTCTGGCACAAAGAAAAGAATTTTGTCTCTTTGAGTCTTAGTGCAGTACGTTCATTTCTTTAAGTAATTTAAAGTGGTAAAATTCCAATGTTTATGACAGAAGTTATTGCTGTAAACAAACAAACAAACAAACAAAAATGTTTACTGTAATAAATTAAAATTCTTTAGAACCCTACTGCCTGCCTAAAAATCTTCCACAAATTAAAATGTATTAAATAGTAGTTTCTAACAATAAATCCATAAGCTTCTTTGGAAAAAGCAGTTTGCAATAATAGTTACAATATTTCTCTAAATTATTTACAACTTAAGTAAGTAGAAATTCATAAAATTAAATGTAAAAAATAATATTCTGCTGAACTTCTACAGGTTCCAGAAAAGAGACCATGTGAAACAATAAAAGCACTGGATCATTTTATTATAAAATTCAAAATGCAATTTTTTAAGAAAAATAAATCTAGTGTGATTGCAAACCTCCCATAAAATGCTAATAACTGACTTGGGCTTTGCATACCTTTTATTATTGCTATAGCTGTCATTGTTAATGAAACTAGTTCAGTCTAGTAGATGACAATGTGACTGTACCATAATGCCTTATATATTTTCCAGTCTGACACATTAAAGCTGGTAATGTCACACTTCATGCTCTTACGCAATGGAGAAGGTTACCAGGATTTTTTTTTCAGAGTCTCACAGCTGAAAAACTAACTGGTATCTAAAAAGCTAACTGGTATATCCAAGACGGGGAGTCTTTTGTTTGCCCCATTTTTTTGTCATGTAAGTATTTACAAACAGCAGGTTCCTGCAGCTGCAAGTATGAGCTTACTGCTGTGAGAGAGAAAGACAGAGGCTTAGGTAGCCAATTAAGAGATTCAGTGTAGTGATTGCTCCAGGCTGGAAAAATGTCAACATCATTTTCAGGTTCCTCACATTAAACCAATCAGCAATAGACTTTGTTTCAGCTTTTGCTTTCTTGTAGATTTTTGGTTAAATTAAATTTTATTAACAGGCAAATTGAGCTGAGACCTTCACCATTTTAAAGAAGGTTTTCTCTTTGAGTAAGTGAAGTTTAATAGGAAATGCAAATACCAGATGCATAACAATTTTTCTCGTAAAATGTTTTGCTTTCTGCACCCCCCCTTTCTGTTAATTTTCTTCCATGTAGAAGTGCTTCACACTGTCCCTAGAGTTTAGCCATTTGAAAATATTTAAACATAATAAATAAAAATTGCATAAAATACTCCTGTTTTAAAAATGATACCCAAACAAGACGTGTTATCCAATATCATTTAGCTATGGTAATTTGATCTTGTTTCAGAACAGTTTCCTCTCCAACACAGAGAAGTACCTCTTTCCAGCTCTTTTAGTAAATTCATGGTTGCTATACTATTCTGCTTGAAAAGGGGTATAGACATTCCTGTTCTCCAAAATTTATATATAGGCTATACGTATAGGCTTCAAAGCTTCTTACTGCATTTTTTTTTTTTTTTTTAAGTGAATATTAGCTATCAAACATATCAAACACATCTGTTTCAAGCTTCGAGTGCCTTCATGCACTTTTTGAGCCCTAATGGTTGGGTTTGCTGAGGAAACTGTCAGATTCTGGTCCTTCCTAGCTCAGACTTCATTCCATGATATCCTGCAAGTGTAACTAACTTTTCAATGGAACAAAACTCAGGGGAAGATAGTTCATTTGTCCTACAATTGAGCCCTTGGAAAAAAAAAAAAAATCTGTCTCTATTAAAGAGACAAACCTTTCAGGCTGATCTAAAGAATAAATCATTTGGATGAATCTGATCCAGCCATGCAGAAAGGCTATTTCTGTAAAAAACGAAAGAAGACTTATCTGTTACACGTTATGACAGTTTCAGGTCTCTGGACTATAATCGTCACAATTGCTGTGATTAACCCATGCAAGTGTGTCCTCATGCATTGTAGCACTACAATTATGAATATGATTTATCAGTTTGTTATGGACGGATCAGGGAAGCTGTGTACATGAATGGTGACAGCATCTTCCTTTTCTCTCAGTCCTTAAAACCCGTCCAAACTTCCTAATGTTATTGGAGATATCATAGGATGTAATATGAAGATTTTATTTGGAAATAGATGGGCACAGATTATTTCTGATTTCTGCAATTCTTTCTTATGGACATTTAAATACAACTGATACAAAATTTCTCCTTCTACAATTTTTTTTTTTTTCTTGAAAACATCTTGGTACCTAGTCCTACTCATTCCTTCCACTTCACAACTTACTTGTAGACCTTCTGTCTGTGTAACAATATCCCCTACAAACAGGTGATTATATGATCCTTTCAAAATCACAACTTTTAAAGACTTTTTTAGACTCTTCACTGAGACATGAACAAACGTCATTTCATCATAAGACAGGTTCCTAGAAGTGACATTGTAGTTTAGACACCTGTGCTCTTATAGGTGGATTTAACTGAGACTATTTGAAAGTTACATCAGAAAAGTATTTTCAGGTGAATGGTCACATAATTTTTGCATGAAAGTAGATCACTTTCTCAGTTTGCTGTTTCTGCTCATGAAATTTCTGGTTCTATGGCAGTCTGTAACAGCTTAGTACAAACCTTGTCATTGTTAGCTGTATCATGCTTTACCTTATACAGTTTCTACCAAATTAAATAATTAAAATTACATTTTTGATTAAAAGAAAATAGCCCTTTGTGGTTTTGTTCTCTTGCTTGACATATAAAAGTAAATGAAACAAACAAACAAAAACACTTAAAATTTTGTCTGTGATCAATTGTATGAATAAAATGTCTTATTTTCCAACCTTAAAAATTCTATAAAGCTATGATTTTGAAGAAAATAATTCATCTTCTGTACTCTAAGAAGACTTGCTAGATAGTTATCTCATTGTTATTATTTTTTAAAATATATTTCTAATATGCAATCTATCTCCTTCTCCATTCATATTTTAACATCTCAGTGTGGACATAATGAAAATGTTGGTCTCCATTGGTTAACAGAACCATTTCTGCAGTCTACAGATGCTGTGTTGCATACACATACAGTGTTAGTTGCTGGTGTCATCTGACTGAATGCATTGCTTATTGAAATCATCTTATACCTTTCTACCAGCATATATCAAAGTTAAGGGATACTTACTGAAAAGAGTTAACTACTTCTGCACATAGAGAAGATATCCCTTTGGAAAATACAGTCATCCCTACTTCAGAAAGAAATTCTTGCTTCTTTTTTTTTTTTTTTCCTGAGTTAAATACTTTAATAATTCCTTAAAAATAATAATAATAAAAAATATATATCAGGAGTTCTTTAAATCACTTTTCTCCTTAGTTCAAGATAATCTAATTATCTAAATTTGTGCTTTTTTTTTTTTTTTTTTTTTTTTTTTAACAGGGAAATGAGTTGCATGTAATCCAACCAGTCTGCACTACCTGAGTTCATGAGAAAAGGAATAAGTAGAAATTCAGGCCAAATTAAGGTAATGATACTTTATGTCAAGACTTTTTTGATAGCTCTGACCACAGGACTACCCAGTTTGGCATTATAATTCTAAATATAACCAGAATGAGATGATTATGGGATAGTTAAGAAACAGAAGTGATAAGTGTAATCTTATTATACTGCTCAGCTTCTGGGAATCAACTGTTCAAAGCCTTCTAAGCTTGAGACTATTGTGTTTAAATGATGTCCAGCAACAGATATCTATCATTAATTTGTCTAACATCTTTCGTCATCTTTGGTATGGTACAGCAATGCATTGCACAATGAAATCACACACTCAATCTCTCTCCCTTTCAAAAGAAAGAAAGAAAAAAAGATGTTTTTCTTTCCTCTTGTCTTGAAACTTGCTGCCTTTTAAGATGTCTTTCCAGTTGTTCTGTTCTGAAAATAAGTATTTCTTGTTTGCTTTCTGCACTTCCTTGGGTTATGCAGACTTTGTATCTCAGGCTCTTCAGCTAGAAATCCTGATTTCTAGAATGCTTAGTGTGTCTACTTAGTTAAAAATTCTTCCCTTGTAAGGAATACCTTTTGTCATCCTTGATAATTTCTGAGTACATTTCTAGTTACAGTATTGTCTTTTTGAGATGAAGTGGCCAGAGATATGCATAATATTAAAGATGTGAATTCACCGATGCAGTTAACATCACGGAGTTGTTTTGTTTTGTTATTTAGTATCAGTTTCTTTCCTTTTTTTTTTTTTTAACTGTATTATCTCTTTGCTGGGAAAAACTGAAAACTGAGCTGACATCTTAAGAGAGAAACAGCTGTGGCTCTGAATTCTCTTTTATAGGCAGTAATATCTAATTTAGAGCCCATGATTATGTATACTAGTGAAAAATAAGAAACAAACAAACATTCAAGAATATTGCCCTCCACAACATCAAATGATGTCTTACAATATGCAAAAACAGGAAATGTACTTTTTTTGTTTGGCATTTCTAAATCAGAACAATCTTAAACATTGCTTATGTATTTTAAAAAGATATTAAATATAGACTTCTGGCCTTCACTGTTTCAAAGTTTCACAAATTTTTCTCACGTTCTCTAAACCCCAACACTGCAACAGAAACAGCAGTTTATTGTTGAAGCATATAACTTTTTTAAAAATATATTTTTGAAGTATTTAACACTATTTTTAAACTTATTTTTTAGCCATCTTTGATCTGCTTATGACAAAAGACAATTTCATGAAATAAAAATGGGATAGACTCCCTGCACACTGAAGAAAGGAGACTTTTCCAGCTGTACATAGCTAAATATCTAGAAATATTGAATCATTTTCTAATGATGAGCAATATCATTGAAAAAATGCAAAAACAAACAAACAAACAAATAATAAAATAATAATAATAAATAAATAAGTAAAAAAGAAATTTCAGGAGAAGTAACCTCTGTACTACATGAAATAACTTTTAACCAACAACTGATTCAGATCAGGTAAGTTCATAACTTAATGATTTGACCAAAGATGACAAGCAGCCTTCACACAAAGGATGCATGCAAGCTTCAATTGAGTTTGGAGTCTTTCTTACTCCCTGATTTTGAATTTATGATTTCAAAGCTGTGAACCTGAATACCCAGACAGAAAAGGAATATAAATTAAAAGCACAAGCCTTTGATGTTGAAGATTATGAAAATAGTTTAGAGGGTAATATTGGTGGGAGACAGTTGGACCAGAGGATTTTGGAGGTCTTTTCCAATCTTAATGGTTCTATGATTCCATGATTAACCTACCCAAATACAACTTTAAATAGAAAAACAACTGCAAAGCCATCTATGTCTGTGTTTGAAAGAAATTAATCAGCCTTGGCTACCATGGAAGGAACAGAAATATATCAGCCAGGAAAAGGACACCTTGAACTTAGTTCAGAGCTTGACAGGTGAATGAGTACTAATGGTGATATACAGTAGCAGCACGGACATCGCTTCCATTTCACAGTTTGTAGAAGAACTTGAGAACCTGTGGAGGGAGCTGAAAGTGAGCACATCCTCTTAACTGTTCTCAGAAATAAAGACAAAATGTGAAAGAGTAGAGCCCTTGGTTAAGTGGTAGAAAGAATTTGTGACACACTGGGTCTCTGTTATATTTGATGGTTCTAATGGCTTTGTCTTGTACCTAGGAGGAATTTCCCAGGTGATAGATTAACAAAGAAACTGAAAGGCTTTAATTAATCAGAAAGAGAAGTCAGAAGCCAGGGTCATAATGTTTCAATAAATTTCAATTTAAAAAATTCATGTTGTTATACTTGTAAAAATAAAATAAAAATCAAGCAAAATAAGATATGCAGATAATTAGTAATTCCTTATACCAATCACAGAATGTTAGGGATTGGAAGGGACCTTGAAAGATCATCTAGTCCAATCCCCCTGCTGGAGCAGGAACACTTAAATCATGTGACACAGGAACGCGTCCAGGTGGGTTTTGAAAGTCTCCAGAGAAGGAGACTCCACAACCACTCTGGGCAGCCTGTTCCAGTGTTCTGTCACCCTCACTGTAAAAAAAAAAAAAAAAAAAAAAAAAAAAAAAAGAAGAAAATTAAGCGGAACCTCCCATGTTCCAGCTTGCACCCATTGCCCCTTGTCTTATCATTGGATGTCACCGTGAAGAGCCTGGTTCCTTCCTCCTGACACTCACCCTTTACATATTTATAAACATTAATAAGATCACCCCTCAGTCTTCTCCAAGCTAAAGAGACCCAGCTCCCTCAACCTTTCCTCGTAAGGGAGATGCTCCACTCCCTTAATCATCTTTGTGGCTCTGCACTGGACTCTCTCAAACAGTTCCCTGTTCTTAAGCTGAGGGGCCCAGAACTGGACGCAATATTCTAGATGTGGTCTCACCAAGGCAGAGTAGCGGGGGAGGAGAACCTCTCTCGACCCACTAACCACACCCCTTCTGATACACCCCAGGATGCCATTGGCCTTCTTGGCCACAAGAGCACAGTGCTGGGTCATGGTCATCCAGCTGTCCACCAGGACCCTCAGGTCCTTCTCCCCCTCACTACACTCTAGCAGGGCAGTCCCCAACTTATACTGGTGTCTGGGGTTGTTCTTGCCCAGATGCAGGACTCTAACTTGCCCTTGTTATATTTCATTAAGTTTCTCCCCACCCTATTCTCCAACCTGTCAAGGTCCCTCTGAATGGCAGCACAGCCTTCCGGTGTACCAGCCACTCCTCACAGGTTAGTGTTTCAGCAAACTTGCTGACGGCATACTCCGTTCCCTCAGCCAAATCATCGATGAATATATTGAACACTGGTCCCAGTACCGACCCTCGAGGGACTCCACTAGATACAGGACTCCAACTCAACTCCGTCCCATTAACAATAACCCTCTGGCTTTTTCCCTTCAGCCAGTTTACAGTTCACCTCACTACCTGATTGTACACACCACACTTCCTCAGTTTAGCTGCGAGGATGCTGTGGAAAATGGAGTCAAAGGCTTTACTGAAATCAAGATACAACACATCCACTGCTTTACCATCATCTATCCACCTGGTTATATCCTCATAAAAGGCCATCAGGTTGGTCAAGCACGACTTCCTCTTGGTGAAGCCATGCTGACTGCCCCTAATGACCCTTTTATCCTTGATATGCCAAAGACAAGGCCAAGGATAAGTTGTTCCATCACCTTGTGAGGGATGGACGTGAGACTGACTATTCAATAGTTACCCGCATCCTCCTTCTTGCCCTTTTTGAAGGCCGGAGTGACATTTGCTTTCCTCCAATCTTCAGGCACCTCTCACAATGCCCATGACTTACCAAAGATGATGGAGAGTTGCCTAGCGATGACTTCCGCCAGCTCCCTCGGCACTCGTGGATGCATCATGACCCTTGGACTTATGGATGCCCAGCTTGCTTAATCCCTCCTTAACCCAGCCCTCATCAACCAAGACAAACTCCTCCTTTATTCCATCTTCCTCTGGGGCCTCAGGGGCACGGGGCTCCTCAGGAGAGCCTCTTGCATTCTAGACAAAGAAGGCATTCAGTAACTCCACCTTCTCTTTATCTTCTGTTACCAGGGCACCCACCTCGTTCATTAGTGGTCCTACATCGCCTCTAGCGCTAGTTTTATCCACAATGTATTTGAAGAAGCCCTTTCTGTTGTCCTTGATCCGTCTCTCAAAGTTTAATTCTAGGGAGGCCTTAGCTTTCCTAGTTGCCTCCCTACATTCTTTGACAACTGCCTTATATTCCTCGCAAATGGCCAGCCCCTCCTTCCATGATCTGTAGACTCTCCTCTTCCACTTAAGTTTGCTCAGCAATGATAAAGAAAATATGGTAGATGCTAGTAGATTCAAGGAAACATGTCATTTTGATGCAGCTGGAATGTGGTAGGATTTTTCTTACAAATAATAGGCTTGTTAGTTGCAGCTGCCATTCTATGGAGATGTAAGAGGAAAGAGGGGAAAGCATATTTATGCTAAAGAAGCTCTCTCTTCAATTTAATGATCAGGATCATTAAAGCTTAAAAATAAAACACAGCTTTAAAGCACTTGTTGGTAAAGTTCTCTGATAAATGGTAGTTTCCTAAGACAGACTGCACCATTCTGTGTATGAGAGATTACGTTATTCTCCATGAGTTAACGAGGACATTTCTTGTATCTGGAATAGTATTTATTTACAGGTATAAAATGAATAATTTCTTACACTAAGTCTTTCATTCAGCAAGACCAATTCAGTAGTGAGTTATATTTTGGCAGACACAAAAGGGTTGAGCATTAGTCTGTATTTAGCAATTGTTCAGTTCAAATTGATTAGAATCTTGATCCATATACTTTATGTTAATACAACATAGTAGTCAGTAGATGTGTACATTTGTACACATATGTGACAATCATTTAATCTTAATTGTTTCAATAGGCCTGTATGAAATATGCTTTGTATATCTTATATTGCAAAACTAATCATTTAGCTTAGACCAATTTAACTTTAGTCAGATAAACACATGATGAGATTACTAAATGTTGAAAGTACGCGACATATTAGGCATAGACATTAGACATATTGGGCTTCCTGGGGGCCAAAATTTAGCAGGAACAGTTTGACTGCTAAGTAGCAAATGAACTTAACCTTGATTGTTTAGACCGAAACATGATTATCATATTTCCCTACTTTATGTGGATTAAGATATAATATTACTATTAAAAATGAAGTTCCTAATATTCTGCCTGAATTCTTCTGTATTTAAAATTATATTTTTATCATGGCTTCCCTCTGCAGATCCCCAAAATCTTACAATTCAATATCATTTTTTTTTAATTCTCCTTAAAATCTCTATGTTCAACTTTTGCTTATATACTCTCCTTCTCTTAAATTTGTTCTTTCTTTTCTTCTGTTTGTGTTTTGCATCACTGTACTAAATGTGTTCACCATGTCATTTGTGAATTTCTTTATTCTGTATTTGTTAATAATGCTATATGATAAAGTTGTAGAACAACATGATTTTTGTTTGTTAGTGTGAAGGCCTTTTGCTGTAAAAAGTTTCAAACTCATGGTCAACAGAAAGAGAACTCTACAAGAATCTGCTGCTGAAGTGCTGGATAAGGTCACAAGTTGCAGCAGGAGAGGTTTATATTGGCTGTTAGAAAGAACTTTATGGAGAAGGTAGTTAGGCAATGGAGAAGGCTGCCTAGGGAAGTGGTGGGGGAAATTCCTGGAGGTTTTTAAGAGATGTGTGGATATGACTTTAAGGACATTAACGGACAGAATGTAGTGACAGGTCTTGGTAGGTCAGGTAGATTATTGAATTTGGTAATCTTGAAGGTCTCTTCCATCCTAAATGACTGAAGGATTTTATAAGGTTATGTGCATATTTTAACTATTTATGAAGGCATTGGCATCCATCAGTGCAGGTCAGTCTTTAAGCACTGCCTCCTAAAAGCAAGGGATCAGGCAATTCCAAAATATCGGAAGTCAAGCAGACAGGACAGAAGGCTGGCTTGGCTGACCAGGGATCTTCTTCTGGAGCTTAGGCATAAAAATAAAGTTTATGGCTCCTGGAAGCAGGGTCGGGCAACATGGAAGGACTACAGGGACGCTGTTCACCTTTGTAGGGAGAAAATTCATGCAGCCAAAGCCCAATTAGAGTTGAAGCTGTCCAGGTCTGTGGGAGACAAGGAAAAGGGCTTTTTAAAATACGTGAATAGAAAAAAGAGAACCAGAGAAAACATAGGTCCACTACCTGATGGGGATGGTTGTGAAACTGTTGGAGAGCATCCAGAGAAGGGCTACAAAGATGATCAAGGGCCTAGAGGGGAAGACATACGAGGAGTGGCTCAGGTCACTTGGCCTGTTCACCCTGGAAAAGAGGAGGCTGAGGGGAGACCTCATCGCGGTCTACAGCTTCCTCACAAGGAGGGTCAGGTGTCAATCTATTCTCTTTAGCGACCAGTGACAGGATCCGAGGGAATGGTATCAAACTGTGACAGGGGAGGTTTGGGCTGGATATCAGGAAAAAGTTCTTCACAGAGAGGGTGGTCACGCACTGAAACAGACTCCCCAGGGATATAGTCACACAGACCTGTGTGGTGCCAGGAGCTGGACTCGATAATCCCTGTGAGTCCCTTCCCCTCTATAATTCTATGATATATGCATATTGCATATGTTTGTGAACATATTTTATATATACATATATATATTTTTTAAACACACACAATCTCATTTGTGACTATATATGTTTGAAGGGACAATTGGCACTGACATAATTGACTGGAAAAAATAAAATTGAGAATTATTTAATAAAAATGATATATAAAAAGTCATGGATTTATTAATTGTATATATTAAAGGTACAAAATCTTGTGGGGAAAGTTAAAGCTAAGAATTTTATACATGTATTAAGAACAAAAAAAAAAAAGCTTAGGTCATGTATATTCATTACTAAATATAGATACAGAAAACATTTCAGAACCATTAGATAAATGTTTCTGTGATGTATTTGAAACAAACACAGTTATGTACAAATTCAATATGCTATGCTGTAGTGAGAGACAAGTGAGACAAGTGAGAGACACCTTGGCTAAAATGAAACATTAATGAACTAATACGATCATATATTGTAAAGCAAAAAATCTTAAAAGACCATCTGAAAATTCACAGAACCACTAATGTGAATTATTATCACATTTTGGATATTTTATGGATTAAAGAGTAAGTCACAGGAGATGACCCTGGAAAGTATAGACCAGATGGAACTTCACATTAATCTTTAAAATATACTAACTACCATGTGTTTTAAGTAAGGTAACAAAGTTTAACTTTTTGTTGCATTGCATTTTAATTAACCATTGGAAAGAGTTGCCCAGAGAGCCTCTTTTGTACACCTTCAGCAATGGGTTTGTGTATCTCTTTTTGAGATACCGTAAAACAGGAAATCAGATTAGATGGTTTCTTTGTGAGTATCAGCTTTTAACTGTAAGAAACTTATTTCTTACAGATGTTGTTTTGTGCACTTGTTCACAGATATCATTCACATTCTGGGAAGTGTCTTCAGAGGTTCATAACCATAACTTGCTGTTTTGCTACTTGGATTGCTTATACAAATCAGTCTCTCATTTGCATCTAGAAGTTACATAGCAACATCTCTTTATGCCTTGTGATCGTTACTGGACTACTTTAGTTTGGAGAATGACAAACAGAATTAGTTTGCTCAAACTTGAGCCAATGGTTTAGTAAAAGACATTGTATAAACACCCATTAAGAAGAATAAGTGAACACCATAAGGGAATCTAAGTGTTCAAGGCAGTGAGATAAATCTTCCACTTTTCCTCAGTAACAAAAATATATTTGCTACAGTTCTACATTAACTCAAAACAGAGATGATACTGGCTTATTAAAACACATTGGGAATTCATGCAGATGACACAATTTTTTTCACAGTGAAAAATGTTTCCTTTAATTTCAGTAGCACTTTCTGTGCCGAGAGACTAGATTTATTAAGATATGGATATCTATAAATCTTATATATTATTTACATTGCTATTATCATAAAGTCTGTTTTGGTATGAATGCCTACTTAGTTAAAATATTTTTATTTTCATACCAAAACAAAGCTATATAAGTTTAATTGTATTAATATTGTTTTTGGCACAGATCGATAGCACTCTTAATTTGCTAACAGAAAATAAGATTTTCCATGAATATTAAATAACACAAATCAATATAAATTTGTAATTAATTACTCATTCTAGACAAAAAAAAAAAAAAGCCTTTAATTGCTTGAAATATTTTCTGTTTCTGAAGATAGAATTCTGTTTTATTTATGATACTCCCTGAAATCCAATATTTGTTGTTGTTGTGTTTGCAATTATAAGACAGAAGCAGTTAAATAAAATTGTAACCATCCCTTCTCTCTAGCAGCAGCAAAAGATAAATCATGTCAACAATGGAAAATGACAGAAGAAATTAACTGAGTTTAAAATTTTTGTTTGTAAAAAATAATTTTCTTAACTATTGTATTTTAGTGTAAGTACAGGAACACAAAAAGGCAGTGCTTATCATATCGTTTCTATTTTAATCTAAGTAGAAGTTAGTATTGAATCTTGCCTCAAACTAGGACCTTTTCAGGAAAGGAGTCATTACACAGATTTTAATCAGTCATCCCATTGTAAATCTGGATTGCATCTATTGAACTCACCAGTGTAACTCTGAAATTACTGCAGTGTAATTTGGCACATGAAATATAACGAGATAAAAAAACCCAGTGGCATGATATATAAATATATACATGCACATAAAAATCATAATTCTTTTTGCAATGCATTTAGCTGTGTAAAGTTCTTTGCAAAGGAGTGTGCTAGAGAAGCAGGTTAAATGATATGTACAATGTTCCTAGCTACTACTACAAGGGCTGATTTTTCTGCTGTTGCCCTTGGTATCTTATCACTGCACAGTAGGCGGAAGCATAGACAGACTGAGAATCACTTCAGGAACTGCAGGGTGTGATGGAAAATGTCATCCTGTCAAAATGATGGCAAATCATTTAAAATAGCTTAATTAGTTGAAGTAACCTGAAAGGTGTTCTCTATTATTTTCTAAATCTCATCTTGAACTTGAAATATTTGTTCTTTCCATCACTGAAGCTGAAAAACACTGAGATAAAAAACAAAGATTACACAGATTACATTTGTATTTCATTTTTTTCTTTGTTTCTTGGGTGTATATATAGATTTATAGTTTCTTGAGTATGATATAAATATAAAATATTATTCACATTAATTCAGACGGTTACAATTCACTAGAGTGTCAAAATAGCAAGCTGTCCTAGTTTCAGTTAGGACAGAGTTAGTTTTCCTCCTAGTAGCTGGCAGGGTGCTATGTTTTGGATTAGGATGAGAAGAGCACTGATAACATGCTGATGTTTTAATTGTTGCAGAGCAATGCTTACACCAAGCCAAGGACTTTTCAGCTTCTCGCTCTGTCCTGCCATCAAGAAGGCTAGGGGTGCAGCAGGAGCTGGGAGGGGACAGACCTAGGACAGCTGACCCAAACTGGCCAAAGGGGTATTCCATACCATCTGACGTCATGCTAAACAATATATAGGGGTGGTTGGCCGGGGTAGGGTGGCCGGCTGCTCGGGGATAGACTAAGCGTTGGTCAGCGGGTAGTGAGCAATTGCATTGTGCATCACTTGTTTCGTACACTTTATTAGTAGTAGTACTGTTATCGTTATTATCATTATTATTATTATTATCATTATTGTTATTATTATTTTCCTGTCTTAATAAGCTGTCTTTATCTCAACTCACAGGCTTCACTTTCCTGTTTCTCTCCCCCATCCCAGAGAGGGAGGGGGGAGGGTGAGCGAAGGCTGTGTGGTGTTTAGCTGCCAGCCGGGTTAAACCACAACACAAGCGATTTATACAACTTAACCCTGAAGTGTGTTTCCATAAAGTCTGTCATATCACAACATAAGTGTTATGGTTTAGACTGCGATAGAGTTAATTTTCTTCATAGAGTTTTGTATGATGTTGTGTTTTGAATTTTTGATGAAAATAGTGTTGATAACACACCAATGTTTTTAGTGGTTCCAGAGTAGTGACCTCAGAATCAAGGTATTTTCTTCTTCTCATGCTGCCCTGCCAGGTGCCTGGGAGTGCACAAGAAGCTGGGAGGGGACACAGGACAGCTGACCCAGGCTGACCAAAGCACATACCATATGATGTCATGCTCAGAAATAAAACTGAGTTAAAGAAGGAGGAAGAGGGGATGTTGTGAGTGATGGCATCTGTCTTCCCAAGAAATTGCTATGTGTGCTGGGCCCTGCTTTCCTGGAAGTGGCTGAACACCTGCCTGTTGATGGGAAACAATGAAAGAATTCCTTGTTTTGTTTTACTTGTGTGCACAGCTTTTGCTTTAGCTAGTAAGCTGTCTGTGTCTCAAACCATGAGTTCTTGCACTTTTACCTTTCCCATTCTCTCCCCTATGCCACGTGGGGAGAGTGAGTGAGCAGCTGTGTGATACCAAGATGCTTGCCAGATTAAACCATAACAACATCTTTAACTCTATTTCAGTATATGAATGTCGTGAAAAACAAACAAACAAACAACAACAACAAAAAACAACCATATTATTATAATAACTTATCTAATTAAAAAGAAAAAAAAAAAAGGTATGTTAACCCATGTGCTCTACTTGCTGTTGTTTACTCTTGTAAACATAGTAAAACTAAATGAAACAGAACCTCAGTTCAGAACCTAAAATAAATCTTCCATATATGAAAGTGACAGACATGAAATGTATGACTATTTGTAAATACAATTTATTTTAGAATACTGTAATGGACTCTTACTGTTGGAAAGAGATCACTAACAAGTGAGACAAAAAGACTCTCCTTCTTATGCAATTTGACAGGACTGTATTTCATTCTAGCTTTGGGAATCCTGTCCTGAATTTGAAGGTGAAAAATGTAACGTATATGTATGCATATGAACATTCAGGAAAAGATGCACAAGTCTGCTGAAGTTAATTCTATCTAGAGTGATTTAAATATTTTTTACTAATTCTATTGACTATAAAAGTACATATACTATAAAAATACATATACTAGAAAAATACATATACTAAAAATATATATGCTAAAAAATACATATACTATAAAAATACATAAGCTCTATTAGCCAAACTAAAACCACTCCTCTAATAATAAATATATTCTAGAACATTTACAAAGTATAAAATGCTAAAAAATATTCTCATAGTTCTGAATTTTCCTTTTCTTTGCCTCCTGCCCCTGTGCCAAATGCACATATTCACAATGTTTACTGGCTAGGTGACAGTATCCCAAACAATTACCCACTTGTTAAATTATATATGGCATTTTGAAACTAACAGCCTTGTCTCTCCAGTCTGCTTTCAGGAGTCTGTCCAATAAAATATATATTAAACAAGAAAATATTGTGTACTATGTTCTAAACACAGTACCCTTCATAAAAAGTGAGGGAGTATAAAAACAAAAAGCTGACATTGTTTGTGAAGCAGGTAGTACACTTCAAGTAAAGGAGAAATAAGCAGCATGTTATTTCATGAGGACCATTTAAAAGAAAAAAAGTCTATTAAATCAAATTACATTGTGTTTTTCCATACTCATTTGCACACATTTAGCTCTCCTATCTTCATTAAATACCTAAGATAGTCATATAAGGACAAAGCCTAGCTTACAAGAGTGTAGGGGTTTGCCTTTAGTTAGCACTTATCTGCATCAGTGTACTGATTAACAGAATATCCTGTAATCAACTCTTGCATTTTGATGGGTTTTACTTCACTTTTGGGAGGAAAATGTAGAATCATAGAATATCCAAAGTTGGAAAGGACCCACAGGAATCATCAAGTCCAATTCCTGGCTCCTCACAGGACCACCCAAAAAATCAAACCATATGTCTGAGAGCATTTTGAACTTTGGCAGGCTCAGTGCCATGAACACTTCCCTGGGGAGCCTGTTCCAGAGCCCAACCACTCTCTCAGTGAAGAACCTTTTCATAACATCCAACCTGAACCTCCCCTGACACAGCTTCATGCTGTTCTCTCAGGTCCTGTTGCTGGTCACCAGAGAGCAGAGATCAGCACTTGCCTCTCCACTCCACCTGAGGTCTTGATGATGTCTCCCTTCAGTTTCTTCCTCTTGGTTTGGCTGAACAAACCAAGTGACTTCTTTCACTCTTCATACATCTTCCACTCTAGAACCTTCACCATCTTTATTGCCCTCCTCTGGGCACTTTCTAATAGTTTTATGTCTTTCTTGTATTGTGGTACCCAAAATTGTACACAGTAATCAAGGTGAGAATATATGTCTATATAGTGAGATTTTTGATACACCTGACTATTTTGATACACCTGACTATTTGACTAAAGTTACATGGAGGATAGCTTTATTATCATGTAGAGGTTGATATTCTTTTCTCTCACAAATTTCTTTGAAAAAAAAGAAAAAAAGAAAAAAAAAAAGTCTTACAGAGTCTTTCACCAAACAAAAAAACTACCTAACTACACCTGGAAATCAGTTCATCTGTATTCTGACCAGGAACTGCCACAAATTATTCTAACCATTAGAATATGGTGAAGTGAATTTTTGGCTTCAAATTGAGATTCTAACTTTTTCACATGTAATTTTTCTTGGAAAATATCTCAAAACAAACAAACAAAAAATGTTTTGGTAAGTCTCTAATCCTGTAGCACCGTTTTAATTCTCAAGAGAAGCACAGGTACAGATGGTTCAGACTGGTAGAAAAAATGGCCAGACAAACTAAAGAATATAAAGAATATCAAATATAAAGCACAATATTTTTGCTGGTGACCAATGGAATGTAAAATGTTGATTTTCTGCAAACAGCTGTACTTGTAAACAGACACACAATCATGAAGATCTCTCTTATGTCCTGTACTAGTCAATTATGATGAATCCAATCATTTCCACAGTCCAGTTACTTTCTTTATATTACAGCCTTAATCCTCTTGTTTGAAAGGAAAGCTCCAGAGCAGGGAATTGTGTCCCCCTTTTCTGTTCTTTTCAATCCTCTAGTGACTGTGGTATGCCATGGCAGCATAAGTAATAATTTAATGAAAGAAAATGTTTGTAGTTACCTGCTGCTCAGGTCATGTTTATTTTAAATGAACATGAGTGGAAAGTCATGTTGATGCTATCCAAGCTAGTGTTCAGTTCACTTAAACTTCAAAAACTCTATATGGAAAACTCTGGTCATAAACACACTAGGACAATGAGCTTGGACAATTTAGCAGACCAGCTGAGTCAAAGATCAAGATGAGACATGAATTTGTAGAGTTGTGAAAGTATCTTCTGAATAATAAATAAGAATATAAATGTATATGTTTTTCATTGTTTATTTTAAAATAAAAACAAAACAAAGCAAAATTCTATAAACTTTTTAAAATTTTTCACTTTTTCAAATGGTAATTTAATGAACAAGCAAGTATAAACAAGAGTAGCATTTTCATAGATTCTCTAAAGGATACAGTTTGTGTTTGACAAAATATGTCTATATGTATGTGGGAGCGTGTTGAAGGGGACAAACTGAAAGTGCTAATATTGCAACACAAACTCACATATTCTTTTCTTTACTCTTAGTAAGTTTATAAATACAAATCATTCAATTCCAGTTACTGCAGAATAGATTTTGTTCAATAGATTTTGTTCAATAATAACTGATTTATGAAAAAGTATATAAAAGAGAAGCTTGTATTTTATAAACTGCTTTTTAGTCTTTTTTTTTTTTTTTCCTGAAATGTTGCAAAAACTCATATTTCATGAATGCTGTAGATGAAATTACTGTTTCCTGGCAATCTTTGTGAGTCACAATCCACAACATTAAATAGTTTACAGTAGCTTATTTTCTTTGCTAGATTCACTGTGAATTGTGATTAAAAAAAAAAAAAAAAAAAAAAAAAAAAAAGACAAGGCTTCACATTGACAAGTCTTTGTTTGGGTGGTATTTTTTTTTCCTTAAAAACAAGCTCTTTTTTATTGGGCATCTTCTTTTCCCTGATAAATAATAATAATAATAATAAGAAGAAGAAGAAGAAGAAGAAGAAGAAGAAGAAGAAGAGAAGAAGAAGAAGAAGAAGAAGAAGAAGAAGAAGAAGAAAAATCCAGTTTAATGAATGCTTGTTCTCTCTCAGCTACAAATTTGCATTTTGGAGCCTGATCCAAAAAGAAGTGATAGAAATGAAATTCTTTTCATTTGTTTCAGAAAGCTTTTAATTATACTTTTAGCTAAGCAGCTGTTTGGTACTTCTAAGCAGTGAAAATTGCTCTTTTGAATGATACATATTTTTCTATGCTGTATAGCTACTCTATGTAAATTTTTAGTCTAACAACATGTCTCTTTCCAGGTGACATTCTTCAATTTCATTGTAGTCTCTGACCAGAATATAACTTGAAATAGGCATAATTGTTAAATATAATAACTAATTTGACTGAAGTAAAAAATGAAACAGTCAAAACAAAATTGCCAAATAATACGGTTTTCAGGAAACTAACACTAGTGACATTGTCATCTATTCCTGTAAAAAGTTATGATGAATATGAAATTTCTCAAATACAAGTTCAGATGTTTCATGTCAAATGCAGCTTTGACAATTCTAATAGGATAAATGAAGAATGCAATGCCATTTGCAGCCAACTCTATATAGTTCTGTCATTAGAAACACTGTTAAAGTTATGAATAGCTATTTTTATACAATGCCAATATTGTATGTAAAACAGACAACTTAACCTTTCTCCCGTCAAAAATGATCTTTAAATACAGTACATCAGGCAGAAATTTTAAAATGCAATAGGAATACACTTGGAAGGGTCACAATACCTCTATTCTTGGAAAGATACTATAGCAGGAGACCATTATGTTATCATGCTGCTAATAATGCTATTGTTCTCGAAATTATGTGGTATCCTGAATGATTCAAAATGGACCAACTATTGGTCTAATGCTCCATGAAGGAGCATTATATATAGTGTTACAGTGGCTAGTTTTATCACACTGGCTTGTTAGTCTCCAGAAATAGAGAAATGGTTCAGCCACAGGTTGTATGTAGGTAAGACCTCATTCTGATGTTTTTTTCCAAAGACACTGTATTTCTTCCACCCTGCTGTTGAATGTGGGTTGCTTTTCACTTCCCATGTTCTTTTTCTTTACCATCCTTTCCAAACTTTTGGCATCAAATCAAATAGTTCTTAGAAAATGATCTACCAACGTTGCAAGTTTTAGTCTTTTTACCTGATCAAAATGACTCGTGTTATATGCAATGCTGAGTATTAATCTCTTGTACTCACTGAAATAAAATATTGTGATATTCTCAACCAATGTTTGCAATTAAGAGGGACTGCAGAACACTTAGGTGCTTAACATATTATAGTTTGACGATTAAACTTTTAATTACCTAATATAATTAAATGGTTATTTTCAATTAAAAATCAATTATCTATCTAATTTTAACTTCTAAGGGTGTTTTCGAAATTCTGAAAGATGTTCCAGAAGTTTCATGTTTATTTTCAATCTTATTGGAAAAAAAATAAAAAATAAAAAAATAAAAAAAGACTCTAATTCAGTTGATAACCAGTGATTTCTTTCATTTGTTTTTTACAGTTACTGAATAGTAGTGAAGTGATTATTTAAGCCTGGCCTGAAAAAGAAGGTTGAAATGTCTGTTTTTAGCTCAGAGATAGAATGAGTTTCCTTATTCTTTCTTATATTGTGAACCCAGAATCACACACAGAATCCCAGGAAGGCTGAGGTGGGAAGGCACCTCTGGAGATCTAGTCCAACCTATGCTCAGAGTAGTGCCAGCTAGAGCAGGATGCTCAAGAATGCGTCTAGTCAGGTTGTGAGTATTTGCCAGGATGAAGGTGCCACAACATATCTAGATGGCCTGTTTCAGTGTTTGACAATATAAAAAAATATATATATAAGTTTTTGTTTGTTTGTTTGTTTTATGCTCAGACATAATTTTCTGTATTCCAGTTTGTGCTAATTATCTCTCATCCTGTTACTGACCACCTCTGGGAAGAATATGGCTCTGTGTTCTTCACTCCCCCAGTGGAGCAGTTATAAAATCCTCCTGAGCTTTCTCTTCTCCACGCTGAACAGTCCCAGATCTCTCTTCTCCTCACATGGCAGATGCTCCAGTCCCTTAGTCATCAACACACTGCAGAATGGGCTGTTTTATACAGTATCACTATAAATGTTTGCATGCAAATGAGAAACGGGCAGTCAGTGAAACAGTATTTCAGCGATATCAGGAACAGTATTGACATGACTGAAGTTTCACTTTATTTCTATTGTTCAAAAATAACATTTTCAGGCACATTTTAATTCATGCATGACCTAGTTTCAGCAGCAGCTCTTATTTCAGCACCAGAAGATTTTAGATCTGTGAACATCTCATATTGCATCTCAGTTAAGTGCCAGCTTCTCATAATCACACAGAAGAAAAGTAGCAAAATTAAATATGATTGTTGTGGTACTCTTGTGTACTTCTTGTACATAGTTTTGACCTTTCTGAGTGACCAGGAAAACTGGACTAGATAGGCATAAGTATTGAAATATCTGTTGGGAAAACAAAACAAAATGAAACAAAACAACAACAACAACAAACGACCAGGAGGAACCAAAGTCTGTGTGGCCATGAAAAAGCTGATACTAACTGAAGCCTCAAGAACTGTACTCTTTGTAACACAGATTGGGAAGTGCTCACAATAACAAGTTCATGTTTTGTTAGATGAATAGAAATGACTAACTCATTTTGGTTGCAGCTTTCAAATTCAGATTTGTGAGGACTTCTTGGTTTAGATTTCCTGTTCTGTTCCCTGTTTGTTAAAACAAGGTAAAATAACTTAGGGCACATGGGAACCCACTGGAAACAGGGTAAATGGTTTCTGAGAGCATTCTTCCATCTGTTTCAATTTTCCTCTATACAGTGACTTTATTCACTCTCTAAAATGTATCCAAGAAACAAATTTTGGGATGTGTTCTTAGAAAGAGATTTTTTTTTTTCCTTTGGCCCAAATCCAAAATCTGAAGTTTCCCTCAAGCAGCGGAAATATATATACATATATACAAATGTATGATTTTTTTTCTCTTATTTCTTTCCTACACAGATAAAATACACATTGAGAAAAATATTAATCATGAAGCTGAAACATATTGTACTTATAAAAGTCACTTGGAGCATGCTGTATGAACTTTTTCCTTGAACTTTTTCTTTCATGTCATGTACAGATATGGCTGCTGAATGTAGTTCTAATACTAATTGAAATTTGTTAAATGACTAAAGAACTCATGACTTCGGTTTAGATTGTACAAAAGTGCAACTGGAGATAACACTTCCATATACAGAGACTAATTACTCAACACTTTCTAAAAATGGTAAAGACAATAATAGTTTGAATGTCTTAAAACTACACTCCTCTTGTCTTTCATAAAAACTTCCAAAATGAAACAAAGAGACAATAAAACAAAACATGAAATCAATCAGAAATATGTTCTTCAGATCCTGTGGATACTTCTGGAAAGTGTCTTTTAATATAAATCATTTTAACAAATTACTATTAACTCAAATATTTTTCATGAAGCGATCCAATATTAAAAGGGAAAAGAGCAGATAACTTTTGATTTCTTACTACCGTAACTTCATAATATACATATATATATATATATAACCATGTGTATCTACAAATCTTTTTCAGAATGAACAGGTTCTATTAATTTCTCATGACTTGGTCACTACGTAGAGAAAAGCCTGATTTACATGAAACAATCAAACACTGCAAACATAAAATAGTCTAACAAGTTAGGATCTAATGTTTAACGATACATGTGAATTTATAGATTTTCTGTAGTCAGTCAGGGGCAGTGATGGTAATGCATTATAATAACAATAAATTTATAGATTGATCTCTTCTTATGGCTTAATATGATATTTACCACTATAAAATTAAGAATACTAAAAGGAAAAACAAAAAAAAATTTAAAAAAATGAAGTTTTCAAATAGAAGGCAAGAAGAGACTCTGAAAATTCAACATATTCTGTAAACTGTTAAATTGGCAAGATTTTTTATTTTTATTTTTATTTTTTTTCATAGAATCATAGAATGGTTTGGATTGGAAGGGGTCTTGAAGATCAACTAATTCCAAACACCCTGCCATGGGCAGGAGCATCTTCCACTAGACTATACTGATCAAAGCCCCATCTAACCTGGCCTTAAACACTTCCAGGGATGGGGGCATCCACATACTTCATTGGGAAGGTCTGGCTCAAATGCCTACCAGGCCAAAGAGTATGTGGAGTACATCATTTCACCTGTCCAGTGAGAATGGCTCATGGTAAACTTCTCTGGGCAACCAGTTCCAGTGCTTCACCACCCTCTGAGTAAAGAATTTCTTCCAAATATGTAATCTAAACCTACCCTCTTTTAGTTTAAAGCCATTACCACTTGTCCTATCACTACAGTCCCAGAGTCCCTCCCCAACTTTTCTGTAGGCCCCCTTTAGGTATTGGAAGGTTGCTATAAGTTCTCCCCGGAGCCTTCTCTTCTCCAGGCTGAACAGCCCCAGCTCCCTCAGCCTGTCTTCATAGGAGAGGTGTTGCAGCCCTCTGGTCATCCTCATGGCCCTCCTCTGGACTTATTCTAATACTTCCATGTACTTCTTGTGCTGGGGGCCCCAGAACTGAATTCAGTACCCCAGGTGGAGTCTCACAAGAGCAGAGTAGAGGGGGAGAATAAGCTCTCTTGACCTTCTGGCCACACTTCTTTTGATACAATCAAGGATGCGGTTGGCTTTCAAGGCTGCAAGCACATATTGCCTGCTCATGTCCAGATTCTTATCAACCAACACCCTCAGTTTCTTCACTTCAGAGTTGCTCTCAATCTGTTCTCTGCACAGCCTGTATTTGTGCTTGGGATTGCCCAAGCCCAGATGCAGAACCATGCACTTGGCCTTGTTGAACCTCATGAGGTTCACATGGGCCCACGTCTCAAACCTGTCAAGGTACCTCTGGATGGCGTCCCTTCTTCCTCTGCTTGACTTGCTTCCTCCACGCAGCTTGCTGAGCTTGCTTGACAGACTTGTTGAGGGTGCACTCAATTTTATTGTCCATGTCACCGACAAAGACGTTAAACAGTGCCGGTCTGAATACTGACCCCTGAGGAACACCACTCACTACTGATCTCCACCTGGACATTGAGCCATCAACTGCAAATCTTTGAGTGTGGCCATTCAGCCAATTCCTTGTCCACTGAATGGTCCATCCATCCCTTGAATCCCTGTCTCTCCAATTTAGAGACAATTATATCATGGAGGACAGTGTCAAATGTTTTGCACAAGTCCGGGTAGATATTGTCAGTTGCTCCTTCCCTATCCACTAATGCTGTAACCCCACCATAGAAGGCCACTAGATTTGTCAGGCATGATCTGCCCTTAGTGAAACCTTGTTGGCTGTCCCCAATCTCCTCTTTATTTTCCATGTGCTTTAACATAGTTTCCAAGAGGATATGCTCCATGATCTTGCCAGTCACAGAGGTGAGACTGACTGGTGTGTATTTCCCCAGATCTTCCTTTTTTTCCCTTTTTAGAAATGGGTGTTATGTTTCCCATCTTCCAGTCAGCGGCAAATTCATTGGACTGCCATGACTACTCAAGTATGATGGATAGTGCCTTAGCAACTATATCTGCCAGTTTCTTCAGGACCTGTGCAGTTACCTCATCAGGTCCTACGGACCAGGTTGCTTAGATGGTCTTGAACCTGATCTTCTCCTACACTGGGCGGTTCATCATTCTTCCAGTCCCTGCCTTTGCCTTCTGGGGCCTGGACCATGTCGCTGGAGCTCTTGTCGGTGAAGGCTGAGGCAAAATAGTTATTGAGTACCCCAGCCTTTTCCATATACCAGGTGAATAGATCACCCATTTCCTTCCAGAGAGGGCCCACGATTTCCCTATTTTTTTTTTTTTCTGTAGAATTACATCTTGTGGCATGGTGAACAGTTATATAGGTGTGGTGGTTTTACTCAGGTGGGCAGCCAAGCTCCACCACAGCTGCTCTATCACTCCCCCTCCTCAAAGGGAAAAGGGGAAAAAAATATGATGTAAAGGGCTCAAAGGTTGAGATAAGGACAGGGAGACTGCTCAACAATTATTGTGACGAGCAAAACTCAGATTAGGGAGATAGTGAGATCTATTGCCTATTACTAACAAGCTAGAAAAGTGAGAAACAAAGGAAAGAAACCGAACACACCTTCCCCTCAACCCCACCCTCTTCCACCTCCTCCCCCTGAACAGCGCAGGGTAATGGGGGAATGGGGGTTGCGGTCAGTCTATAGCACTTCATCTCTGCTGCGCCTTCACAGTCACTCTCTTCCCCTGTTCAAACATGGGGCCTCTCCCATGGGATGTAGTCCTTCCCGAACTGATCCTGCCTGGGCTTCCTACAGGCAGCAGCTCTTCAAGAACTGCTCCAACATGGGTCTGTACCATGGGGTCCATCTCTCAGGAGCACAGTGCTCCAACCTGGGTTCCGCATAGGCAGCATATCCTACCATGTCACCTGCTCCTGTGTGGTCTCCTCTCCACGGGCTACAGGTCTGGCCCGGAATCTGCTCCAGTGGGAGTCCTCCACAGGCCGCAGTCTCCTTCAGGGCAAGTCCACCTGCTCCACCGTGGTCTGCTCCACCATGGTCTCCTCCACAGACTGCAGCATGGAAACCTGCTCCGCTGCGGTACGCCACGGACTGCTGGGGGACAGCCTGCTTCACAATGGTCCTCACCACAGGCTGCAGGGGAACTTCAGCTCTGGCACCTGGAGCACCTCCTCCAACTCCTCCTTCTTCACTGACCTTGGTGTCTGCAAGGCTGTTTCTCAGTCCTCTCTCTCTCCCAGATGCTGTTCTGCCACTGTTTTTTTTTTTTTTTTTCTTTTCTTTTTTCTTCCTTTCTTAAATATTCTCTCACAGAGGCACAAACAACATCACTTATTGGCTCAGCTCTGGCCAGCAGCAGGGCCCTTATCTAACATGGGGCAGCTTCTAGGTTCTTCTCACAGATACCAAAACTTTGCCCCATAAACCCACTACAATTGGACATTTTACCCTCTTATGCAAATATTAATGGTACAGTGTCCTTTAATACACAGAAATATGTAATTTTGTGAGGACACAGTTATTGAACACTGAAGCTATAATGGCATAACCTAACTGTAGTTTCATATATTTATACACTTAACAAATTAATCTTAATTTAGATCACAGAATCATTTAGGTTGGAAAAGACTTCTAAGATCATCAAGTCCAACCATTATGGTAGACTAGAAGAACTGTGAGTGTGTTTATCAGAAAAATTAAAAAAAAAATAAATACAAAAAAAGAGAACAAATTACTAGAAACTGAAAATCAGAATTACAATTCTAAAACTATTTCATTTATTCAAATATTTTCTAAATTAATGACCATGTGACAGTCTTCTCAGAAAACCTTCTCTTTATGATAGCTGTTTTCCAGGAATATAATTACACTGTCATTCTCAAAATAAGGCACTTCTCCGGCCATAATGAGAATGATCAAATCTATGCCAGGAGAGGTACTTGTCCCCAGATCTCAGGCTTCTTGGAGGAAAAGATTTTTATGCACACTACACATCTTAGCAAGGATATAAATTTGTCCTATAATGAGCTAATATTAGTTCAACAGGTCCTACAATTTGATTTAGCCAGCACTGGATAGGACTAAAGAAGCCACAATATAGCCCATCCTCTTAAATCTGTGTCTGCCAAGCAACACTGGAAGGGATTCCCAAGATTTATTAGTAAGGACTTATGGAATATGTCACTTATACTGAGCTTCTATTTGGACGACCACAGCACTCTTACTGAGTTACATGCAGGCTAGAAGGGCACAGAAGGAAACACATGGACATAAGAAAGTAGGTGTATCACAGGATTTGAAGTGCTGGGGTTTTTGCTGAAGACTGCATATACTGATACAAACATATTCCCAGGCAAGCACTACCCAATGATCTGTACTCCTCTGCCAAGAAAGGTCTGGAGCAATTGCCGTCCTCAGCCAAACTTTTACTCTGCTAGTTCTACACAGAGTGCAATGATTAGCCTTTGCACCCTTGTTGTGAAGTCTATTCCAGTGCTACCAAAGTAAATTCATATACAGCATGAGAGCTATGCTACCTTAAATGATAATTAAGACACCATAATAAGAGTTGAGTGGGATTTCAGTACATACTGAAATTTTTTCAGTTCCTGATCTGCATATAGAATTTCACCTTCTGAGTTCTGTCATTTCTTTTTGTCAGAAGGTCCCTTTTTGTAATGTGGCCTTTACATTCCCTATGTAGAAACAATGTGGGAGTGATTACAGTGCTGAATGTTGTTAACAGTGGACTTATATATGTTATAGATAGATAGATAGATGGATAATGTAACATCTATTATGAACTCCGGTTCACAAATTTGACACCTGTCTGACATACCATTCCAACTCTCCCTAGCAACACACCAACTCTCTGCAGAAACTATCCATCTGTCTGTATCACCAATCCAACTGTTCACAAGAAAACCCAAAATCTTTCCAGGATCAATCAGTCCCAGCATCATGCCAAGTTACTTTTCCCTTCCATGTTAAAACAACATAGGCTCTTAAGCAATAAACTACTGTTATTTTTAAAGGGCCAAATCTGTTTTTGCCCATTTGTTTTCAGCCAGTCCTGTAGCTCATATTGAAGTTAGAAAAAATAAGTGAAAAGTACAGAAGAAAACCAAATAAAGTTCTGCACCTGCGCCATGTAAAAAGGAATCATATTTTTTTTAGAAATCATATATACTCTTACAATGCTTTCAACATTGGGCACATCTCCATATGGGAGTACAATGTGTAACTCTGAACTGAAACTGAAAGGAGGATAATTTTCTGCAATCACTGAACATATTTTACACTAGAAAATATGCAGTATTTCTTTGGGTGAGTGCTGAGCACTTCATATATATATTGCAAAATTCTAAATGCAATTATCTGTATTCATTTCTCTCTATCTCTCTAATGTTATGAAAATAACCATTTATGCATGTCATTTACCCTATTTCCTGTCTTATTTATTCTGTCTTTAATCTCCAGTGACTCTGTGGTTCCCAATGTCATTTTTCTTTATTTCACTATAGAGGGTCACGATGTTTTTCCAGTGTATACTTTTGTTTTCTACTGTCATGAAGGACAATTGAGGCTGGAAAGGACCTCAGGAGGTCTCTAGATGACCTCCTATCCCAAAAGAGGGACATATCTGGAGTCAGACCAGGCTCCTCCACTTAGAATTTGGAACCCTCCAAGGGTGAAGATAGCAAAACTTTTGGGGGCAACCTGGGAAAAAAAATCTCTCTTGTTTCTACTTATACCTATTGTCTATTATCCTTGTGATTCCCCAAATTTCTTGAGGGGTCTGGCCTCATCTTCTCAGTGACCCCCTGTAGATGTCATGGGGCTTGTTAGGTGCCCTGAAGCCATTCTGTTCTCCAGGTTGAACCAGCCCATCTCCCCCAGTCTCTTTTCACAGTGCTGCAGTGGCACAGCTGTGAGGGTCCTCCCCTGAGCTCCCTCCTATTTGTCCATGTCTTTTACATGTTGGAAAAAAATGAAAGCAGCACTTAGATGTAGTCTGACAAGAGCCCCATCCAAGAGCTGTACAGTCCATTCCTTTGATCATTTCCTGTGTCCATGCCCCTGTTCATACTGTCCAGGAGCCTGTTTGCCGTATTTGCTGTCAGGGCACACTGCAGGCTCATATTTCACTTGCTAAATGTATATTTCACTGTTTTACTCATATTTCACTACCACCCCAGGGCCTTTCCCACATGAATACTCTCTGGCTCCTCTGGCTGCTGGCAGTATTGTTGCAGAGTTTCCTTTTCTGTCTGCAATAGGAAAAAGTCTTTGACATTTGAAGAGCTTTGCTTTTGTCCCTGTTGAATTTCATAATGTTTCTGTTGACCCATTTCTTCAGCTTGTCTGGAGCCCTTCCCTTAAATATATTGGCTGGTACCCCTAATATGGTGTCATCCTCAAATTTGATGAGAGTGTGCTCTTTTAACTCTTACTCATAGAGACGTTAAACAGAAAAGGTCCCAGTGCAGACCCCTGTGGTATTCTATTTGTCACAGACATCCAGGTGGAGTATGATCCATTAACCACCTTCAGAGACATATCATCTAAACATTCTTCGACCATCTGTTTTTCCAGCTATGAAGATGGTAAAATCCCAACTTGAACACGAGAATATCATGTGTCAAAATCTGATATATATATATATATCACATATCAGTGTCAAAATCTTGCTAAAGACTATGAAGATAACCCTGTATCCTTAAATCTTGTCATTTTATTATAGAAGGTAACCAGGATGGTCAGGCACAATTTAGTCTCAGTAAATCCATGCTAGTGGCTTACAATCATCTTTTTTGTGTACTTAAAAATGTTCTCTAAGAGGACTTACCCCATGATTTTCTCAGGAAGTGAACTGAGGTTGACAATCCTGCTGTTCCTGGGGTTGCCCTTTTGGCCTTTTTTGAAGAAGGCTGTGACATTTGCCTTTCTCTAACCATAAGAGTTATCCCCCAATCTCCAAATTTTTTTCCAAGATGATACAAAGCCTTCTTGCAAGGCCACCTTGTCGAGCAACTTTGATGCAGCATGACTGGTCCCCATGGACTTATATATGCTGAGTTCTCACACATAATCTCTGACTCAAGCTTCACCCACTGCTGGAAGTTTTTCTCCTCCTTGACCTTTTTCACTAAGTACAAAGGCACGGGAGACTGTGTTGTGGAAGATTAAAACAAAGAAGGCTCTGAGTATCTTACCCTTAACAATGCTATTGTATCACAGAATCGTATCATAGAATGTCTTGTGTTGGATGGGACCTTAAAAATCATCTAGTTCCAACCCCATTAGATCAGCTTGCCCAAGGCCTTATCCAACCTGGTCTTGAACACCTCCAGGAATGAAGCATCCACAACTTCTCTGGGCAGCCTGTTTCAGTGCCTCACCATCCTCTGAGTGAAAACTTTCCTCCTAATATCTAATCTAAATGTCACTTCTTTTAGTTTAAAATCATTCCCCCTTGTCCTGTCATTGTCTGCCCGATCAAGAAGTTGCTCTCTGTCATTTCTAAAAGACCCCTTTAAGTATTGGAAAGCTGCAGGGAGCTCTCCCCAGGGCCTTCTCTTCTTCAGGCTGAACATCCTCAGCTCTCTCAGCCTTTCTTCATAGGAGAAGTGCTCCAGCCCTCTGGTCAACTTTGTGGCCCTCCTCTGGACCCGCTCTAACAGATACACATCCTTCTTGTGCTGGGGGCCCCAGACCTGGATGCATTAATCCAAGTAGGGCCTCACAGGACAGAGCAGAAGGGGACAATCACCTCCCTCAACCTGCTGGTTACTCTTCTGGTGATGCAGCCTAGGATGCAGTTAGCCTTCTGGGCTACAAGCGCACACTGCTGGCTCGTGTCAAGCTTTCCATCCACTAGAACTCCCAAATCTTTCTCTGTTGGGCTGCTCTCAAGGAGTTCTTCAACAGTCTGTAGTCATGTCTGGGATTGCCTTGACCCAGTTGCAGCACCTTGAACTAAGACATGTTAAACCTCATTAGGAACACCATTTCTCCAGCCTGTCCAGGTCCCTTTGGCTGGCATCCCTTCCTTCTGTTTTATTAACTGCTTCACTCAGCTTGCAAACTTGCTGAGGGTGCAGTTGATTCCGTTGTCGATGTTGTTGATAAAGATGTTAAACAGCACTGGTCCCAGGACAGACCCCTGAGGGACACCATGTGACACTGGCCTCCACCTGGACATCGAGAGGTCGAGAGAGGTTATCTCGAGAGAGAGGTTAAGGACAGGGAACTGTTTGAGAGAGTCCAGCTCAGAGCCACGAGGAGGATTAAGGGAGTGGAGCATCTCCCTTACGAGGAAAAGCTGAGGAAGCTGGGTCTCTTTAGCTTGGAGAAGACTGAGGGGTGATCTTATTAATGTTTATAGATATGTAAAGGGTGAGTGTCAGGAGGAAAGAACCAGGCTCTTCGTGGTGACATCCAATGATAGGATAAGGGGCAATGGGTGCAAGCTGGAACATGGGAGGTTCCGCTTAATTTTATTTTATTTTTTTCCGTGAGGGTGACAGAACACTGGAACAGGCTGCCCAGAGTGGTTGTGGAGTCTCCTCCTCTGGAGACTTTCAAAACCCACCTGGACATGTTCCTGGGTCACATGACTTAAGTGTTCCTGCTCCAGCAGGGGGATTGGACTAGATGATCATTCAAGGTCCCTTTCAATCCCTAACATTCTGTGATTCTGTGATAGAGCCATTGACTACCACTCTCCGGGTGTGACCTTCAAGCGAATTCCTCAGCCACTGAATGGTCCACCCATCAAATCCATCTCTCTCCAATGTGGAAACCAGGATGTCACGCAGGACCATGTCAAAGGCCTTACAGGAGTCCAAGTAGATGACATTGGTCTGCCTTCCCTTGTCAACTGATGCAGTCACTCCATCATGGAAGGCCATCAGATTGGTCAGGCACATTTTGCCCTTGGTGAAGCCATGCTGGCTGTCTCAGATCACCTCCTCGTCTTGCATGTGCCTTGACATTGCTTCCAGGAGGATCTGTTTCATGATCTTCCCAGGCACAGAGGTGAGGCTCACCAGTCTGTAGTTCCCCACATCCTCCTTTCTACCCTTTTTAAAAATGGGAGCAATGTTTCCCTTTTTCCAGTCACCAGGGTCTTCACCTGACTGCCAGGACTTTTCAAATATGATGGAGAGAGGCTTGGCAACTACATCAACCAATTCCTTCAGGACCCTGGGATGCATGTCATCAGACCCCATAGGCTTGTACCTGTTCAGCTTCGTCAGGTGGTCTCAGACCTGCTCTTCACTTACAGTGGGTGGGACTTTGCTCCCCAGGCCCTCATCTATGGGTTCAGGGAAACAAAAGACTTGGGAAGCCTGATACTGTCAGTATCAGTGTCAGTGAGGACTGAGGCAAAGAAGTTGTTGAGTACCTCACTCTTCTCTATGCCTGCTGTTACCAGTTCTCCCTTCTCAACCATCAGAGGGGGTACACGCTCCTTGGCCTTTCTTTTCTGAGCAATATACCTATAGAATCCCTTCTTATTATTCTTTGCATCCCTTGCCAAGCTCAGTTCCATCTGTGCCGTAGCTTTCCTAATCCCATCCCTGCACATCTGGACTGCATCCCTGTACTCTTCCCAGGCCATATGTCCCAGCTTCCACTGCCTGTGCATTTCCTTCTTGTGCCTCAGTTTGACCAGCAGGTCCTTGCTCCACCATGCCAGTTTCCCGCCTTCCCTGCTTGCTTTCTTACATATGTTAGGGGACCCAGTTGTTTTCCCTAGCAGAATGTTTATCCCCAGGCATCTGGAATTCACTTACAAAGAGTCAACATTCATTTAAAGCAGCGCCTCACTTTGACCAGCAGGTCCTTGCTCAGCCATCCTGCTTGTCTGCCCTTCCTGCTTGCTTTCTTACACAGGGGGATGGAGAGTTCTTGCGCTCTAAGAAAAGCATCTTTAAAGAGTTGTCAGCTCTGTTCAGCTTCTTTGTTCCTGAGGACAATGTTCCAGGGGACCTCATTCACTAAGTCTTTAAATAGCTTGAAGGTCTCGCTTTGGAAGTTCAGGGTCCTGACTTTAGTCTTTGTAAGGCCCATATTCCTCGAGATCACAAACTCAGCCAGGGCGGGATCACTGCAGTCTAGACTGCCTCCATTCTTGACCTCTTTAATGAGCTCTTCCGCATTGGTGAGCACCAGGTCAAGTAACACTTCTCCTCTGGCTGGTTTGTCTAATACCTGCACCAGGAAGTTATCCTCAAAGCACTCTAGGAATCTCCTGGATTACTTACAGCCTGCTGTGTAGTTTTCCCAGCAGGCATCCAGGTGGTTGAAGACCCCCATCAGGATGAGAGCGTGCAAGCACAACACTTCTTGTAGTTGAAGCAAGAATGCCTCATCCACAGGCTCCCCTTGATTGGGTGGCCTGTAGTAGACCCTGACCACAAGGTGTCCTTTATTGTTGTGGTCCTTAACCCTCACCCACAAGCTCTCAGCCTGTCTGTGGCTGTTTCTCAGAGGCATCTCTTCACAATCAATCCCTTCCCTAATGTAGAGGGCAACACCCCCTCCCTTCCTTCCCTGTCTATCTCTTCTGAAGACTTTATATCCCTCTATTCCAGTGTTTCTTTTATGTGATCCATCCCACCATGTTTCCGTGATAGCAACCAGGTCATATTTGTCTTATTGCACCATGGTTACCAACTCCTCCTGCTTATTTCCCATGCTGCGCGCATTGGTTTGGAAGCACTTCAGCTGGGCTATTGGTCATATCAGTTTCCAGACCCTTCCTGATTGCTCTGGGACAGTTCACGATTATTTCTCTATTGTTAATTAGAGTGACAAGGTTTTCAAGTTTCCATACTTCACTCAGAGGTGTATCCCCTTCCCCCACTGCATCTAGTTTAAAGCCTTCATTCTAGTTTAAAACTCTCATTTCAACGGTTCTCTTTTTTCCTTTATTTATTTATTTTTCAGCCTTAATAACACATGAGTGATAGAAGAGGAAAGAGGAGCTAATCAGGCCACCAGATCTCACAGCTCAATGTACTAAAAGGCATCAAGAAATAGGAACCAACCCTGTTTATAGGAAAAAATATTGTTTTGGGACAGAAAATGCACATGAAAGATCATGTCAATGAACTTCTAGAATTGAATGAATTCTACGGTATTACTGAGCACCAAATGACTTCCTGAAGTTTGTTTGAATAATCCCTGAGGAAGAAGACCAGTTCATAGAATGTTTGGTGTATAAAGAAAGTAATGGAAGAAGAATTAAAATACTTGAAAAAGTTATGTTTTTAATAATGCTGGAGAGGAAACTTAAGGTCAAAGTTGAAATTCACACAGAAAATATCAATCTGAAAAAAAAACCAAAACTTTTTTTTGTGTTTTTACATCCATTAAGGATGCTGGAAATCAGATGATGAGAACACAAAATTGTTGGGAAAAGCTGTAAAATAGTGGGAGTGGGTGGTTGGAAGTGGGGAATTTGTAAACTCACTGTATACCAACATCCTCATTCATGACAATTTTACATAATGGCCTGCAAAGGTGATTCTTCAGTTTCTGTTCTGAACTCTTTGTATCCCTGACTATGTACAGTGACATTTTTTCTCCCTATTTGAACATACACATTCTTTATCCTGTTTACACATTCACAGCAAGTCTCCTATGGAGAAGTAATGACAGATTGACCTTTCTTTATGCATAAATAATTCTTTCTTTCTGGCTTGTGTGGTTATTACCTGGACCTCTTCCATGCTGCTTTACAGACAGGACTTTTAAATTATTATTATTTTATTTTTTTTCTCAAAATGGTTGAGTTTTCTGATCACTCTTATTACTCTCTTGTGCTCAGTTGGCACAGTGAAAGACTTTTGAATTGGGCTCTCTAGAGGCATAATGAGAATGCGTACGTGAGATTTATCTGTTTAAATATCTTTTCAGTACTAGTCTAGGTACCAGTTTCTGTGCATTGACTATAAAGTAATACCCAGACAAGTAGACTTGGTTACAGCTAAGTTGGGAGGGCAAAGATACACATGTATACATAAACATATTTGCACATAAAGCCTATTTGTGGTAACATAAAATCTACTGAATGCCTGCATGGCTTCTGGACCATGGCATAGCAGTCTTCAAATGACCTTGGTTTAGTTGACTTGGGAATATCACAAGGATTATGCCTCTCTGGAGCTCAGTGTCAAAGTTTTCATCCAGTGAAAGGCAGAATTTTTTAAAATAGGTATCTTTTTTTTACAATGTTATTTCTTTCTGTAACTGTTTGCTCAAGGGATGTAGTCTATGTACTGATTTTGTTGTTCTCACTTAAAGCTACTGACATGGTGTTTAGCCTTTTACTTCATCTATCCTAAACTGACAGATAATTGTCACTATTCTTAAAGGTTAGTAGTATTTTTTTATTTTTTACGGGAAAAAAAGCAGTAGCATTGTGGGTGTGGTATCATACAAAAGGCAATATTTGAGTTTAAAAGAAAAGTTTAATTTCAACAAATAAGCTTGCTTGGATTTATGAGTTTCAAATACAAAACACAGAACGCAACTCTAAAACAGGCATAAGAATAATAATCCAAGGAAATAATAATCCAAATCTAGAAGCGTCTTCATGATTGTCCTAGTTATAGTCACTTCAGGACAACTATATCTACATAGACATTGGCATCTTCTGTCATTTTTGGTACTACAGGTCCTTCCAGCAGGATGCTAATCTATTGTTCCTCTGTTCTGTCTGCCATGTGCAGAGGTCTGGCACACCCTGTAACTTTTAAGGTGTCCCTCAACATCTCTAGATATGGACTTGTAGCAACAAATTTCATTTTCTCTTTTAATTCCATAACACTTATAGTACTGGCAACCCATCTAGAGGATAATAAATAGATAATGATTTATATCCTGAAGGTGGATTGGAAAACAAATGCAGGTGACTACTTTATCTACTCATCTGTTATAAAAACATCTCTCTCCTCTCCTCTCCCCTCCTCTCCCCTCCTCTCCCCTCCTCTCCCCTCCTCTCCTCTCCTCTCCTCTCCTCTCCTCTCCTCTCCTCTCCTCTCCTCTCCTCTCCTCTCCTCTCCTCTCCTCTTCTCTCCTCTCCTCTCCCCTCCTCCTCTCCTCTCCTCTCCTCTCCTCCCTCTCCTCTCCTCTCCTCTCCTCTCCTCTCCTCTCCTCTCCTCTCCTCTCCTCTCCTCTCCTCTCCTCTCCTCTCCTCTCCTCTCCTCTCCTCTCCTCCTCTCCTCTCCTCCTCTCCTCTCCTCTCCCTCCTCTCCTCTCCTCTCCTCTCCTCTCCTCTCCTCTCCTCTCCTCTCCTCTCCTCTCCTCTCCTCTCCTCTCCTCTCCTCTCCTCTCCTCTCCTCTCCTCTCCTCTCCTCTCCACTCCTCTCCACTCCACTCCACTTCATTTTCCCTGAAGCAGGCATTCTATATTCTGTACTGAACACAGAAAAAAAATAAATAATAATAACCTAAATGTATTCACTGTGTGCAGGTAGCTACCCAAGGACATAGACAGAATGTGAGCTAGTATAATGTTGAAATTCGTTTGCTAACATAGCAGTTCAGTTTCACTCCAAACCCTGATTTTTCTCTATAGTTAAAGGAGAATCTAGACAAACACATTTGGTGTGTAAGTTTGCAACGTAGTTGTCTACGTTTAATCCTTCTTTCTGTATACCAGGAGAGCTCAGGGTAGAACTCAGTGCCTGAACAGACAGCAGGAAGCTTTGCTATTTGTGGGTGTCACTTGACTTAGAAGTTAATACTCAGGGCAAGGAACTTCCTGGTGACTTAAGCTTGTCCAGGATAAGTGTACAACTTCAGGATTGCTGAAGACACCTTACTAGATCCGTTTCCTCAGTCTGGAAAGTAATTTTTACTTATATTTCATTTTCAGTGTGAAAGTATTGCACTTGTTTAAATTCTCTTCCTACTTCATTTTAACATCACAATCAATGTCCTGTATACTGGAAGTAATATCTATGGCCATATCATACACTGTTTTAAACACGAGTTTATAATATATTTCCATGGATGGAGTCCATTAAACCTGTTAGAAATCAGTGTACCATTTTTAAATTGACTGTATCTTAGCTGATTTACATCAGTAAATGATCTATCACGCTGAATTTATTCAAAGTTTGGAGAGATCTATTGAATTGGTAACTGGAACATCATAACTGTGATTTGTGTCATATATAGAAACTATCAATATACTTAATGCCAATTAAAAGGAAATATAATCCCAGATTTTTATTGTAAATACATGAGATGATGATTTTTTTTTTTAAGAAAGCAAAGTATTTATCACTGCTTTTGTAATGTTAGCTAGTTTTCATTCTTACATATCTGCTGAAAAAATATCAAAGTTTCTTTTCATAGATTAAGCAGGGTGAATCAGATTGCATATGACACCTCTCTGGTGTGACAAATGGGTTTATAAAGTATTACTTGCATCATATAATGGTAATTTGTCTACTCAGTGGCTGTAACAAGCATATTACATTTTTGTTTAATGGTTATAATTCATCACTTCAATACAAAAAATACATGCAGATACTTTATTTCTCAGCAGGGGATAAAAAGTATGTCAACATTAATGTTATACTTGTTTTCTAAAAGCAGTACTAGTAAATAATTCTTGTGTCTTCCCATAAGTAGGAGCCAGGCTGTAACTGTGGGACTATGTTTTTAACAGTCAAAAATTATACTGGAGAATGAACCATGCTTCATGATTGCCCCATGTTCATCTGAGCAGGTGTGCAATCATGCAACATGCAATCATGAAGCATTAATAGTGTGTAGAGTTGCCATTTATTTTTAAATCTATTTGAGACAAAAGTCATAAATATTTTATCTAAATTTGTTGAGACGGGTACAGATAATATCTTAATATCTTAGTAAATATAAATGATTAAATATATTTTTCTTTTTATAACTCCTTAGACAGTATTGCTTGTTCATGTCAAAAATCCCTAGCTTCAGTAGACCTTTTAAAATACAATAGTGTAACCAGAGAGAAAAAAAGTATTCTAATATAGTGTGAAATATCTGCCATAGAAAGTCTCAATATCAATATTGTTTGAATGGGTAATTAAATGTTGCACAATTCTTAAGAACATTTCTTCAAGATTAGAAATTAGAGGTAGGCTTAGTATTTTTTCAGATACAATTTATGCCTTTAATTTTTAAGGCAGAAATCTGCCTCAGATTTTCCTCATTTTGTGTAACAATAACCAACTACATGAAAGTGCTCTATTAGATAACAAATGAATAAAATTACTGTTTTTTTTTTTCTTTTTAAAATCTTTTACACAGGTGTGATTTTTTTCATAAATCTGAAATGATTACTTCTTCACCGTTGACTTTTTATAGTAATAAGATTTGGTTTTGTATGTGAAGAAAATGAATTTTTGTTGTTGTTGTTGTTATTGGTGGGTTTTGGTTTTGGTTTTGTTTCTTTAAAGGAGTAATTATTTTAACCTGAATGTTCTCTCCCAGTATTAACTCCTGGTTTCCACAAAGCAAGCAAAAGAACCTTATTACCTTCCTATTAGCCGTTTAGTAAAGCTAAATATAACATGTTTATAAAATAATATATAAAATAATTTTATTCTGAAAATAAATGAGTTTAGCTTCATGAGCAGGTAGCCATGATTCAGTGATACAATTAATCTTTTGGAGAGCTTCCAGTATTGCATCGAAATAGGAGCATGATGCAAAATTTTGATCTGATATATACACACTCTCCCTGTTCAAATCCTTTCAGAACTTTATGGTGAATTATCATTGCACTGTTAGGCTTTACAAAAGAGTAAATATTGCTGGTTCATGACTTTTTAGATTTATGCCAAATCATGTATTGTCCATCTTCCTACTGTTGACATAATGCAAACAATATATATTCTTATAGAAGCTTTGTTGCCCTTCTCTGGACTTTCTCGAGCACCTCGACGTCCTTCTTGTAGTGAGGGACCCAAAACTGAACACAGTACTCGAGGTGCGGCCTCACCAGAGCTGAGTACAGGGGGACAATCATTTCCCTAGCCCTGCTGGCCACGCTGCTTCTTATGCAAGCCAGGATGCTGTTGGCCTTCTTGGCCACCTGAGCACACTGTGGGCTCATATTCAGCCGACTATCAACCAATACTCCCAGGTCCTTCTCTGCCAGGCAGCTTTCTAACCACTCATCTCCCAGCCTGTAGCGCTGCTTGGGGTTGCTGTGCCCCAGGTGCAGGACCCAGCACTTGGCCTTGTTGAACTTCACACAGTTGACCTCAGCCCATTGGTCCAGCCTATCCAGATCCTCCTGCAGAGCCTTCCTACCCTCGAGCAGATCGACACACACACCTAACTTGGTGTCATCTGCAAACTTACTGAGGGTGCACTCAATCCCCTCATCCAGATCATCGATACATATATTAAAGAGAACTGGCCCCAGTACCGAGCCACTGGGGACTCCACTATTGACCGGCCTCCAATTGGATTTGACTCCATTCACCACAACTCTTTGGGCCTGGCTACCCAGCCAGTTTTAAATTTAGAAATGTTAGATTTATGGTTAAAAAAATAAGAATTCTGATCAAATTGAAACTGACTGTTGGAGAAAAAATGTCATTGCAACTCTATCGAAATAACTGATTTGTCAGAAACCCCACAGAATTTATTTGATTGTATTTTTATTATTATTTTTTTACCTATAATATAGGCTAAAGAATTTAATATTGGGTCTGAAATTCTATTTTGCCGTGATGGAAATAACATGAAAATTATCAGGTCAAAAACAAAACCAATTACAATTGAGAGTGAGTAAGCACATATAACTTCTTAGTACTGAAAAATCCAAATTAAAAACAAACCAGACAAAAGGAAAAACAAAAGGAAAACAAACAAACAAACAAACAAAAAATCCAACGGTTTTATTTTGGAAAATATACTGGAAACAACTGCGTGAAGCAAGATAGATAGTATTTGTTGGTCAACAGAAGTAGTTGCCAGATTTAAATGAACAGAAATCCATCAATATTCACAATTTCTTCTTGGCCAACTATATATCTTTAATTAAAGACACCACTGGAAATACTATTTAACACGTTTTCTTGAAACAGGTAATCAAGGTAATCAAGTCCTCAAGCCAACCATAGTCTGGATGACAACAGTTTAAAAATATCTGATTTATATTGAAACACTACTGGGAATTAAATAGGGGAATATGTTTTTTATGCCATAAGTATTAAGTAAGGTTCTATTATAATAACAAAACTGGGATTTTACACAATGCTTGTTATGATGTTTCTTTCACAGAAGTGGGATTTGGATTTGGGAAATAAAAATACTTTTCTTTATTCTTATCTGTGCGTCTGATTTCTCTCAAATCCTTAATTCATGAGGCCTACAAATAAACTTTTGTCTCAAATAGCTCTGCAGAATTATGTAGAGAGGTAGCCCCGGTAGGCAAGGTCTTGTCAGCAGCCACGCTGCAACTCCTTAGGGGCATCACAAGGCATAACAAAATATGAAAAGTAGAAAACTGGAAAGGAAGAACAACTTTTAAAGTTGAATGTATCTTACAGTTTTCTATAATAAAAATTAATTTTTATGTCTGAAAAATCAGAGTGCATAACTTTGTTAGGTTATGAATACAGTAAGATAACATCACTGATACTTATATTTATGATTAAACAGAAAGAATGAGTGGACATGCACACACAGAGGACATCTATTTAGTTCTTAGATGTGCAATAGCATTAATCCTCGGGCAAGAAAAAAGACATCTATGAGATATATAGGTCAATCCACATGAATGCCAACATTTTTACATCATAACTATACAACGTTTTACTTTTGCATGGGACTATTGCCAATTAATTATTTTACATGCAATATAGCCTTTGGAAATACTTACAGCTGTTTTACCACACTATACTGTCTGGAACTTTAATTGTAATAAGGTGAAATGCAGAGATTTCAGAAAAGGTACACAAAGGTCCAAAAAATAAATAGCTTCTATAAATTCTCTTTATAGTCAAGAAAAATCATACATCTCAGAATTGCTTGAAATCTGAAGGGTATCTCCTCAGTCACTTATTCTCGATTTGAAAGGTCATGTAATCAGGCATACCTTAAAAGCATACTATGTTTCTAAATACAGAAAAGTTGTCTGACACAGAATCATATTTTTTTTTTTTTTTTTTAACCTGAGGCAGCAAAGGCTTATCTTTAGAGCAAATTGTGTCATTGAAAGGAATAAGAAAGATGTATAGCAGAGTCACATAATCAGAAAAGATGTTCTGTAGACCTTCTGAGTTTAAATTAGCTAATAAAAATGACTAGGAATTTGATAAGTATGATTATCCACAGCTCTGTTATTCCTACACATGATATACCAATAATGTTTCCACAGGTTATCAGGTATCTATACGTAGAAGATATGAGAAGGACTTTCTCCACTACCTTCTTTCTTCTTGTTCTGGGACTTACCAACCTATAAGGAAAGAATGGAAGTACCTTTGCTGATTTCCTGTTTTCCCTGTTCAGTGCCAATGAAGATGGGACTGTCTAATGGGATCCAAAAGAACCAACATGCTAAAAAATAATGGTTTAGAAATAGCCAGTGGGCTAGATAGTTGCTAATGGCAAGTACTGTAATCTCACCCCTCTTCATTTCCTCTACATGTGGCTAATGTTTGTGGCAGTTTGTTTTTATTTGCTTGAGATACACAGTCTGCAATCCCTCTTATTTTGCGGACATTATTTTAAAGACTGGATAATTTTGCTGTGAAAGATAGAGAGGTGTTATGCTGCCATTTCCACCTGAGAAACTGGAGACCCCAGGTGAAGTTCCTGTTTAGTGGTAGTAAATTGAAATTCATTAACATTTAACAAAGCCAAGTGCAAGGTCCTGCAACTGAGTCAGGACAATCCCAAACATGAATACAGTCTAGGTAATGAGTGGATTAACAGCAGCCCTGTAGCTGGACTCAGACTTGGAAGGACTTGTTGGTATTGGTGGATGAAAAACAGAAAATGTACACAATGTGTCCGAGCTGGCAGCTCAGAAAGGCAATCATATCCTGGGATGCATCAAAAGAAGTGTAGCTAGAAGGTTGACGGAGGTGATTCTCCCCATCTACTCCCAGCCTGCTCTGAACTTGTAAGGAATCTGCTACTCCAAATGGATGCATATAAATCTATGGGACCAATATTTGATAACACACTTATATTTAATAACTCAGCAATTGAAGATGTGGCATGGAGTTAAGGAGTTTCTTTCGAATATGAAGAAGCTAATGAATAATGATGATGGTGGTAATATACAGTGGTGAAATATTGCTTGTGGAATCTAAGAAACCTTAATAAACACATGTAAAGAAATTAAATATTTGGCAGTTTGAAAGGTTGGAAATTGTTCAGGGAGACCCATTCTGAAAATAAAGTGAGGATTTTTTTTGGTATGTTTCTTCTTTGCTTCAGACAACAGTGATAACATGGAATTATTTTTCTACTAATGAAAAAAAAATCTTATTTGTATCTAGGTTGTGTCTAATCTATATAGCTACATCTCCATGTGAATTTGTGGACAAATTTATTTTAGATGGGCTTCTTTATGTCCGATATGGGTTCATGATTAGTGTTCTAACAGAACAAATGGAAACCCTTCCAATGATAAAATATTAATTAGAATCTCTGTGTAAGAGCAATGACAAGATAGGATTACAGAACAATGGAAATATGAATGTATTTTCTATAAGAAAATCTTGTTAAATTTAACAGTTAGACTTGAAATAGATGGACAATTATCTTTCTAGAGGCTCTTTCCAACCTATTAGTTCTACTTCAGTGTGTATGATACAGGGATATGTATTTGAGAGAGCAGCATCTGCCTGAGAACAAGCTGCTGGGTGAGCATGGTATTTTTATTCATGTGGTATGTTTTCTTCTGTCTGAGTGGAATGAGAATGTGTGATACTTTTGAGAATTTTTTGTTTGCATTTAGGAAAAATAGTCTCTTAGATTCCTTAATACCTTTTATCTGACTTTTCAAAAATGCTGGGAATAAGAGGACTTATTTCCTTAACCCTGTTTCAACAACAACAACAACAATAATAATAATACATATTTTTTCTTCCCTTATATATATACACGCATATATACACATATATATATATATGGACTCTGTTACTCCAAACTCAAAAAACACCACACAGTTTATGCAAATAGCTTTGAAATAGCTCCTGTAAAATACAAGAAAAACAATTATAAACCAGAATGAATATGAAAAAGTATGTTCAAAAATGTTGTATTTTTGAGGAAGTTTATCCCTCATGTAAATGTTATATAGCATTTTGATAATGTTTGTATAACTTCAAATTCACTTCAAGAGAATACTTTTGCAAGGATAATTTTCTTTATTATGCACTTTTCTACATTAATAGACATTACATTTATGTACAGCCATTCTAGTTTAGAAAAGAAAGTTTTAAGTCCCTCAGGCAGAGAATTTTATGTACTAGATGAATACACTAAGCACAAGACTATTGTTAGAGGAAGCAGATTAAGGAAGTTCTGGCTGACAAAAAATAAAGTTGTTTTACCTTCCCATATGTGGTCTTTCTGCTATTATGAAATGGCTCCTGTATGTTTCTTATGAAAACCAATATTCTATTTTGTATCAGTAACCCAGAAGTGAGAAAATGCAAGTAAAAAAATTTCAACAAAACCCGAGAAAATGCTACGTATATTTTTAAATCAGAATATGGAGCACATTCATATCAGTCGTGAGTAAGGAATATATAATTTAACTTTTTTTTTTTTTTTTTTTTTTTAACAACTAGATAAATCCAAATACTGGTTCAGATTTTTTATCCCTGAGTTCTTCTGAAAAGAACTTTATCTCACTGAATTGGCAAAATATATATATACATATAATTTTAAAAGCTTGACAAGATAAACTAGATTTAATTAAGAGATAAAGAAGCTTTATCATAGAAACATAGAATGGTTTAGGTTGGAAGGGACCTTAAAGATCATCTAACTCCAACCCCTCTGCAATAGGCAGGGATTCCACCCACTAGATAAGGTTGGCCAAGGTCCAATCCAACCTGGCCTTAAACACCTCCAAGGATGGGGCATCCACAACTTCTCTGGGCAACCTGTTCCAGTGCCTCAATACTCTTACAGTGAAGTTCCTCCTAATGTCTAGTATGGATCTATCCTCTTTCAGTTTAAGATCATTCCTCCTTGTCCTTTCATTGTCTACCCAAGTAAAGAATCCTTTTCTATCCTTTTTATAAGACCCCTTTAATATCAAAAAGCTACAGAGAGGTCTCCCCAGAGCCTTCTCTTCTCCAGGCTGAACATCCCCAGCTCTCTCAACCTTTCTTCATAGGAGAGGTGCTCCAGCCCTCTAATCATCTTTATGGTCCTCCTCTGGATTTGCACTAACAGGTCCACATCTTTCTTGTGCTGGGGACCCCAAACCTGGACGCAGTACTCCAGGTGGGGCCTCACACGGGCAGAGTAGATGGGGACAATCACCTGCCCTGACCTTCTGGTCACACTTATTTTGATGCAGCTGAGGATGGAGTTCACCTTCTGGGCTGCAAGTGTGCACTGCTGTCTGATGTTGAGCCTTTTGTCTACCAGTACCCCTAAGTCTTTCTGCACTGTGCTGCTTTCAATGAGTTCTTCTCCTAGTCTGAGCTCATGTCTGGGATTTCCCCAACACAGGTGCAGCACCTTGCACTTGTACTTGTTGAACCTCATTAGGTTCACATGGGCCCACTGCTCCAGCCTATCCAGGTCCTTTTGGATGGCATCCCTTCCTTCTGCTGTATAAACCACACCACTCAGCTTATTGTCATCTGCAAACTTGCTGAGGATACGCTGAATCCCATCATCTATGTCATTGATTAAGATATTGAAAAGTACTGGTCCCAAGACAGATCTTTTATATTAAATGTTTTTTGTTTTTTTTTTTTTTTTTTCAGTGGATGTTTGTGAAACCTATAAATTATGTATCGCTGCTTTAGAAGGCTGTATAGAAGTTCAAGTGAGAAGTCATTTTTCTTCTGGAGAGTAGAAGCCTGTAAGTTATTTTGAAATAGGATGTGAAGAGAAGAAGATAGAGAAGGAAATACTTGAAGAGAGTTTAGGATTATTACACATATTGCTTGATGTGGTTAATATTCACAAACTTTCTTCTTTTATTAGATTTGAGAAATCCTTCTTTTCATTAACTCTTTTTATTATTATTATTTCTTTATTGAATTTAAAATGTGAAGGTAGATCTTCAGTACAGGAAAATGGAAAAATAGGATTTTTTCCAGGTTTTGGGGAGTAAGGTATCTACACTAGAGCCAAAATGAAATGCTCTAACTGCTGTGGTGCATAGTATAAGAATGATGTTACTCCATTCTCTTTCTAGACTATTGAGAAAATTAATTATATTAGTGGCAAATTCCCACCAGGTTGGGTCCACAAGTGAAAAGAGCAGAAGAATGTTTAATTTTCAGATCTTTGGCAGGTGATTTCTTTGAATGAAAACAGAAACATTTGACTTCGTCAATGAAAAATGTAATTTTTATATTTAATATTCTCTATACAATGAATAATAAAATATAATACTATATATAGAAAATAAAATGAAATATAATACTTTTTATGTTATAAACCTATACCAGGAGGTAAATGATAGTTAAAATATGTTTGTGGAGCAGGAACAGAGTTAAAGAACCTAATAGTTGTCTAAGTATAAATATGTTTTGGAAAAATAACACAATTCATTAACAATACAGAAAGGAATCCAAGGAGTCTGCAAGTGAGAATCTGTGTCTGCAAGTAGTTTTATTATTTCACATTTCTGTTTAAGGAATGTAAGTGATCAACTGCAAGATCTCCATACCTTACAAAGATAATATTCAATAAACATTTAGCAAATAACAAGGGCTGAATTCTAAATCAATTTTTACATCAACATTTTGTTTTCATTAATACAACCAGGCAAGATTAAACTCTACTTCTTGGCAGATCAGTGATTGCTATAATTCTGCTTACTCTTAATGTTGTATCTGTATGCTTTTAAGCACACCATAATTTGTTCCAGGTTCAGTAACTGAAAAATAATGCTCTTCATCCACATTTAAATGCTTAATATGTAGCGTTCAAATCTTTAGGCCTTGATGGTTTGACAAGGAGCCCCACATTTGTGTTCAAGCAAATTCTTGGTTTTGAAAGTTTTTTGTTGTTGTTGTTGCTTTTTCTTAATTCCTGTGGTATTTCTGTGATCAGGAATTACAGAATCTGGTTCAAGAGTTTTTAATGACACTTTAAGCAAATATAAAGTCCTTTGACAGCACTGAAATTCTTAATTTTATGGTCAAAACTCATACTAGACTTTGTAACCCAAGTTATATTATGATTGGAGTACAGACTCTTCCCAAGTAAAATTTAACAGCAAGTCCTGAAATTATATTCATTTAAAACCGACTGTGAAGTCAGCTGGGGAAGTAGTTTAATCATGGTAGTGTGATGGTTTTAGCCAACTGGACAGCTGAACTCCACCACAACTGCTCTCTCACTCCCCCTTCTCAAAGATAAAAGGGGAGAAAATAAGATGACAAATGGCTCAAGGGTTGAGATAAGGACAGAGATGTCACTCAGCAATTATTGTAACGGGCAAAACAGACTCAGCACAGGATTATTAACATAATTTATTACGTATTGATAATAAGGTTGAGCAGTGAGAAACTCAGAACAAACTAAAAGCACTTTCCCCTCATCCACCCTCTTCTACGTCCTCCCTCTGAGCAGCGCAGGAGAACAGGGAATGGGAGGTGCGTTCAGTCCCTAACACTTTGTCTCTACTGCTCCTTCACCGTCACTCTCCGCCCTTGCTCCAGCATGGGGTTTCTCCCACAGGATGTCGTCCTTTCTGAACTGAACCTGCATGGGATTCCCACAGGCAGCAGCTCTTCAAGAACTGCTCCAATATGGGTCCATACCACAGGGTCCATCCATCAGGAGCAAACTGCTCCGACATGGGTCCTTCACAGGCGGTAGCTCCCCACAGGTCACCATCTCTTGCAGGGGCTTTCCAGGGGCAGCAGCCTCCTTCAGGCCACATCCACCTGCTCCACCAGGGGCTTCTGCATGGGCTGCAGTGTGGAGATCTGCTCCACAGTGGGACCCAAGGGCAGCAGGGGGACAGCCTGCTCCACCATGGTCCTCTCCACAGGCCACAGGGGAACTTCAGCTATGGCACCTGGAGCACTGCCTCCTTCACCTTCTTCACTGACCTTTGTGCCTGCAAGACTATTTCTCACTCCTCTCTCTCCCACGTGCTGTGGCACAGATTTTTTTTTCCCTTTTTTAAACCTGCTCTCACAGAAGTGCAAAAAACATCTCTTATTGTCTTGGCTCTGGCCAGCAGCAGGTCGCTTTCAGAGCCTTTCTGAAACGGGTCCTTTTTTAACATGAGGCAGCTTCTGGACTCTTCTAACAGAGTACCACCCCCACCCCCCCTCCACACACACACACACACACCCTGCAGCCCCCCACTACCAAAACCTTGCTGCGTAAAGCCAATACAAGTAGCCAAAGCAATTCTTGAACATCCAAGAATGGAAAGTTTCCATACACAAGCCTAAACTACTGCAAATTTTCTCTCTGTAGGAATGCTTTCATACCAAGGCATGAAAAATCATGGTATATCCTATGAAGAAAAACAAAACAAAACAACTACAACAACAATAACAAGCCACTTGTGAAAAATTGTTCATGTGTTTAAATGAACTTGCTTCTGTATGACATCCATTCATTGTATTGTTTTCATAATAAAAAGCAAAAACACCCAATGCATAGCATTCAGGTTCTAATACACATGCATGCTGCAGCTATGTAAACTGAACTTTCATATAACACTTTCCCTTCTGGAGGAATATGTAATTGAAAGAATTCTTCTGGAAACTTTTAATTATTGCATATCTCTTCCTGAGTATTAGATCATTTCTACAGTCTTGACTTGTCTTCATAAATATTCACACATTATTTCTCTATCTTGTTGTTAGTATTACATTTTCTTTATCAATTTAATGATGTGTGTACCTTTTTGATTCCTAATTTTACTCGTCTAGTTAAGAGTACATTATTTTTTTTTTTTTTTAATGAGAAATATAGGCAAAATGAAAATACCAGGTGGAACTTTACCATTCTGATTTTCTGCTTGTTCTCTGTTTGTGATTCAGTACTTGTATTTTAAATTTGCAAAAGAAATGATGAAAGATTGAAAGTTGTTGTTTGTTTATCTGTTTTGTTTGTTTGCTTGTTTTTCTTCTCTAGACATGGTTAAGGAAAACTGTCAAAGGTAATTACTCTCCTTCAACCTGTCAGGTGTTCTGTAGCCACTAAAAATAAAAGAATGTACAGTGAAGAAGCTAATAATAAATGTTTCTTGGACTGTAAATGGCACAACATTGTAACCAGATCCAGCTAGGAGATCTTCCATGGAGCTTTTGGAGACTGCATCAACCACCACCTTCTATTATAAACTCTCCTGATTCAATCTAACAAGAAGGTGAAAATATTTATTGACAGTCCACAGTACTTCAAACTCCATGAGAATATTTTCAACTTTTAGTATGGCTCATAACCTCTGTCTTTCAGACTTGACCCATTCAACAAGAGATATGTTTACATTTTAGAGAGAAGGGCAGAAAGTTCCTATTTAAAAAAAAAAAAAAAAAATCACAGTGTAGACTGACTTAAAATGCTTTTCAGCTCTATGGTATTGCATCTGGATTCACGTGTAAATGAGTGATTCCACATCATTTTGTAATTCAAATAATGGATAAAACAGAAGTCAGAAAATAAAGTTCATGCTTGTAAAAGGAAGTAAACTTGGAAAGAAGCCTGTGTACCACTACCTCAGTCCGTTTACTATAATGTATTGTGGTCAGTTTTTTAGTTAGACTCAGTTGCAGGAAACTAAACTGAATGTTACAGATAGAATTCATTTTCTAGAAAATATAAATCTCAGTTCTTTAAACACAGATAAAGTAGAACCTACTGCAGAGTTATATATGATTTCAGCCTAGTGCCAAATCTTACAGCATAGTGGTTATAAAAAGAGCATATTACAAACAGGTCACAGTGATAATGCTAACCAATTGAAATGTATCATGTGTGCAGGGGGTTCTATTTCTCCCCAAATAATAGACCTGACAGCACATTGTACTGTTCCATTTGTTCCAGTAACATCTTACCCAGTGCTTGCTTAGGTGCAGCCAGTTACATGAAGTCATTCAGAAAAAAAAAATGCTTTTCTAGAATAACTTTTAAAAGAACTTAGATTTTAGTCTTTATATATATATATATGTATACACTTTATATTTTTCAAACCTTTAAAAGATAATCCAGTAGCTGAAAAAGACAGCACAGAAGCACCTCATGTTGTGATTTTTTTTCCATTTTCCGCTAGCTTCCTTCCTGTTACACTAGGATATTCAGATATTTTCCACTTGTCTTTCTAAAATCCTGTAGGATCATAACAAAAAAATTTTGTCTTCACTGCTTCCATCCTCTTGTGGGTATGGGTTCACTGAATCATTCTGAAGGTCTATCTAAGCTATTATTCTTTGACTGCCAGAGGAAACTAATGATGTCTAGGCAATGTATATGAGGAAGGGTTGATATACGGCGTTAGATCCACCAATATAGTTTCCTAGCATCACAAAATCCAAACTGTATGGATTTCCTAAGGATAGAAGCTGCATGACTGTGCTTATTGAACACTGATAGATTTTTATTTCACAAATCTTGTCTGATAAGATGTTTGCTCTCAGATAATATGAGAACTTTTGGCATGGTATTTATAAACTGCAAGTTCTTTTATACAAAGCTGAAAAAGTGGTGCTGTGTATCAGCATACATCATATCATATATGTGTGATATGTGTTACATATGTTATATATATGTATGATATATATAGATATGATGTGATATATGTGATATATCACAAGATCAGAAAAAGGTTGAAGTTGGAAGCGACCTCTGTAGGTCATCTGGTCCAAATCCCCTGCTCAAGCATGGCCACCTAGAGCAGGTTGCCCAGGACCATATTCGGACAGCTTCTGGATTATCCAGTGCAATGTGACCTTGGAACTGATGGTTTCCTATGGTATTAGAAGACTGTTTTGGAGATACTGTCTTCTAAATAAGGCTGGGTGAACCTAGATTTGGGGCAGATGAGAAAGAAACTCTTTGCTTGTCCTAATTCCCTAGAAAATCTCTCATACTGACTAGTTAGAAAAATATTCATTTAATCATCAGTAAACAGATAAGTCCCCTGGAATCATCTGATCTCAGGTGTTGTGGGGTAGCAGGGGGATTGCAGATATTTGTCATGTTGCAGCTAGACAATTGGTCATGGGTCAGTCTCAAAAGGTTACAGTATATGGGGTTACATCAGGCTGGTGGCCAGTACCTAGTGGGGTTCTCCAGGGCTCCATTTTGGGGCCAATTCTCTTTAATGTTTTCATAAAAACTTGGATGCAGGACTCGAAGATATACTAAATAAGTTTACAGATGACTCTAATTCAGGATGAGCTGTTGACTCCAGCGAGGGTAGAGAGGTCTTGCAGAGAGATCTTGATAAGTTATTAGGCTGGTAATCACCAACTGCATAAGTTACTAGGCTGATAATCACCAACTGAAAAAAAGGCTAAGAGGTGAATTCATTGCTCTTTACAACTTTCTGAGGAGGGGAAGTGGAGAGGGAGGAGCTAGTCTCTTCTCCCTGGTAACTGATGACAAAATATACTGGAGATGCTCTAAGGGAGGTTCAGACTGGAAATTAGGAAAAAAATCTTTATGGTGGGTGGTCAAACACTGAAACAGGCTTTCTAGAGCTGTGGTTGATAGCTCATGCCTGAAAACGTTCAAGAGGCATTTAAATACTGCCCTCAGTGTCATGCTTTAACTTTTGGCTACCCCAGAAGTGGTCAGGTAGTTGGACTAGATGTTTTTTGAATGTCATTTCCAACCAAACTATTTTAATTTAACACTCTTTAGTAACCAGTGGTAATGTAGCCATTGGTTATTGAAAAGTTATATTGTTTTGCAGCCAAAATAATATCATGCTTCATATCAGGGGTATTAATGATGAGTAAGTGGATGTAGTTCCCTTTTCTCCATAGAACCTCTCAATTTCTACTTTATTTGCTTCCCCAAATGTCTGGGCATCTTTAGCCATCCAAGGGTTGTTCTGTTCTATCTTAAAAAAAAAAAAAAAAAAAAAAAAAAGTCACCACCTGGAATGTGCCTCTGTAAATTAGAATTAATGTTCATTTTTCCTATGGTCTCTGCTGGTACCTTGCATGCCTCACTCATCTAAGCATTTGTCACAAAGCACTGATGCAATTTTGAATACTTTGCAGAAGGGTTGCTTTTGATTATCTATTACTCTGAATGGTAGCTGAGGAATTAGATTTTCTTAATTTCTCTTGCATGGTTATCCATACCTAATCCATAACACTTGTACTTGTTTAACTTCATTAAGTTCACATGGGCCCACTTCTCAAGCTTGTCTAGGTGTCTTTGGATGGCATCCCTTCCTTCTGTTGTATTAACTGCACCACTCAGCATGGTGTCTTCTGCACTCAAGCCCATTATCTATGTTGTTGATAAAGACATTAAACAGATATTGTGGGAAAGTACAACTTCTGTGAACACTAGAAGCAGAACAGAAATGAATCTAGTGGTATAAGTGTATGGACAGATTGGCTGAAGTATGCAATAGTGATTCGAGAGTAAAAATAACAGGCCATTAAAACTAAAACTAATGAAAAAACAGTTGAAGAAATGTGTATGTTGGCTTTGCTCGGTAGTTAATGTTCTGAGTCAATGGCTGAAGAAAGACATAGGTTGTGGGTTTTATTTCCATAGAAATATAAAGACAAAACTGAAAATGAAACTGTAAATACAGCATTTTGTTTTCTGGTTCCTTGTGTTCTTTATATCTGATAGTCACTTCTGGAAATTTCTGTTAATCTCCATTCAGTTTTACAAATGGTTACTAAGGTCAGGTTGAAAACAAACAAACAAACAAACAAACAAACAAACAAACAAAAACTTTGAAGATGAATATTTTAGGAAGAGATTTGAAAAAAAAAAAGTGTTTGTTAGAAAGGTGTTATTCAGAGATTCTAGTGTAATCAATTTTAAGAACATTTCATTAAACAGATTAGTCTGAAAAGGAGACTGCTGTTCACTCTATGAAGGAAGTACAAAAAATATCAAATACCCAATTATGCTTACCAAGTGTCCAATTTTTGAATGATTATATAAATATTTGAGAAAGCACTTTGCAATTAAAATGAAGGATTACTATTGCCACTAGCAATATCTTCTGGAGTGAAATAAATACTGTGTTGTTTACATAAATTGTATAATTTTGAGTTATTCCCAGATAATTTGTAGGCTATGTGCATTCCTCTGTACTGAGATGTCATACCAATGGCAATGGCCCAATGATAACAGTTACATAGAAACACAAAAAGACGATGGTAAAATAACATTTTAGTCAATCTATAGAAAATAAATATATATTTTTTTTCTGAGTGCTCTGATTTGTATTTTATCCATTATATTTGTTATTGTTGTTTTTCTGAGTAAAAATTAAAATGGAAAAGTAAAAGAGAGTTGTGATATACTCCCTTCCTTTTAAAGGGGTTATGATGAGCTCCTTTGCTGTCAACACTGTATGTGCATTTCTTTTTGGATAAACATCCAATATTTATTTAAATGGTATTATCCTAAAATATATAGACCAACACGTGATTCTCACTGAAGCCATAAAACAGTCAACATTTTACAACTGGAAGCCCAGAAAAAAGGCCTTAAAATCTTTCTTCTTCATATACAAAACTATCAGCTTTCCTTTGCTTTTACAATATCTGCAGATAGCATTCTCTCTCTCTCTCTCTCAGAGTAATTTTAAAAGAATAAAACCATGCTTTACAGTAGGCTTCAAAAGGCCTTTTGATACACTATCCTTCCCTAAAAGAAGATTAACTGTACTTTCATCATTCTTGACAAACATTTATCTAGCTTATAGCTAAAGACACACAATGAAGGTTAGGTAGCCTCTTAGTAACAGATTCTGGTAATTTAGTATTATGAGTAGCCTGAGACTATCTAACCTGTGTATTGTGGCAAACAAAAGCAGTCTAATATTCTCCTTGCACAGAAACATGGATGTTGCTTATGGCATGACTAAATTTTTGTAGCTAAGATTTTTATGCCTTCAGTCACCACGCTTTCCTATCTTGCCATCTTTGGTCCCTGTCCTTCATTTCATGTTTGGTAACCCTTCAATCTGCTCGTCCCTATCGCAGTATGTTAATGAATGGGGTTTTAGGATTTAATACTGAGCTACCACTGTCTGATTTGTAGAATCATTTCATTGACTCAGTTTAAAACCAATAAAATTATTTTAATTCTTCATCTCCTTATTCAATTTTGGTTTCCCTCTCTCTCTCTCTCTCTCTCTTTTTTTTCCTCATGAAGTAAAGACCAGGGCTTTGCATACCAGAGATCAGGACAGCTACAAGTGAACTTAAATTCTGTATAATCTTCTGCCTTGTTCTCAGTTCTGTTTCTTTTAATATCTGAGATTTGTTAATTATTATATTGCTGCTAAATATTGAGCAGCCGATTTCAAAGAAATCAGTGACGACTACAAATTATTTCCTTAGATATATCTCTCATAATAGTTTTGCCTCTTCAGCAACACATGCACATCTTTGCATATGATAAATGGATTTTTTTAACATTTTTTCAGATGATATCTTTCACATCTTTTTTATCTTTTGTTTTGTTTTGTTTATTTTGTTTTGTTTTGTTTATTTTCTGGTGCAGAATCTGTCTACTCGGATAAAAAATAAAAATATATTACTGTAAAAATGATTTTAAATGTTATTTTATTCATAAAACAGAAAGCTTCTAATGTAGAGCTAGAAAAACTCAAAATTATGTAGAAAATACTGATATTTCAATGTTTTGACACCTATTTTTATTTTGAAATGAAAAATAGGAATATTTAAATGTTCCATGATTTTTTCCTGTAACAGAAAAAAATCTAATGGACTTATTTATTTATTTATTTTTGCATTGGAATTCACAAAGGCCTCCAACATATTATACAGACTTCAAGAGCTTCTTTGTTTACAACAGTTTGCTTTTGAGACAGATGTACAATATGTGTTTAGTGTGTTCCCTGTGCTTCTGTGAGATTTAAGACTGCAAGCTCCCCACTGTGCAAATGGAGCAAGTTAGCATAAATATCACAGGTACTTGAGACATGCTGTGTAAGTAGGATTTGCTCAGAAGTTTGTTGAACTCATGAGTTTCCACAAAACGTATTTTCATGGTTAATCAATATTTGAAAATCTGACATCAACAACTCAGGTTGACGTTACCCAAATGCAAACCTACTTTCCACTTAAATAATTTTCATATCTCTGTTGTAAACCTACAGGGACACATCCTAGTTCCTAACTTCATTTTATGAATTTTTAGGTTTTCTGTTTTGTTTTTGTTGTTGTTGTGTTTTTTTTTTTTTTTTTTTTTTTTTGGGGGGGGGTGGGGGCAGAGGGTTCTCTTTGCTTGATTTAGTCAAAGCTCTCAAAACAATGCAAAAGATGCTTTAATGTTGCACACAAGAGATTTTTGTAATATTTCAGTGACAATGCTGGAATGTCACAGTAGAATTTGATCATAAACGAACACAGATTAAACAACACCACTGCAGGTTATCAGTAAACTTTTCCTCTTACCGATATCTGATTAGCACTTAAATTGTTTCACACCATTAGTTGCCTAGGATTTAGTGATCATTAGTGGGTCTGCAAATGAACAAGATAAAAGGAAGCTTTGTTTTCAATTCAGGGGATGGTTTACTTTTTCTGTGCAGGGTCATTTACCACTAAAGAGGTGTGTGGTGTTGATTAAAGTTTATTTTTATGCATCATTATATTCAGCTATGAATATTAATGACATATTCAAATTAGGCAGAGTATTCTTCACTTTCTCCTTTAAATGTTTTTCATTTAGTGTTGCTCTGCACATGCATAAGTTCGATGTAGCTTCCTTTACTGATACTATCCATATTCATTTCCTGCAACAGCTGCAATTCAATACTGTGCTCTGGGAATATTTATGCCTATGCAGAACATGTATCAACATAAATCTGCACAAAATGGATGGCACACATTCACACTAGCTTGTCTTACTGGTATTACTGCCTTTTAGATAAGGTGTGATGTACCATGGATGAGACTGGGTCATTCTGAAGATGGATACTGCTGATGAGTTCTACAAGTTGGGTTCTACAAACCGGGTTCTTTGATCTCAGATGCACTTTTGAGAGACCGGGCATGCTGACACCAGATGGGGTGCAGCTGACCAGGTGGGGGAAAGAGTATTCTGGGCAGTGAGCTGTCTGGGTTTATCAGGAGGGCTTTTAATTAGATGCAGTGGGGGAAGGACATACACCTCTGAGTGAATGAAGCATACCTAAGAAAAATGTCACTCTAAGTAACAATAGAGAAATAATCGTGAACTTTCCCAGAGCAATCAGGAAGGGTCTGGAAACTGATATGACCAATAGCCCAGCTGAAGTGCTTCCAAACCAATGCGCGCAGCATGGGAAATAAGCAGGAGGAGTTGGTAACCATGGTGCAATAAGACAAATATGACCTGGTTGCTATCACGGAAACATGGTGGGATGGATCACATAAAAGAAACACTGGAATAGAGGGATATAAAGTCTTCAGAAGAGATAGACAGGGAAGGAAGGGAGGGGGTGTTGCCCTCTACATTAGGGAAGGGATTGATTGTGAAGAGATGCCTCTGAGAAACAGCCACAGACAGGCTGAGAGCTTGTGGGTGAGAGTTAAGGACCACAACAATAAAGGACACCTTGTGGTCAGGGTCTACTACAGGCCACCCAATCAAGGGGAGCCTGTGGATGAGGCATTCTTGCTTCAACTACAAGAAGTGTTGTGCTTGCACGCTCTCATCCTGATGGGGGTCTTCAACCACCTGGATGCCTGCTGGGAAAACTACACAGCAGGCTGTAAGTAATCCAGGAGATTCCTAGAGTGCTTTGAGGATAACTTCCTGGTGCAGGTATTAGACAAACCAGCCAGAGGAGAAGTGTTACTTGACCTGGTGCTCACCAATGCGGAAGAGCTCATTAAAGAGGTCAAGAATGGAGGCAGTCTAGACTGCAGTGATCCCGCCCTGGCTGAGTTTGTGATCTCGAGGAATATGGGCCTTACAAAGACTAAAGTCAGGACCCTGAACTTCCAAAGCGAGACCTTCAAGCTATTTAAAGACTTAGTGAATGAGGTCCCCTGGAATTCTTCCAACTGCAAGGTGCTGTACCTGTGTTGGGGAAATCCCAGACAGGAGGAGGGAGTACAGACTGGGAGAAGCTCATTGAGAGCAGCTCTGCATAGAAAGACTTGGGAGTTCTGGTGGATGAAAGGCTCAACATCAGACAGCAGTGCACACTTGCAGCCCAGAAGGTGAACTCCATCCTCAGCTGCATCAAAATAAGTGTGACCAGAAGGTCAGGGCAGGTGATTGTCCCCATCTACTCTGCCCGTGTGAGGCCCCACCTGGAGTACTGCGTCCAGGTTTGGGGTCCCCAGCACAAGAAAGATGTGGACCTGTTAGTGCAAATCCAGAGGAGGACCATAAAGATGATTAGAGGGCTGGAGCACCTCTCCTATGAAGAAAGGTTGAGAGAGCTGGGGATGTTCAGCCTGGAGAAGAGAAGGCTCTGGGGAGAGCTCTTTGTGGCCTTTCAGTTCTTAATAGTGTATTATAAAAAGGATGGAGAAGGACTCTTTACTTGGGTAGACAATGAAAGGACAAGAAGGAATGGTCTTAAACTAAAAGAGGATAGATTTAGATTAAATTTAGGCTCTGAGGTGACCATATCAAAACTTTTCAATACTTAAAGTGGGCTTATAAAAAAGACGGAGAACGACTTTTCGCTCATTCAGATAATGACAGGACAAGGAGGTATGGCTTTAAACAAAAGGCATATAGATTTAGATTAGAGTTTAGGAGGAAATTCTTCATTGTAGGGGTAGTGAGGCACTGGAACAGGTTGTCCAGGGAAATTATGGATGCCCCATCCCTGGAGGTGTTCAAGAAAAAGATGAACGAGGCCCTCGGCAACCTGATCTAGTGGGTGGCATCCCTGCCCATGGTAGGGGGGTTGGAACTAAACTATGTTTAAGGTCCCTTCCAACCTGAGCCATTCTATGATTCTATGAAGAATATATATATATATATATATATATATATATATATAAAATATTATATTATATTATATATTTTTCTCATGGAATATATACATATATATATTTTTTTTTCTGAGTTCCAAATTTTATATCTAAAGTCCTCTCTCTGATCCGGAAAGGTAACTTTACCCTGTACAAAAATGAATTAACATATAAAGGTTACAACATATCATTTTGTCCTTTAACCTGTTCTTGCTCCTTTAAAAATTAAATTTTCAAGTGAAGCATGTGTGTCTTCAGTAGGACCTCATTTTATTAAATTTATATTACCTGATACAAACACACAAAAAGAGTCATACACAATGTTACCTTACACTTCCCCCAAAATAGAAACTTTAAAGTTTGAAGTCAATGTCATGCTAAAAGTGTAGTAAAATCTGTATTATGCTGTACACTTTCAAATTTTCCTGATTTATATGGATAACTTAATGTAGCACAAAATCTTAATGGAGAGTGTTAATGAAGAATGAATTCATGTTAAAGGAAGGGGCTTAAATATGATAGTAAACATGGACTCTGAGACAAAATATTCACCTGTGATATTAGATTCTGATTTTTGGCCCCAAAGTTCTGTCTCTCATATTTTAGAAATGACCTGAGCATAAAGTTAAAGGATGATTCCACTGTACTTTTTCTTTTTTTCCAATTCACCTAATAAAAATAGATGCACAAATCTAGGTACAATAACTGCACATAACAAATCTAGGTGCCTTTATTCTGCAGACTACAAAAAAAAAAAAAAAAAAAAAAAAAAGGATATTTAAGGGTAAAAATTCTGATTCTAAAAAAAATAATAATAAAAAAAAAGCTTCATCAATGTAAATTGGAATTATAAGTAAATTCCACATTCTTTATATTCAATAATTACAGAACAGTAGAAGTTCTTGTGTTAGTAAATTACCAAACATTGTAGGTGAGGAAAATGGATCCTCAACATCTTACATTTTTAGGGACTACAGAGCTTATTATCTCTAAATAGGAAAAGAATAACAATACTATTATATAAATTTAATAACAGAAAGATAGCAATTTTCTTATTACTAAGAACTGTGAATCACAATATTTATTTATTGACTTATTGAACATATATTGACTTAACAGCATTTACAGTCTATAATTGGGAAAAGGTTTTGTCTAACTTGCATGGAACTGTAAAAAAGATTATTTGCTGAAGGAAATTCAATACAAAGAAATAAATCCTAGAAAGCTTTGCTAGTTTCAAATTGTAGACCAGTGAGTACACAAACTGTGAGAAATCTATTGAAAGAATAGTTCCTGCCTGGCAGAAAGGAATGGTAAGGTGCAGAAAGAGAATAGCAAAATTAAATGCATAGCTGGTAGAGGTGAATTAAATTAACACAAAGTAAGGATTAGACAGGAATCTTGGACCTTTTTCATGCCTCATAGGCGTATTCATAAGGTACTCTCTTCGTAAATACAACAGTATCCTTTTTTGAAAACAGCTTTAAGTTAGTTGTGAACTACTAAATAATATTTGTCAAAAGCAATCATGTTCTTCCTCAAGATTTATTTTATCAAACCAAAGAAGCAATGGATTTTAGTCACTTGTAATATAGGCTTCATATGTTTCAGTAATCTCCTCTGAATCTAATCAAGTTTAACTGCTTTTATAAGGATTGTAGAGAACATAGATTTCTGATTTGTCTTAAAGGAAAGTTGTCATGTTTACTCAGTTTCAGTCTTCATTCATTAATTCAATTTCATTACATCAGTTGTATGTTTTAAACAACATGTATGTCAAATTTAGCCCATTGATAGTGAATTATTGTTGATAGTTATAAGGCCCTAATATAAAAAGACACCAATTGCAGCTGTACAATCCTCTGTGATTCTATTTCCTATGGCCTATTTTTGTTGTTGTTGTTTTTGTTTCTTTGCATATTTTCGTGGTTTTTGTTTTTTTTTAATTTCAAGTAATAATAATAATAATACACAATAAAATAGATAAACGACTAATCCAAACTCTTACAGAAAAAGATCACAGCTAATTGAATTTTAAATCCATAGAAAATGAAGGAATATGATGTGACAATAAATCAATCAGTTTTTTTTTTTCTAAAACTGATGTAAAACTTCTCTCTCTCCCCCAAATAAAACCAAAACAAACAACAACAACAAAGACGAAATGAAACAATAAACAGAGAATTTTCACCTAAACAGGATAACATTCATTAAATGTCCTATTGGTCTGTCACGTGGTAATCAACATCAGTAAAATGTTTATAGAGGATTATATTTGGGGTTCTATGGCCTGAGGGCATGGATGGCCAGAGGGCATGGATACAAAAGCATCAAGGCGACAACTGAGGCATAAACTGAAGCAAATTGAACCATAACATCTGCAAGGAAAGTAGCTTGTCTGTGTATTGACAGGTTTTATCCTGAGTCATTCAAGAGATATATTCACTATTATTATGGAGGCCCAAATTGCTTTAAGCAACACCTTGTGCCCTCACATCTTTTAAAAAAATTGTAGCTTGATATGTTATTGGTCTGAGGTCCATAGTTGTAAGGAAACCCAGAGTTCATGCAACCAAGAGCTTTGCTGGAATCATTTCATTCAATGGTGATTTCTGGTAGAAGTGTAATGGCAAATTTTGTTGGTTTGGTTGTTTTATGTAATACAGTATCTTTCAGGAAGCTTTTCAAAAAAGTTTACAGGAATATTCTGACTGGAGATTCAGAACATCTTTCCATCAGTCATCCTTTAATGATCTGTTTCCCTCTCATCCTGTTTTCAGTGAAAATTCAAGGAAGGACAAAGTATTATTTGATTTTTAACCTGATAAGTAAATAATATCATAGATTTTCAAGAATATTGCTGAGCAATGTTTCAAAAAATATCCCAAAAACACTTTTATAAAATGTTAAATCATAACAAAACTACTATCAATGTGAGTAAAATGTAACAAAAAGGAAGCCATTTGTTCATTATGCTTGCAGGCATTTAATGTGTTTAAGGATATAACATTTATACCCTTAGGCAGGCAAATAATTTGTGAGAGGAAATGTTATCTGGGAGAGATCTCAGTCTGTGCTGGACAACAGATTAACAGCACATGGAGATGGACTGGGCACTGCACTACTACCAGGTGTGCCCTGATAGCAAACATCTGAGTTACCTTTACTCAGACACCTATGATGTTTACTGAGTAAACAATTTTTGTGTGATATTCTTTCAAAAACACTTTCTATGTCCCTTTCAAAAATGTATAATTTCACTGATATGTTTTATTTCTAATCTTTTCTCTGACAATAAAGTCCCCATGATCTTCTAGTTAATTTCATCTCCCATTGGAATAAAATTAAAACCTTTTCCAAATGCCAAAATATCCTAAGTTTGTTGCTTATTACAAGTTGAAAGCTCTGTCTTGAATTAAAACAAACAATCAAACCAAAACAAACAAAAAATCAACCTTTTTTTTTTCTGTCTTTGTTGTGTGTTTGTTGTTGTGTTGCTTTGTCTTGTTTTCCGTAATGACAAAAACATGTGTTTCCGAATCTCTGACTGATTTCCCTTTCTCCCTCAAAGGATGCTCCTGGAACCAATTCCAGCCTCCTTCAAGCAATAGTTCACCTTTCCCATCTGTGTACTTGGTCAGGCTGGGATGTTAACTTTCCCTGCAGCAGCCCATACAGTGCTGTGCTCTGCACTTGTAGCTAAAACAGCAGTGGTATCACACCAGTGTTGTGTCTGCTGCTGAGCAGTGCTGGCACAGCATCAGGACTCTCTCTAACCCTCCTAGGGGTGGGCAAAAATGTGAGAAAAGAAACATCACCAGGGCAGCTGACCTAAATCAACCAAAGGGATATTCCGTACCATACGATGGTAATAACTCAGCAATAAAAGGTGGAAAAAGGAGGAAGAGTGGAGGGGTGGGCTCTCATTGTGAAAACGTCTGTCCTCCTCCCGAACACCAGCTACGTGCATTGAGGCCCTGCTTCAAGGACGTGGTCAAGCATCGCTCATTTGTGGGAAGCAGAGAGTAATTTCTTTCCTCTGCACTTCCACATAGCCTTTACTTGTTTTGTTTAGTTTTCCCTTTCCCCCTCCCTTTTCCCCTTTCCTTTTTTTTCCCCCTTTAGTTAAATTGTTAATTGTTTAGTTAAATTTTTAGTTAAATTGTTTAATTAATAATAATCTTTCCTTAATATTTTTTTTCCTTTAATTAAATCATCCTTATCTCAACCCGTGAGTTGTTCTTTCCTTTACTTCTTCCCCTCCTCATCTAAGGAGGGGGAGTGAGAGAGCGGTTGTGGTGTTCAGCTGCCTAGCACGGTAAAACCACCACTATCTGCTGCAGCCCTTTTTTGACATGTGCATCAGTCCCCAAACCTCTCTGCCTGTAAATGCCTTCTCTGTAGTATTTACTTTTCTGTGCATAAGAAACTATAACTATTGCAAACAACAAAAATATACCTATCAGGGTATTGCAACCATTTCTTCTACCTGTATGAGTTTTCTGAAAGATGGTGAAAAGAGATTTGGAGAGAACACATGCCTTACTTTGTAAAGTATCTCAGTCAGGAATAGAAACGTTAAGTTTAAGAACAAAACTCTAGTGATAACTTTGTTCACTTGTCAAATAAACAATATTACCAGAGATCATGAAGAAATAGCAAGTGCTTAAATACTGTAAAATCTGAAAGTCACAAGAAAGAGAAGAAGTTTGGAAAGTGAAGTAAAATCTTTTAAATTCCATTAAAGAGATTTTGATAAGAGGTATTTCAGGCATACTTTGAGAAATTTGAGAATAAAACATATAAAAAATGCTCATGGACATAAAAAATGCTATTCCTATATTCACATTCCAGAACACTTCTATACCTTTAGCATTCGTAGTTTTCATGAGATCTTTCTACTAGCCACCATCCCAACTGTGTTCTCTCCTTAAATTCATTGCAATTTTGTGATACCTGTCCCCAGACTGTTCTGCCCTCCCCCAGACTGAGTGCTTTTTTTTTTTTTTTTTTTTTTTTTTTTTAGGGAACTGGTCTTGTTTAGCTTGGAGAAGAGAAGGCTCTAGGGAGACCTCAATGCGGCCTTCCAGTACTTGAAGGGAGCGTATAAACAGGAGGGTTTATAAAAACTGTTTACATGTGTTGATAGTGATAGGACAAGGGGGAATGGTTTTAAACTAAGACAGGGGAGATTTAGTTTAGCTGTCAGGAGAAAGTTTTTCACTCAAAGGGTGGTGAGGTACTGGAACAAGTTGCCCAGAGAGGTTGTGGATGCCCCATCACTGGAGGCATTCAAGGCCAGGCTGGATGCAGCTCCGGGCAGCCTGCTCTAGTGGTTGGTAACCCTCACAGAGCAGGGGGGTTGAAACTAGATGATCTTTAAGGTCCTTTTCAAGCCAGGACATTTTATGATTCTATGATTCTATGAATAGTCACCCCCCCTTTCCCGGAGCACTACACATTTGACTCCCTAGCATGTCTCTTCTTAGAGATAATTAGTGTGTTTTACCATATTATTCAGGCAGTGGCTTTATGCTTTATTTCTGCTCTTCATTCATTTCAGGCTATGTCCTCTGCTGCACTCAGCCAGGGAGAGCCTACACCCATCACCAAATGGCAGGGCAGGAGCCTTTTCAATGCATTGCTGCTGGATCCCCTGCAACCATGCCCTCTGAAAAAACAATACCTTCACAGTTAACAAATTAATAGTGAATTGCTCCATTAGTTAAGTGATTCAAAACTAATTAATTATATTAACAATAAGTATTACTATTGGGCAACATTTAAACAGCACTTCTTCCAAGCTCAGGATCGGTGCATCCCTAAGAGTAGGAAATCGGGGATGGGGGGCAGGAAACCTGCGTGGATGAGCAAGGAGCTCATCGACAAGATCAAAAGAAAGAGGAAGGTCTATGAAATGTGGAAAAAGGGCCTGTCCTCTTGGGAGGAGTATAGAAGTGTTGTCAGGGCCCGCAGGGACGCGACGAGGAAGGCTAAAGCCCACCTAGAGATGAGGCTTGTAAAAGAGATAAAGGATAATAAGAAGGGCTATTTAAGTATGTAAACAGTAAAAGGAAGACTAGGGATAATGTGGGTCCCTTGCTGAATGAGGGGGGTGTCCTGGTAACGGGAGACGCCGAGAAGGTGGAGATACCGAATGCTTTCTTTGCTTCAGTCTTTGCTTCAAGGACTCCACCCCCGGGATTCCTCGACCCTGGCGGGAGGAGAAAGGGTCTGAGAAATGGAGGGCTCCCCCCTGGTTGACAAGAGAGTGGTTCAGGAGCGTCTGAGTGGGCTCAACGCACACAAATCCATGGGTCCTGATGGGATGCATCCACGTGTGCTAAAGGAGTTGGCAGAGGTGATCGCCGAACTGCTCTCTATCATCTTTGAAAGGTCCTGGAGAACAGGAGAGGTGCCTGAAGACTGGAGGATAGCCAATGTCACTCCGGTCTTCAAGAAGGGCAAGAAGGAGGATCCGGGAAACTACAGGCCAGTCAGTCTCACCTCTGTCCCTGGAAAGGTGTTGGAACAGTTTGTTCTGGATGCCATCTCCAAGCAATTGGAAGAGAAGAATGTTATGAGGAGTAGTCAGCATGGATTCACCAAGGGGAAGTCATGCTCGACCAACCTCGTTGACTTCTGTGATGGCATCACCAGCTGGGTAGATGGGGGGAGAGCAGTGGATGTCATCTACCTTGACTTTAGCAAGGCCTTTGATACTGTCTCCCATGACATCCCGCTAGCAAAGCTGAGAAAGCATGGGATAGAGGAGTGGACAGTGAGGTGGGTTGAGAACTGGCTGACTGGCCGAGCTCAGAGGGTGGTGATCGGCGGCGCAGAGTCCAGGTGGAGACCTGTAACCAGCGGTGATCCCCAGGGGTCGGTGCTGGGTCCGGTCTTGTTCAACATCTTCATCGACGACCTTGATGAGGGAATAGTGTCTGCCCTCAGCAAATACGCCGATGACACAAAGCTGGGAGGAGTGGCTGACATGCCAGAAGGCTGTGCTGCCATTCAGCGAGACCTGGACTGGCTGGAGAGATGGGCAGGAAGAAACCAAATTAGGTTTAACAAGAGCAAGTGTAGAATCCTGCACCTGGGAAGGAACAACCACACATATCAGTACAGGCTGGGGGACGACCTGCTGGCGAGGAGCTCTGAGGAGAAGGACCTGGGGGTCCTGGTGGACGACAGGTTGACCATGAGCCAGCAGTGTGCCCTCATGGCCAAGAGGGCCAATGGGATCCTGGCGTGTATTAAAAGGAGCGTGGCCAGCAGGTCAAGGGAGGTGATCCTCCCCCTCTACTCTGCCCTGGTCAGGCCTCACCTGGAGTACTGTGTCCAGTTCTGGGCTGCCCGGTACAAAAAAAAAACCACAGGGATCTCCTGGAAAGAGTCCAGTGGGAAGATGATACGGGGCCTGGAGCATCTTCCCTATGAAGAAAGGCTGAGAGACCTGGGTCTGTTCAGCCTGGAGAAAAGGAGACTGAGAGGGGATCTCGTCAATGTGTATAAATACCTGAGGTGTGGGAGACAGAGGGATTTGGCCAACCTCTTTTCAGTGGTTTGTGGGGACAGGACAAGGGGTAATGGCCACAAGATGGAGCACAGGAAGTTCCGCACCAACATGAGAAAGAACTTCTTTACGGTGAGAGTGACGGAGCACTGGAACAGGCTGCCCAGGGAGGTTGTGGAGTCTCCTTCTCTGGAGATATTTAAGGCCTGTCTGGACGCCTACCTGGGCAGCCTGCTCTAAGGAACCTGCTTTGGCAGGGGGGTTGGACCCAATGATCTTTTGAGGTCCCTTCCAACCCGTACAATTCTGTGATTCTGTGAATAATAATATGCTGTGAATTAAATACCCAGATGTCAGGAAGCTCAAATGTTGGACTATGCCAGTTGTCACTTACACTAGACACATAATGTCAGAATAATAAGCTTTATTATAAAATCTGTGAGCAAAAATATTTGTTGTGGTTTAACTCCATAGGCACGACACAGACATTCACTCACTACCCCCTATCATAGTGTAATGGGGGAGAGAATCAGAAATAAAGGTAAAAATCGTGGTTTGAGATAAAGACAATTTAATAGAACAGAAGGGAAAATAATAATAATAATTATATATATATATATATATATAAACAAAACATGTGATGCACAATGCTGTTGCTACCACCCACCAACTGATGCCCAGACAGTTCCCAAGCAGCAGCCACCCCCTTTACAAACTCCTCCCACTTTTTATTGTTCCACATGTATAGTGGGTTTATATGGCAAGGTTTTCGTAGTGTGGGGCTGCAGGGGTGGATTCTGTGAGAAGATTCCAGAAGGTGCCCCATGTTAGATAAGGGCCAGTTTCTGCTGGCTCCAAAGGGATCCACTGCTGCCCAGAACCGAGCCAATAAGCAAAGTTGTTTGTGCCTCTGGGAGAGCATATTTAAGAAAGGGAAAAAACTTCCGCTCAACAGCAGCTGGGAGAGTGAGTAATGAGAACCAGCCATGCAGACCCCTAGGTCAGTGCAGCAGGAGGGCAGGAGTTGCTCCAGGCACACAGCAGAAGTTCCCCTGCGGCCTGTGGAGAGGCCCCTGGTGGAGCAGGCTGTCCCGCTGCAGCCCATGGGTCCCACATGGAGCAGATCTCCACGCTGCAGCCCGTGGAGGAGCCCCCGGTGGAGCAGGTGGATGTGGCCTGGAGGAGGCTGCAGCCCATGGAGAGCCCCCACAGGAGCAGGCCCCAGGCCGTAGCTGCAGCCCCTGGAGAGGAGCCCACGCAGGAGCAGGGGGTCTGGGGGGAGCTGCTGCCCATGGGGGACCCATGTTGGAGCAGTTCTTGAAGAGCTGCTGCCTGTGGGAAGCCCATGCAGGATCAGTTCAGGAAGGACAGCATGCCGTGGGAGGGACCTCACGCTGGAGCAGGGCAAGAGAGTGACTGTGAAGGAGCAGCAGAAGAGAAACGCCATAGACTGACCACAACCCCCAGTCCCCTGCACTGCTCAGGCGGAGGAGGTGGAAGAAGGTGGATGGGGGGAAGGTGTTTTTAGTTCCTTTCCTTTGTTTCTCATTTCACTAGCATTCTAGTAATAAGCAATAAATTTTGCCACACTCTGAGTGTGTTTTACCCATCACAATAATTGTTGAGTGTTCTCCCTGTCCTTATCTCAACCCTTGTGAGAGACTGGTTGTGGTGGAGCTTGGCTGCCCACCTGAGTAAAATCACCACAACATGATGTCATATGTTATGGAATATTCGTTTGGCCAGTTTGGGTCAGCTGTCCTGACTATGTCCCCTTCTGACTATGTCCCAGCTTCTTGTGCAACTTTAGGCTCCTCACTGGCAGGGAATTATGAGAAGCTGAAAAGCCCTTAACATAGTGTAAACACTACTCAGGAACAATTAAAACATCAGTGTGTTATCAATACTATCTTTTTTTCCTAAATCCAAAACATGGCAACATATCAGTCTCTATAAGGAAAATTAACTCTATCTCAGATGAAACCAGGATAATATTATATAACTCAGTGTGACATTATTAGTGTCGTTCTGGGGACCAGAATTGTTTGTCTGCCTAACTTTTCATGATGAAAATCTTAAGTTTCATTTACTCTTTCTTTACCTTGGGAGTAGTCAAACACTAGAACAAGCTTCCTGGAGAGGTGGATGATGGGCTATGCCTGTCAGTATTCAAAAGGCCTTTAATAATATGCTCTAACTTTTAGTTAGCCCTGAAGAGTTCAGGCAGTTGGACTAGATGGTCTTTGAAGGTCCCTCAAACTGAGCTATTCTATTCTATTCTATTCTATTCTATTCTATTCTATTCTATTCTATTCTATTCTATTCTATTCTATTCTATTCTTGTTTTGTTCTGTTCAATGCTATGCTATGCTATGCTACGCTACGCTACGCTATGCTATGCTATTCATTAACAATTGAAATAATTTTTCGTTACTCTTTCATCAACATTATTTTTTTCATCCCAAATTTTAATAATATCAATAATAATATTACTTTAATTCTAATATTAATATAAACACTTATTAGCTTAATTATCAGGTTACTCAGTGAGAAAACAACTTTCTGAAAAGTGATAGGCCAGCTGAAGTTGGCTGATGCGTCTTAGTCATTTTACATAAAATTTTACAGTGCAAGTTTTCACACTCCTATATAGGGAAGCAGTTTGCTGTATTCAGTGTTACTATCTGAGGGTTCAGATACATTGCAGTTGCCACTTCTGAAGGATCTAGTGGGATAGTCAGATATTCAGGGAAAAATAAATACCTCAGGACCTCATTTGAAACAGGCAACTGTTAATTCCCAGATTTCAGCATCTTGACCAGTTTCACTAACACACCTATATGCACTTGGAATTTGTGTCCTGGAAACTTCTTCTGAAGTTATACTTATGAATCATTTCTGCTGGAATCTGAGGACTGAAGGAAAACATGTGCAAGAGGAGATTACATCCTCAACTATATCTAGAGGGAGCAACGGTGCCTATTCCTTTTTTGCAGAGTATTAGAGATGAGAACATTCACCTTTTCTTGAACTGAGTGTAAGCCTGCAGTTCCTTCCTTCCTTGTCCTCCTGAGAGGCATGTTTAGTGAGATAAACAATATAATCTTAAACCTTGTAAACTATTTCTGATCAAAGCATGCTTTGAGCTTTTATTCCAACTGATCAGGGAGGATAAAACATCATTTCTGACAGTGCCCACAGGTACTAGGCTAAAAGCACAGCTAACAGAGGCTGCAGCTTGTGTAGAAGGGCACAGAGAAGGGGGCCAGGAGCTCCTTTGATGGCACTGCACACAGGCTCTGCAGTGGTGGTGGCACATCACAGGGCACAACTACTGTCTCGAGCACTGCAGAAACTCCCCACAGCATGGCAGAGCCTCAACCAAGAGCAAGCTCATGAGGGAGTATGCAGCTCTGCAAATCAGGACTGTGGGGTGCATGCTGCCTCTCGCTGAGGTAGGGGGGGCTCCTCATCTGCAGGGGATGTGGACTGAGGGATCCTCTGAGACACCAAAGAAAGAAGCCTTGAGAGGAGGTCAGGAGACTGTGTGGTGTCAGCAATGGTTAAAAGGTGAGTGACTGGAGCTTCTCTGAGGTCCTGAGGGTACAATGACCCGATCGCCACAAATGAGAGCTGGGACTGTTTAGCCTGAAGAAGGCTTAGAGGCGATCTTATTCACATGTATAAATATACAAAGGGGAATGCTAAAAGGCAGTCAGACTCATAGAACCACAGAACCATAGAACATCTTGGGTTGGAAGGGACCTTAAAGATCATTTAGTTCCAGCCCCCCTGCCATGGGCAGGGATGCCGCCCACTAGATAAGGTAGCCCAGGGCCTCGTTCATCCTTGTCTTGAACACCTCCAGGGACGGGGCATCCATAACTTCCCTGGGCAACCTGTTCCAGTGCCTCACTACCCTTACAGTGAAGAATTTCCTCTTAAGCTCTAATCTAAATCTATACTCCTTTTTTTTTAAAGCCATACCTCCTTGTCCTGTCATTATCTACTTGAATAATGAGTCCTTCTCCATCTTTTTTATAAGACCCCTTTAAGTATTGAAAAGCTGCAATGAGGTCACCCTGGAGCCTTCTCTTCTTCAAGCTGAACAGCCCCAGCTCTCTCAGCCTTTCATAGAAGAGGTGCTCCAGCCCTCTGATCAACTTTGTGGCCTTCCTCTGGACCTGCTGTAACAAATCAACATCCTTCTTGTGCTAGGGGCCCGAGATCTGGACACAGTACTAGTCCAGGTGGTACCTCACAAGGGCAGAGTAGAGGGGGACAATCTCCTCCCTCCGCCTGCTGGCCACTCCTCTTTTTGATGCAGCCGAGGATGGAGTTCACCTTCTGGGTTGCAAGTGCACATATTCTCTTTTCTGCAGTTGGCCTTCTGGGCTGCAAGTGCACACATGAATCTTCTCAATTTTGCCCAGGGACAGTAGAAGAGGTGACAGGTGAGAAATGAAAAAGAAGAAAACCTATCTGAGCATAAGAAAACATTTCTTTTACTCTGAGAGTGAAGAAACGTGGTGATGGAACCCAATAGCTCAGAAAGGTTGTGGAATGTCCATCCTTGAAGATACTTAAAACTCTACTGGATGCAATTCCAGGCAACCTGCTATAGTTGACTTCATTCTGAACATAGACCTGGGCTAGATGATCTCCAGAAATGCCTTTCAGCCTCAGTCATCCTGTGATCATACCAATTTGACCTAGTTTACTAAGGGGTCAGGCGTGCCTGCCCACAAGGAAGATATGTCATCCTGTAGCCAGGAATGAAGCTCACCTTCCCCACGGTAGTATGCTTTTGGATCACTCAGCCACGTCATGAAACCTCAGACTTAAAAAATAAAGACAGGGTCCCCAAGACATACAAATAGCCAACTGAGAATGATAAACTCCTGCAGATGTC